>NC_083560.1:147649543-148006598 GCF_019925205.1 Metopolophium dirhodum
ATGCACAAACAAGAAATTGTTTTAAGTGAACCACTAATGAGTTTAGACCCAGGGAAATGGGTGTTTCCGTTATCAGGTTCACAGCGTCACGATTTAGTTCAAAATGGTCCTCAACAGATGCTAGATACTTGCGATGAAAATTATCCTTTAGACAATAATAAGAGACATTTTTCTAACTTCCACTATACAAGAAAATTAAGTAATGGCGAAACTCAACATCGCAGATGGCTAGTTTATTCTCAATCTCAAGATAAAATATATTGTTTTCCGTGTACAGTTTTTTCTAATTTACAAACACAAATGATTCGTGAAGGATGTTGTGACTGGAAACATCTAAGTACAATTTTGCAAAGACACGAAAAGAGCAAAGAGCACATGGTGTGCATGATTAAATGGGTAGAATTTGACAAACGAATTAAACTCGGGAAAACAATAGATCAAGAAAATGAAAAACGGATTCGTGAATCACAAAAGCATTGGTACAATTTGTTTGAAAAATTAATTAATGTAATAAATTTCTTAGCCTCACATAATCTATCATTTAGAGGTCATCGAGAATCAATGAAGTTAGATGATAGCAATAACTCTGGAAACTTTATTGATTTATTAAAATTATTGTCCAAATATGATCATTCATTACAGAACCATTTTCAACTAATTAATGAAAAACAACTGGCACAACATTATTTAAGTCATGATATCCAAAATGAATTAATTAAACTTATGTCTAAAAAAGTAATTGAAGAGATTATTAGTAAAGTAAAACTAGTGAAATATTATGCTTTCATGCTCGACTGCACTAGAGACATAAGTCGCGTTGAACAGATGTCCATTATTTTAAGATTTTGTAATACGTCAACCGGTGATATAGAAGAACATTTTATTGGATTTATTGCTGTTGATTCCACAACAGGGGAACATTTAACAAACATTATTCTACACGAGCTAAAAAGTAATGGTTTAGATATTCAAGACTGTCGTGGACAAGGTTTTGATAATGGCGCGAATATGGTAGGAATAAACAAGGGTGTTAAAACACGAATATTAAATATTAATCCAAAAGCATTCTTTGCGCCTTGTGGTTGTCACAGCTGGAATTTGATTTTAGTAGATGCTGCTAAGTCTTCCATTACAGCTACAACATTTTTTGGCTTTATTCAAAAAATTTATTTGCTCTTTTCAAAATCTAGTAAACGATGGGATCTTATTAAAGATAAATTAAAACTAACATTAAAGTCTTTATCTGAAACAAGGTGGGAAAGTAGAATTGCTGCAGTCAAAGCAATATTATTTCAATTTGACGATATCATTGATTGTATAAATATACTTAAAATGCAAATAGTAGACGCAGAAACTCTATGTGATTGTGAAGCCATTTTAAAAGAAATGTTAACATTTGAATTTATTGTTGCAATACATGTGTGGTATGAAATTTTACTTCGTGTAAATAATATAAGTAAAATCTGGCAATCAGTTCAAGTTAATTTAAAAATGGCTGTTGATTCTTTAAATAATTTTTGCAATTGGATTCAAGAATATCGTGATATAGGATTCAATAAAAGTATTATAGAATCTCGCCAGTTCATAGAAAAAAGTAGTTATGAAATAGAATTAAATTTTAAAAACAAGAGAATAGCAAAGAAGAAAAAAATGTTTAGTTATGAACACACTGATGAACCTATAGAGAATGGTGAAAAAAAGTTTAGAGTTGACTTTTTTAACAGCATGATTGATGGAATTCTACATGACATTAAATGGAGATTTAAATCATTGAATGAATACTTTGAATATTTTGGTTTTATTTATGATATGAATATTTTAAGATCCATTTCCAAAGAAGATCTTTATAAGCATTGTTGTGATTTAGGTACAGTTCTTCAAGAAGGTGAAAAGAGCGACATTCAATCATTTGAATTATACGAAGAATTACAACTCATAATTTCAAGTCTACCAGACTTTATTAAGGATGCAAAACAACTCATCAAATACATAATAGAAAATAATTTACAAGAAATATATCCAAATGTTTATATAACAGTCAGAATTATGCTCACTATTCCTGTCAGTACAGCTTCAGCAGAGAGAAGTTTTTCGAAGCTTAAAATAATTAAAAATTACCTACGAAATACGATGACACAAGAAAGACTCTCAGCATTAGCAGTTTTGTCCATTGAAACGAAAATTGCAAATAATTTAAATTACGAAGATATACTTAAAACATTTAGTGAAGCAAAAAGCCGAAAAGTCCATTTCTTGTAAATAAAAAAAATGAAACTTCTAACAGTATTATTAATTTAAAAAAATATGTATTTAATTTTATAATTATGTTTAAATAAAATTATATTGACTACTTTGCAAATAAAAGGTTAATAATTAGAGTTTATTGTTTTAAAAAATTGTAAATCTTAATATTTATTAAATAACTATTGTTACTTAAATGTTTATTAAAAAAATTTTAAAAAAGGGCCTCTTTAAGTCTACTTCGCCCACATATTAATTTTACCTCGCGCCGCCACTGCATTCTGAAACGGGTAGATATCATTTTAATCGTTTCTAATTGTATACAATATATATATATTAACCAATAGTCTTATACAAATGTATGCTTACTTCGGTCGCGACCTCCACCGCCACCGCCATCGCCATCACCACCACCACCGTCCCCTTTCAACGGGCCACCTCTGGGCTTGGCTACAATATAAATTACAATTATATACATAATATACATAACAGTTATAACATTCTGAAACGGGTAGATAATATATAATATATTAACCAATGATCTTATACAAATTTATACTTACGCTGAGCGCGGTCTTGCCCGTGGTTCACATAAACCGTGCAGCTGTGGCTTATATTGAAGACGCTCATTCTAAATTGAATAAGACAGTTGAAAAGAACAATTGATTGGTCTGCATTATTATGTTTGTGGCATTATAAAATATTCAATTTGTCTAACGAAATGCATATGGTGCACACTAAAACTAAGCCAGCGTTCGAATTAATTGAAGTAGTATACATTTGTATGTTCACAGTCTACTTTTTGTGTCACCACGGTAATTTCACACCGTTCAAGGGAGGATGTCCCCCTTGGACACAATAATTTTACCGTGTAAAAATTATGAAGAATTTGTACACTTTTTACACGGTAATTTCACACCGTTCAAGGGAGGATGTCCCCCTTGGACACAATAATTTTACCGTGTAAAAATTATGAAGAGTTTGCACACTCAAAGTCAGTTTTGTCCAAATATTTACAGTGTACATGCTAAATGGTTTTTTCTCAACAAACCTTATTACTAAAATGGAATAATTATTTAAAATACAGAACACAAGCCTTATTATAAAACTGAAATTATAATTACTAAATATTACTATATATTCACATTTTTTTTTCATTTAGGTTGGTTTCACTGTAATTTATCTAATTAATGAATGTCTATATTTTTTTTTAATTTATATACTTTTGAGTTATAAGCTAATCGTTTTTTATATTCAGTCGTCAATGATCCGCCGTTTACTCAAGTTGTGTCTCATTTTACTTTATTTTCTTAAAATTTCATTAAATTGTTTTACAATTTATAAATTTTTTTCAAAAATGAACTTTCAAAAATGTTCAAATGATTTTCAATCATTAGTTTATCGTATACGAAATAATCCGGCTGCAGTTCATCCAGAATTTTCTTCGTTTTCATCAAGATTTAAAACATTCAAATTATTCCCAAAAAATACTTTTCAAAATAAATATACATTGTCTGAATGTGGCTTAAAATATTCAGGAGTGGATGATGTTGTAGAATGCTTTTGTTGCGGACTTATTCTTCATAACTGGGAAAGGCTGGACGATCCATGGATTGAACATTGCAGATTCAGCCCAAGGTGTTTATATGTGTTATTAATGAAAGGTAATCAATATGTTCAAAACATATTAAGTAAATATTGTAAAACCGAACATATTTGTAATTGTGAAACTGGGTCATACGATACCGTTTGTTAATCATGTTTTTTTATTATATTATGTTATAGTAAATGAAAATAAATGTTGATTTTTTAAAACAACTTATATGTGTTAATATTTGATTTAATATCTCGTGAACGTATAGCCTAGTGGGTTAGCGCGTGTAGCAATAATTTAAATGTTTTCAGGTAACAGGTAAGTATATGTAATTCTCCCCTCTACTACATGCAGTAGCCGACTATGCTATACGTTCACATTTTTTGCATTTTTTTTTTTTTTTTATCTATCAAGTTTAGTATATAATACGCTTGCAAAGTAAAAACGCTTTCAGTTCAAAGTATATCCCTCATCGGTTATATTACATCAAATTTTTAAAAAAAATAATTACGTTTATAGTTTAAAGGTTTTTTAATTATTAAAAAGAAAAGAACTTTAATTTGTTATGGGTCTACCGGTAATTGTGTCAAAATCGGTATTTGACATACGTCCATTTGGTAAGAAGAGTGTTACGGTTGGACTATTAATCAGCAAACAAATTTCAATTATTGTGTTATTAGAGTGTAAGTTAACGAAAAAAATTATTACATTAAATTTAGAGCAATGGTGTACGCTCATGTCTGAATCTAATTACATTTCAATTACTAACAACTTACATACCAGGTGTAGACGTGTAAAAATTACTGAGAACTTTACATATTCAATTAATGTGAAGCAGAGTTCAATAACCTTGCATATAAATGATGATTATATTACACTCTCGCATATAGATTTCTGCAGACTAAAACAACTTCAACATTGTGTCGACCTTTATATCGCAGAAAAACAGAAACGTCTACCGAGTTTTCAAACAACATTCGATGCAGCTTACGAACTGATTAAAAACGATGTCCGTGGTTTGCCCATCAGTTGCCAGAGAAACGAATTCACAAACCAGTATATACAGAACTATGATTTTAGTTATTATTCTCATCTACAAAACGATGACACTTCATTTTTGTATGAGATTTTACAATTTCATTTTAATGTAATGTCTGACATGATTTTACAGGACTTAATAGTATGATATAATACAAATTCATTTATATTTATGTATTGTTTTTTTTATTAAATAAATAAAAATATTTTTATACTACATTTTTTTTTTTTTCATGCGGCTAATTTATTTCTTATTGTACGACGTTCCGGGTCTTTCAAAATTACATCAAATATAACCTGCATGGTCTCGTTTAAACTTGTATTGAGAGTCTGATCTTTTGACTTGTCCGATGTCGTCACCTTGACAGATGCCTCAGAGTGTCGCCACCTGCAACATAAATTAATTATTCAATCAGTTTGGCAGTGAATAAAAACTAATGATTTTTTTCATTTAGCAATAGTTTTTTAATTAAAAAATAAACCAAAGTCTAGTCTTTACCTTTCCTTTGTTGGGACGTTGTGTATATTCGCACACTTGTAATGTGTTATCGTCCAATAATCCGTCGGCTTTTCGTCTGGATTAAATTGGCTTTTGATGGTAGCCAAACCATCTCCCTGACGAAAAGTGACAGAATTAAAAATCTCTTCATCAAATTCTTCCGCCCGCAATTTCTCTTCGAGAATTTCTCTGTATGATGAACTCTAAAAAAAAAAAACAAATAAATAAATTCATGCCATAATTCATAAACTTAGAATATTAGATAAAGTATTAATATGATAAATTATTATTTATCTTACTGTTTTCATCTGTTTTTTTTTGTTTTTTTTGTCTACTGTTTTTTCAGCCCCTCTTTTTAACGATGTTTTGACCTGCTTTGAAGTAGAAGGCTTTTTTGTGTCCAGGGACTCAAATTCGTTCTATAAAACATAAACTAAGGTGAATAACTATAAATGTATGAGTGGCTTACAGCCGATCTCTAAAACAATATTGAGCAACGTTACAGTCACACTCTAATTATTATTTAATTTTAATATTATGTTTAAAATAAAGTTATAATCAACCACGAATTTATTATAACCATAGCGTTGAGTAGTTTTACGACTGACCTCCAATTTGCTTTAGTTATTAAAGTGATTCAATTACTAACCTCTGATCCGGAATCGATGATCGAAGTTCTGTAAGACATCTTGAAGCTGAATTGTTATAGATGATGAAGAAGTTCTAGTTGCTGAATGTTGACTGTAATATTGCTGTTAATACGCTAGCCTTATATACTGTAATGTTTCCACTACCATAGATACTTTGAAATGTGGAATATTCATAGCAATGTTCATTAAACCAGCCAACGCCCTTAATTTGTCCTCTTATTAATATCAGTTTTATTCCGCCAACGGTCTTATACGACCTCCTATCGATACTAGTTTTTATTCGGTCAACGCCCAGTTTTATTCCGCCAACGGTCTTATACGACCTCCTATCGATACTAGTTTTTATTCGGACAACGCCCTAAAATTTGACCTAGCTATTTTTAAATGAATATTCCGGACTACGGTCAACACCAATACATACATTATATATTATAATTACTATTACTACAAAATAACTTAGTTGTTTTTAAAATTAATATTACATGAACAGGTCATACGATTTCTTCGAATAGAATGTAAGTTTTAAACGATAACTAGGAAAGTAGGAGATGATTCTCGACTATATAACGCAGCATTTGATAGTCTGATATCGTTCTCTACCAGCAACAACAAGCGGCAGTCATTCACCATCGAATATTGAAAATACTTCAATCCTACCAAGTTTACCAGTCCAGCATCGACATCATCAATAAGGGTTCATCACTCAACATTGGAAAATACTTCAAACCTACATAGTTTACCAGTCCAACACCGGCATCATCAACAGTCATTCGTCTCTAAACATTAGAAAATACTTTAATGTAAGTACCTATTTATTTCATTATTTATATATTTAAAAAAAAAAAAAAATCATCTTATCGAATCTAAAACTCCACATCTTTACTAGTTTTTAAACGAAAAATAATACACGATAGCAAAAAACATAACATAACATAAGCGTTTAGGGAAGTGGTTATAAGTGGTTATAATGAACCGATATTCAATAGTTTTATTAGTAATTTTAATATTAAATGTACAAGGTTTTTATAATTAATTTTTTTTTTTAAATTTAAAAGGTTGATTAATTAAAATATCTATGTTTATCATGTTGTATATTAAATGGTTAAAAAAATGTTAGAAAGTTGAAATAAGTTGAAAAAAAACAAGTGTATACAGTATGTATATGATTATAATTATATGAATAACATAATATAAAAACTTGATTATTATAATATATAAAATATAGACATATTAGCTTACATTAAATTATTCACTATGCTGACTGATATATTATAGTCATTTTAACTACCATAATGTATATTTAATGATTAAAAAATGCTAAAAAGTAGGGATACGTTTAAAAACAAGTTTGTATTCCGTATACAGTATGTAAATGATTATATTTATTGAATAACATGATATAAAACTTGATTATCAGCTAACTTTAAATTATATCCAATGCTAGTTGATATAGGAACCAGTTTCTAATTATCAGATTTTTTTTTTTTTAACATATTTCTTTATATATATTAGTTCTAACATTTTTTTAACCATTTTAAATAATGAATTCTCACAATGATATTTTAAACGAAATAGACTATTATAAACAAATGATTGAAAGTTATACAGAAACGGATGAAAAAGACCATTTCATGAGAAGATGGAGACTTAAACAGAATAAAAAAAATATTAAAAATATAAAATATCAATTGTTTTTAACTAGAATAAGTCCTTCTCCTTCTCTCAATGTAACTTATATTAACGAATATTATATACATACATGTGTATTAAAAGAAAAATTGCTTTTTTTTAAAGAAGAGAAAGAAAAGATCCTTATATTTTATCGTTCTAGATGTACCGACTATTGGCAATGTATAAATAATTTTAATATGCAGATACAAAATCTTAATTATCAGTTACAGGAATTGGGTACAATCTGTTAAAAACAAAATAAGATTATATTTTTTTAATATAAAGTATTGTATTTATTATGTTTATGTTTAAAAAATAATTTGATGATAGACACATGTAAATAAATAAACATTCTAAATTAAAAGTTTTTTGTTCAATTATTTAATTGTAAATAAGCTAAATATACCAACCATACAAAAAAAATGTTTTATTTATTAATTGAAGTAAACTTAACATAATAATCACAAACTAATGTTTATAGATGATGTATAACCATAATTTATTTTAATTTGTTGATAATATTTATACATATGTGTGAATACATAAGCTAGTCTATTATTATAAGTATTATTCACTAATTAATATACACTATTTTATTTTTTTTATTACTATCAGTTAGTGTATAAAAAAAAACTATGACATTTTCAGAATAAAAAAATAAAAAATAAAAAATGGAATCAAAATCATTTATTATGGATGAAATTAACGATGTTATCCGAAAGGCCGAGCAAATTGATCAAGCAATGGATGAGGCAGCAGTAGAATTTAAAAAAAAAATTAAAATTATTGATATAAAAATAAAAAAAGCGGGTTTAAAACAAAAAAAAATAATGAATGAAAAAAAAAAGATTGCAAATGATTATTTACATTTGCTACATACAGATAAGAAACGTGAAAAAAATATTCGAAAAGAATTATCTATATTATATGCACAGTACAATTATATGAACAATGGTTAATAGTAATTCATAATTTTCTTGTTTTCATTCATTATTTTTTCACCTCAAAACAGCTTTTTTTATTTTTTATGTTTTGTAAATATATTCTAAATGTATTAATTTATTTGAATGATATTTTAAATAAAATGATCTTTCTACATTATTATATTTTTTTTTTTTTATATATTCTATTACAGTTTCATCATGAAAAGACAAACGGTGAGAAAATGCCAGCGGACAATTTCTACTGATAAAGAATTATTCGAAATTGAACGATTTAAAAAATGCTCGAAAACTTTTATCATAAAAAATACATTGGATTTTATAGATTACACGCTTTTTTTTAACTATATTTCAGAGAAATTAATTTTTAAGTTAAAAGAATCGTGTAAAAATACATCTATAAAATTTAATTTAGTCGTGGATAGTGTTTACGAAAGAATTATTACACAAGAAGTACAGGATATTGCATTCAAAACTTTTAATGTTCTTGCATGTAATTCATCTAATTTTAAAAAAATACTAAACGATATGTTCAATAAATTGTTGCGGGAAGAGACAGATTTTACACAGAAAGGTTCTGGATGGACGCTTAAGGTAATAGAAACATTACAGTTGAGAATCAATATAGTGAATCCTCTTAAAGGAGGAACATATATTGATTTACCTAAGCATATTAAAGATAAAAGAGCGATTATTAATGTGAAAAATAGTGATAATAAATGTTTTAAATATGCATTATTATCCAAGTTTGATAATCGCTCTAATAAAACTAATTTTCATGAAAAATATTTTAAGATGTTAGAGTTAAAAAGTAGTTTAAATTTTAAATGTGTTGATTTTCCAACACCAATCAGTCAGATACCTAAATTTGAACGTATAAACAATATTTCAATAAATATTTATAGTTTGAATGACAAAAAAACTATTTTTCCCTTGTATGTATGTAATACCGAAAGAAATGATCATTTTGACCTATTTTTGTATAATAATGATGAAACATCGCATTATTGTTATATTCATAATTTTTCAAGATTAATCAGAAGTCAGAAAACGAAAAATTGTTCGAAGCTAATTATTTGTAAGAGATGTTTCACAACTTTTGGTACTCAACCGTGCAAAAGTAAGCTTTGGGGTGTAGAAGGATTAAATGAACATCGACGCAATTGTGGAAAGAATCCGTTGGGGAGGCCTATAATGTTTGAAGAGGGGGATGATGATTTCATCTATTTCAAAGGTTATAAAAAAACGCAGAGGATTCCATTTGTCATTTATGCAGATTTTGAATGTATATTAACTCCTAAACAACCTAATAAATTCATTAATAGACGTAAAAAACAAAAAAATCAGAAAACTCATGTTACACATTTACATGAAATTATGAGCTATGGGTTTTATGTAAAAGTTGACTATAGTATTATATCGAAAGAGCTGGTAAAACAGTTTGAAATTCCGACGAAAGTAATTATTTATAGAGGTAAGAAAGCTGCAAAAAAATTTATGAAAAATATGATCGATATTGGAAATGAAATTAATAAAATTTATCAAATTAATACACCGATGGACAAATTAACTGATAAAGAGGAACAACGTTTTCAAAGAACCAAGTTCTGTCAAAAATGTTCAAAACATTTTAAAAACAATAATTTGGTTAAAGTTCGAGATCACTGTCATTTTACTGGCAAATATAGGCAATGTCTCTGTCTTCAATGTAATTTCGAAATAACTAGTCCATCGTTCGTTCCAATATTCTTTCATAATTTATCTTATGATAGTCACTTCATAATTCGGGAACTAGGTTGCGATGATAAAGATATTCATATTATTCCTAATTCATCGGAAAAATATATATCCTTTAGCAAGGAAATCGCACCTAGATTTAGTATTAAATTTGTCGATACATTCCGTTTTATGAGTGAGTCGCTAAGTAAACTTGCAGCCAATTTATCTGAAGATAAGTTGAGGTTTAGAGAAACCCTAAAAATATTTTCAATCAAATCATTAGATTTAGTTACACGGAAAGGAGTCTTCCCTTACGAATATGTCGATAGTTGGAGTAAATTAGACAATGCTTTTTTACCATCAAAGCTTGAATTTTATAACTCGTTAACAGATGAACAAATTAGTGATGAAGATTATAGACATGCAAAAAATGTATGGAATACATTTGACGTAAAGACTTTGGGTGAATATAGCGATCTTTATTTAAAAACTGATGTTACCATACTAGCTGACGTGTTCGAAAATTTTAGAGACATATGTTTATCTACTCTCAGAATAGATCCTGCTCATTATATGACTGCCCCTGGATTTGCTTTTGATTGTATGCTTAAGTATACAAAGGTTAAATTAGAGAGGTTAAAGGATTATAATATGTTACTCTACTTCGAAAAATCAATCCGAGGCGGTATTTGTCAATCAACTAAAAGATATGCTAAAGCAAACATACCAAATATTGAAGGATTGGACTATAATTCGAATGAACCGATTACTTGGATTACATATCTCGACTGTGTAAATTTATATGGAAAGTCTATGTTGACAGAACTACCTTTTAAAGATTTTGAATGGGTTGATGATCTCGACATAGATGTAACTAAAATTTCTGAAGATTCTGAAGTAGGATATATATTAGAAGTTGATATCGAGTACCCTAAACATTTACATAAAACCCATAATGATTTTCCGTTTTTACCGTTTAACAAATGCCCACCGAATTCGAAAGTTGAGAAATTGTTAACTACTCTATCACCGAAAAAAAACTATATTGTACATTACAAAAATTTAAAACAAGCGATTTCTCACGGTCTTAAATTAGTAAAAATTCATCGAGCTATCCGCTTTTCACAAAAAAAATGGATGGCATCATACATTGAGTTCTGTACAAAAATGAGAGCAGAAGCAAAAAATGAGTTTGAAAAAAATTTCTGGAAGTTGTTAATTAATAGCGTTTTTGGTAAATGTATGGAGAATGTCCGAGCAAGAACTTCTATAAAACTGGTTTCATCAGAAAAAAAAGCGAATAAACTAATGACAAAAACTAGTTTTAAAGACAGAACTATATACTCTAAAAATCTCATGGCTATTCACCAACATAAGGAAACTATTAAATTCGATAAGGCAATTTATGTGGGATTTGCAATTTTAGACGTTTCGAAAACATTTATGTACGATTTTCACTATAATGTCATGAAGAAAAGGTATGGTACTAAAATTAGTTCTTTATATTCGGATACTGATTCCTTGATATACGCTATTCAAACTACAAATTTTTTCAATGATTTAAAAAATGATTTATTACCATATTTTGATACATCTAACTATCCCAAAGACCATTATTGTTTTAGCGAATTACATAAAAGTCAGCCAGGCTTTTTCAAGGATGAATTGAAAGGAATTATACTTAAAGAATTCGTTTCATTAAGACCGAAATTATATGCGTACAAAACTGTAGACGGTACTGAGGAAAAAAAAGCAAAAGGCGTAAAGAAATATATTATTAAAAAACATATGCAATTCGAAAATTATAAGGATATACTACACGCTTTTATAAACCATTTATCTGTTAAAGATAAATTAACTCACAGGGTCATGAATTTTATCCAATCAAACAAACATGTTGTTCAATCGAAAACAATGAACAAACTTGTTCTAAGCGCTAATGACGATAAACGTTATATAAATGACGACGGGATAAATACTTTGGCTTATGGTCACTACAAACTAGATAAATTATATAATTAAAGAAAAAAAAGACTTGATAAATCTCCAATCGGTATAAACAGAAAGCGCTATCAAACGGTAGTGAAGTAAATTTTTTTTTTTTTTTTGTTTTTAAAAAAATTACAAACTGAAAACAAATAATTATTTCAACTTTTTTCTGGCATTTATTATAAAAGTATTACATGTTATACATAAAAAATTATTATTTAAAAATATCTGATGATGTTATCCACGAATTTTGACTTGAATCAAAACCCAACCATTTAACAAACATTTTATTCCCAACTTTTTTCACAATACGTTCAATAAGAAAGGTGTTTGGAAAATTAGTTAATTTAATTTCCTGTTCATAAAAACCACCTAAGATTATATTGTTTGATTCATCCTTTAGTTGATAAGTTACTGGATTTGTCTGTAAAACTTTTGAAACTGTAAATATTTCCGTTGTCCAATTCGGGGTATATCCTTTACTAAATATATGTTTATACTTAGATATTCGTACTTTATCGCTAACTTTAAATTTTGGTTTATACAATGTTTGTAAATTTTTATATGTACAAAATTTAATTCTGTTTGTATCCATTCGAGCTTCATTAGGTGTGCATTTGATTGTTCTATGTTTTGTATTATTATAGTTATTTATAATTTTTGATATTGTATTATACCAATTCCATGTACCTGTTGCAGTGAAATGTTTATATATATTATTTTTAAGTGTTTGTATCACACGTTCTGCGATTGAACATTTAATAACACTGTATGAACTGTAATGTTTAATTTTATATTTTTTCATTAAATCTTGAAATTGAGTATTATAAAATTCTGTACCATTATCTGTCTGTAAAAATTTCGGATTAGCTTTTTTCAATATATTAACCATTCCTTTTGTACATTCTTTTGCTGATTTATTTTTCAGCGGTTCCACAAATACATATTTGCTATATGTATCTATAACAACTAATATAAATTTAAAACCGTAATTTTTTTTAGAATGAGATTGCATATCCATTAAATCAGCTTGCCATAGGTCGTCAATAAACCGTGTAACCACACTACGTCTAGGAAATATTTTTCTCGCTGGTCGATGTAGCTCATTAGCTATACCCTCTAAGGTCGTCATTATGCTATAATATTTCTCTCACGCAGTTCTTCTAAAATAGATATGATTTCGTTATTAACACCAGTATTACCAACACTTTGCGATGATGTCAAAAGATTTAATCTAGTTACTAGCTCATTCGGATCGTCATAATAAACTAATTGGGTTTGAGGTAAGACATCTTTATATAAACCACTACCTGTCTTAGGATCAGGTGATGAAGTAAAATTAATCATATCTGTAGACATACGATCTGAAGGTGAAAAACTGCTTGCTGATTGATTAAAATCAAATGGATCATTTTCTTGTGTTATTTTTCTACGTTTAGCGTTTAATAAGCCAAAAGGACTAGAAGGTAAAGTATTGTTAAATGATTTTAAGTTAATTCGTGGAGTTGTATTCTCATTAATTTTATCTATTTCTTCATTAAACTGTTTTTCCGTCGCCTAACCTAACCTAACCTAACCGTCGCCTGCGTTTTTCGATAATTTTTTCGAAAAGTCGAGTTTTAACTGTTTTGGAAACGTCTCACCTCCCGTTCGCGACTTATTCGCGTTCCCCGTTAAATTTATAGGCCGCGCGCGGCCGTACTTGAATATCTTAGAGCGCCGCGGCGTAGAGAACGATAGCGAAAAGCGCGGCGTCGTCGCCGTCTTACCGAGTTTTCCGAGTTTTTCGACTAAAGTCGCGTCTCACCGCTCTCTCGAAAGTCTCACCTCCCCGCCGACGTGATATTCGCGTTCCCCGCTGAATTTCTAGGCCGCGGGCGGCCGGACTTCGTCCGGGACGACGCCGAGAGTGGAGTGCCGATATCGCCGACGTCGAGTAGGTATTACTATATACAGGCATAAATACGTGCGTCGGAGGGTCCGATTTTTTCGCGTTTTCGACGTCCGAGGGTGGCGGAGCCGGTCGTCCGCTGCCCGATGCGGTGAGATCGCCGGCTCAAAAGCCCTCCGCGGACGCCGGGACCGCGTTCGCGATTCGCCGGGACGGCGAAACGGCTTAAGAGTCATAGATTCGACGCCAGTTTTCAACTCTGTAGGTAGGTAGGTAGGTAAGGCGTCGGTGCGGATGACCCGGGGAGTTATGAACAGTTATGAACGTTGTCCGCGATTCGACGCAGTCGGATTGCATACTTGACGAAGTTACCCAGCCGTCGCACATTGTCCGCTATCCGACGAAGTCGGATTGCCTACTCGGACCACTGAGGTGACTGACCTGCTAGACACCCTTAAAAGACGATTGCTATATAATTTGCATAGAAGCCCGAAATGTTTTGAATTTTTTTTCACGTAATTAATTTTTCCGTTTTTGGTGACAGTAATGAACGTTGTCCGCGATTCGACGCAGTCGGATTGCATACCTGACGAAGTTACCCAGCCGTCGCACATTGTCCGCTATCCGACGAAGTCGGATTGCCTACTCGGACCACCGAGGTGACTGACCTGCTAGACACCCTTAAAAGACAATTGCTATATGATTTGCATAGAAGCCCGAAATGTTTTGAATTTTTTTTCACGTAATTAATTTTTCCGTTTTCGGTGACAGTTATGAACGTTGTCCGCGATTCGACGCAGTCGGATTGCATACCTGACGAAGTTACCCAGCCGTCGCACATTGTCCGCTATCCGACGAAGTCGGATTGCCTACTCGGACCACTGAGGTGACTGACCTGCTAGACACCCTTAAAAGACGATTGCTATATGATTTCCATAGAAGCCCGAAATGTTTTGAATTTTTTTCACGTAATTAATTTTTCCGTTTTCGGTGACAGTAATGAACGTTGTCCGCGATTCGACGCAGTCGGATTGCATACCTGACGAAGTTACCCAGCCGTCGCACATTGTCCGCTATCCGACGATTGCCTACTCGGACCACTGAGGTGACTGACCTGCTAGACACCCTTAAAAGACGATTGCTATATGATTTGCATAGAAGCCCGAAATGTTTTGAATTTTGCATAATTTTTTTTCACGTAATTTATTACTTAATTTTGCATTTTTGGCGACAGTTATGAACGCTGTCCGCTATTCGACGCAGTCGGATTGCATACCTGATGACGTGACCCGGCCGACGCATATTGTCTGCAATCTGACGAAGTCAGATTGCCTACCCACACCACTGAGGTGACTGACCTGCTAGACACCCTTAAAAGACGATTGCTATATGATTTGCATAGAAGCCCGAAATGTTTTGAATTTTTTTCACGAAACTTATTACCTAATTTCGCGTTTTCGGTGACAGTAATGGACGCTGTCCGCGATTCGACGCAGTCGGATTGCATACCTGACGACGTGACCCGGCCGTCGCATATTGTCTGCTATCCGACGAAGTCGGATTGCCTACCCACACCACTGAGGTGACTGACCTGCTAGACACCCTACCCTTATTATTACGGTGAACGTCATTTGAGGTGACTGACCACCTAGACACTCAAAAATATACGACGGCTATATGACTTGCATGGACGCCCGAAATGTTACAATTTTTTTCATGAAACTTATTACCTAATTTCGCGTTTTCGGCGACAGTAATGAACGCTGTCCACGATTCGACGCAGTCGGATTGCATACCTGACGACCGGCCGACGCATATTGTCTGCTATCCGACGAAGTCGGATTGCCTACTCGGACCACTGAGGTGACTGACCTGCTAGACACCCTTAAAAGACGATTGCTATATGATTTGCATAGAAGCCCGAAATGTTTTGAATTTTTTTTCAAGTAATTAATTTTTCCGTTCTCGGTGACAGTAATGAACGCTGTCCGCGATTCGACGCAGTCGGATTGCATACCTGACGAAGTTACCCAGTTGTCGCACATTGTCCACCATTCACAATCCACTATTCTTATCATTAACCCAGAATCCTTATCAGAAATCCAAAATCCTTATCACTGATCCACCATCCTTATCATAAATCCACTTTTCTTATCAAAATCTAAAATCCTTATCACTTAATTTTTTCACAGATCCCTATCAATAGACCTCTGTATCACCCATACACCGCGTCGGCTTCGGTTGACGACCAGACCACAAGACCACTGCGGCATCCGACATCGACAACACTCCTCACCAACCACGGGGGGTCTGGGGGTCTCGTGTTGGTTATGAGTGTTTTCGATGTCGGAAGCCGCAGTGGTCTTGTGGTCTGGTCGTCAACCGAAGCCGACGCGGTGTATGGGTGATATGATAAGAACGGTGGATATTGATAAGAAAATTGGATAAGTGATAAGGATTTTGGATTGCTGATAAGGATGTTGGATTAATGATAAGAATTGAGATGGAACATATTAATATGTGCTTACAAACTATTATTACTTGACACTATATCAATCTATTTTACAATATGGGATAACTATATGGGGTGGTACCTCTGAAAACACACTAAAACCACCAATATAATTTGATATACATAAATAAACGTGAATCTATAAGATACAACTTTAGGTTAATATTGAAAAGATAACTAACAATGGCTCTATAGATGATACCGTCTGGTGTTGTGATTGGTATTATTATTATTATTATATAATTCAAGTAAATGTAATTTATTTTTTGTTCTGTAGACACAAAGCATTGCATTACAATGTGCATGTGACGAAGAATCCCTACAACCGTTGAACGATATATTATGATGTTTTAATAAATAAATGTCGTGAAATCAAATTGTTAATGTCAACTCGAGTAGCTAAATATAATCATAGTGGACGTCTAGTGAATGTTATGAATTAATTTATATAAGTATACAATTTAATCTATAATTTACAGAGTTGGTATTAGTATATTAGTAGTATATTAGGTGATCAAGGTGATAACAGTGTACACATAAAATATTCAAAATTTAAATTATTATTATTATTATTATTATATTATATTATATTTTAAAATTTGTATCAGGTGGAATACATTATAACTGTATAATATTATTTAAGAATGGCAAAGCTGTAGGAATGTTAATTTATGCCAACGAAAATAACAATCCATAAAAGCGTGTTTCACATTGCCGAGGTGTTGAAGTTTACAATTTTAGACAGTATATTATGTGATCACGGTTAAACTTAGATCAGGTTATAAACCAAAATTTATATCTATTAGGTATGTTAGTTAATTGGTGTACTTAATGTCATTGATGTTTAGTTCTGTATGCAATGTAATGTGTATAAACAACTTGAATGGAAAAGCATAAAATATCAAATTTAATGTAATAATAATAATAATACCTAAAGAACACACATTAAATAATATAGCTAGTATACAATAGTAAAAAAACTAAAAGTTATCGGTAAACGATTACAACTACCCTAAAAACCTAAAAAATAGTGAGTAAAATAATTCATACACACTGGACACACTGCTAAAAATGACACATGCATAAAATATTGTTATATGCTAATAATGATGGAATGGTAATAATTTTCAATGTAATACCTATAATAAAAATCTATCAATAATAATGTAGACCACCTATAGAACTCTCTGTAGAAGTACATAATATAAGGTACACCCTACATATTAATTAATATATAATATTATAAAAATCTTAAGACACTATTAAATCATTTATTAATTAACTATTTATTTAATTTATGTTTAATACTGTATGCAATAGAATGTTTATTATACACAGCTTGAATGAAGACACATGAAAAAAAGGATTAAAATTATAAAAATTACACTATTGGTGGGAATTATTAAAAATTAATAAATGATTTATTAGTTAACTATTTATTCAATTGATGTTTATTACTGTATAATAATAATAGTTTATAAATGTAGAAGTTCCTAAAGTTTTGCTCAACTGAATATTCTTATTAAAATGTAGAAATGTTTTCATAAAAAAGTAAAGTTCTTTAATCATTAAAATTTTAGTTTTTAGCCAATGTCAAACCAAAGTAATTTTATTATTTCAAACTAAAACGTGTACATATTTAAAATTAAAAACAAAACAAGAGTAATACAATGGAATAAAAACAAATGTAATTAAGTAACAGAATTTCTAAATTTAAGATTTTTATGTGAATTTTAAAAATTGTCCAATTTAATATTTAAAATTCCTGAACATATAAAGTAGTAAACACACTAAATAAACATACAATATACTATTATAATGATTATACCTAAATTTAGAAATATGTAAATTATAAAATTAAGTTAAGACTCACTTGGCAATCTCATCCTGGTCCTGAACTTCCAACGTCACACGGTCGTGTCCCTTGTATATATACTTGTAGATATACATGACACTCTTTATGGACGTGCATATCTCGACGTTGATGTGCGCGTCATACTTGGCCAGAAGGTAAGGGTTGTACGGCACTACACACTTGTTACCAACCTCACGACCTCTCACAAGTACCACCCGGCCGTCATCCGGTCGGCGGTACTTTGGATATCCGCCGTCCGCAACGTACACAGTCTCCTCTGCGTACGCTTTCGGGAAATCTTTGGAGCATTTGTTGTCCACCATGCACGGACACTGTGGATTGACTGTTCCACACGGCCCGTGGATCATGTGAGACTTGACGCAGTCGTGTAAGCGCCTGTCGATTGCGGGGTCCGGCAAGAAGGCGCAAACCACGTCGTCCACGTCCTCGGCCGTACGGAACTTACAGTCCTCCGCCAGGATTATCAGTATATGCGCATGGGGCAGACCACGTTTCTGAAACTCGATAGTGTACACGTAAGCGCCGACATTACCAAACACACGATTTACAGTTATGTCACCTATTAGCTCCTGTAGCTTCCTGTTGAACACTCTGGCCACCAGGTCCGGCCTGTCGCTTGCCGTGCTGTGGGCAGCCAGGTTTTCAGTGATCTCTGGCCACCTGGGGTTGCACGTAAACGTTATGAACAGGTCGGGTTTCCCTTTGGTACGCACTACGGTGATGGCGTCTTGATAATTCATCTTGTTGAATCGGTCGCTACCCGTGAACGTCGACGGCAATATGATCCTACGCCCGACCGCCATGGGATCGATGTGGAGCTGTTGGTTCACATGGTCCATGAGCCCTTGATACGCTTCGGCGAGGAGATCCCTCTGGTGCAAACGTATGTAGTTCAGATTATTCGACTCCATTCGAACATACTGGTCGCACACATACATCTGCAACAAGAACCGACCCTGATGTAACAAACTAAACAGTTCATGTCTTTGGTCGTTATTTCCCTGATATCTAACAGCCAAACGGTAGCACGCAAACTCTCTGATACTGTTGCGATTGCGGACATTGTTTCGTCGGTTGCCCGCTTGCAACATCCCGTTATGCCAACCGGCCTCGCCGTACGGGAAAAACAGCGGATACAACATCGGATCCGAGTGACACGACCCTTGTGAAATGTAACGAATGGTATATATTATTTAAAGTGAATTGCTAAATCAACGATTTGTAGTAGCTGGGGGTTAGAGGATGGAGTATAGCAAGTACATAACCGCAAAAGAAAGGTTATTAAAATATTAACTCTGATCTCTTTGTATTCCAAGGATTTATAGTGTATATTTGTAAGTGATGTCTGTTATGAAGTCCAAACAAATCATGAAATTAAGCACCGAATTAATGTGACTATATTATGTTTGATTATTGATAAATTATATAGTACACTACATACAAATCATAACACGACTTATTGTCATACTATCACTACAAGATGAATATAATTTATAATGAATATGGTTTGAATTTAATATTGTTAATTTAACTTTATCTAATATTTTATGTATACATAGGTCCCCTAGCTCGAATAGCAATACCTGATCTATTATGATTAAATTATGTCCTGAATAGAATTCCTGGCCTGTCTATTTAACATTCTAATCACTGATAAATCTTTGAACGACACTTATTATCGGAGATGCGAACAATAATATAATTATCCTTCAGTCTTTCAAAAAAAAAATAGGAGAACGCTGCAGGATTTGTCAAAATATAAATAAAGCTTATTAAAATAATTTAAAAAGTAATAGAATTTAATAGATTCATTCAGAACTTTAATTTAAAAAAGTAAAAACTAAGTAAAATGTACTATTAATTCTGAAAAAAACTGTTTTTGTTGCGTTTTCTATTTATAATTGTACTCAGTTTTTTAAGCACAAACTAATAATATAAAATGATAGTCATAAAACTGACAGTGCATATTATTTTAAAGTTAAAAGATAAAAGTCAGATAATTAGGTTTAATATTAAGACTGCAATTTGAGATGGAACATATTAATATGCGCTTACAAACTATTATTACTTGACACTATATCAATCTATTTTACAATATGGGATAACTATATGGGGTGGTACCTCTGAAAACACACTAAAACCACCAATATAATTTGATATACATAAATAAACGTGAATCTATAAGATACAACCTAAATATCAATTATTCAAAAAACAGTATTGGTCAGATATTTCTAGACTATTTAGGACCAACTTATTTCAATAATCTAGAAATTAATTTTAAGAGGTATCTAAGGTAACTAATTTGTTATCTCAATTACATAGTTTATAAGTTTCTCATTTTTGTTATAATTGTATCGAGTCTTTTTATAATTATATTAATAATTATCACATGCGAATTATTTATCAATATCAAAAACCTTATTTATGTTAATTACTGTTATTATTAATCTTAATTAATTATTCGCTATTTTTATATATTTAATATAATCTGTGCACTTTTCTGTCCATTTGTTAAAAATTGTTATAATGTTTGATTTAAAACTGTTTGAATAAATAAATAAATAGTAAATTGTATATGCTGTGTAATCTCTCTAGCTAAATAGCTTGTTCAGTATCCTTATATTATTTTATTGATGATACACATGATAAGTACTATATGTTGATCCCAGCTGTATTTAATGTATAATGATGTAATTTAGTAAAGTATTACTGCACAAGTGAACGGGTTAAGGTCGGTTTTGACCTAACGAATTAGTTATTAAGTAATTATATTTCAAAATAATGTCCAAAATGTAGTGTATACTTAATGTAAATTTAAAATCGCAGTGTCAGCTTTACTGTACAACAAAAACTATGGTTCTATTTGATGGTGTTGATATTAATGTGCAATAAATATAGTGAATATAAGTGAACAATTTGAGACAGCTGTGTAAAAAATTGTGTTTTTAGTTAATAATTATTAACTAACCCGCTGGTATGGTTTGCATCCTGTGTTGCGGGTTGATTGGATTCGTATCGTAGATGACCAGATTAATGTCTCTTGGCGGACGACCCCCTTCACCTACGAACACGGCCGCAACTTCGTTTGCGGTAGGCAGGTTGTTTCGCCCGTCGTCCCGGGCCGCATCTCGGACAAAATGCATCGTCACTGGCCTAGGTCGCACACCTGCGGGATCGGCGTCGGCTAGGTCTCTTTCTGCCAGCCACACCTCACGCATGTTCCTGGAACAAATATAGACATGTATATTTTTATACTTAGACAGACTCCATTTAACTGCATTTAACTCTATAATTGTATAATAATAATAAATATATATATTATAAATGTGTGTGAAGTGTAGTAAGCTTAGGAGACCACATAGGTTGGGTAATAACAATAAAACCTATACTTCATATAAATCCAAGCATTAAATTAGTAATATATTTTGGTATAATTATGATATAATAATAAAAACGTCCCAGCCCTAAGTTATATTTAATGTTACCTATATCATTCATAAGTACATATAACTCTGTTGGTAGCAGAGTAAAATTATAATAAACACATAAAATACATATAATATTTAATATAATTTAAGTAATAAAGTAAAATTTTTTGCTTTGTATACTATTTTGAATCAACATTAAGTAATAACTGCAGTATATTGGTAGCTGTGAGTGTCTAATATCAACGTAATATCTAGTTCAACAGTTAACATAGTTAGTTTATTGGTTACAGTGTGTAATTTTTTTTGTTTTTTCTGTCTACTTTGAGAAAGGTATCTGTAAAAGAAATTTACTCTAAGGGGCAATTTATATTCCTATTGTTAATAAATACAATAAATTTATATCTTACTTAAAAGCCATTGCGTACGGATTTACGTCTCGCAGAAAACCGTCCAATAGTCCCATCACAACTACGGACAGTTCACGATGATTTCTCTGCAGAGCCATCCCAACGCGGCGGGCGTTGGCCTCTGCGGACTCGAGGAAATACAACTGACAGTAGTTGGCATCTACTCGGTCAACGGCCACGTCATTATTTATCCTCTGATAAGTTTGGCCTTGGATACACATCGTTCGCGGTCCACGCCCTCGCAATCGCCTGTCGTCTGTGCCACAGCTAAACGCAGCGAATGCCAGGGCGTTGTTGTACCGGCGAATGTCGTCTCGGAATCTACGACCATCCTGTGAATCTCCAATCAACAAACTCATTAGTAAAAAAGGGGCGGGCAACAACGCGTGTTGTCCTGCAGCGGTCACTTGACCGTTGTTACAGCAAGTGGAGAAGTGCATATTGGCACCCTGGCCCACAACCTCGCCTTCGAAGTGGCGGGCGTTACACTGTGTGCAGATTCTGTTTAACGCGCCCGCGTTGTGCTGCTCTGGAAGCGGGTGTGTCACGCCTGCCGGCCTGTCAATTATTGGCGCACGCCCTCGGGGTTGTTCACCCACGGCAAGTGGTCGGAACTGCAATTTAAATGATAAGTTTTATCTATGGTTTTTTTTATAAGTAAGACATATTTACTGACCTCTTCGTCGACGTCTGGCTGCAACTCGTCGAGCATGTCCACAAACTCCAGTTCCGCTTGCACTTCGTCCATCTGCACTTCTACCACTTCTACGTCCTCCCCTCCGTCCATCTGGACTTCTACCACTTCCACGTCATCCCCTCCGTCCATCTGAACCTCAACAAATTCCACGTCCTCCACCACTTCCATCTGGACCACCTCGTCCTCCACCACTTCCATCTGGACTACCTCGTCCTCCACTTCCTCCACACCTTCCATCAGGACCTCGACAAATTCCATGTCCTCCACCACCTCCACTCCTTCCACATCATCCCCTACATCCACTGGGACACCAACGACTTCCACGTACTCCACACCCTCCACTGGGACGCCGACGATCTCCACGTCCTCTCTCTCTTCCATCTCGACGTCCCCAAGCACCTAAAAGTTAGGTTGAGTTTAGAGTAGGTACAATTGTATTGATAATTCTATATAATTATAATAATAACAACAATAATTGACAGTAAGCGTAGGTACCTATAATATGCAATAAGTGAATTTATATGAAATAAGGTTTATGTCACACAAATAAAAGCATACATGTTATGGTTCAAATTTTTTTTTAAATAGTTACAAAATAATGTTTAGCTGAATGTGATCAAGTCACACCTATATACAAGCCCTGCCTAACCTAACCTTAATACAATCTTTTATGATAACATTGCAGTAGGTATATTGAATAGGTAGGTAATAGTAGGTATACTGAATTTTGTTACAGTGAAATAAATAAATTTAAACTTTAAATTAAAACTTTGGTTGAATGAAGTTTAAAAAGTGAGCTGTATATTGAACGCCATAACTATATCAAATATTGGCAATAAGGTTTATAGAATGTTTTTGCTGTTGTCATTTCGTACTGGTAGTACAGTGTACCTACACACTTTATTTGAAATAAAATTAGTTATAAAATCATGTGATAATTATAAACCATCAGCACAGCAAGTAGGCTATTGGATTTGGTTTGCAGTCTAGTGAAGTATCAAACTGTAGCCACTGTGAAATACCGCCCACATGGGTAAATTGAAATAATAAACACGTTTTAATGCACAAAAGTTGATGTAGTAGGTAACATTTAAAATAAAGTGAGATAATTGTAACTCAAACTACAGGAGATTAAACCTAGGTCAGTAATAAGTAGTGAGTAGTAGAAGTAATAATATTAAGAACAGTGTGAGGAAACGTTTAAGTATTTTGTTTATTGGTTGTAAACACCCATAATAAAAGTGAAAATACAGTGAGTTAACTGGAAATTACACTACCCATTGCGTATGAGTAGATAATATATAGTTTAACATGACATTTTGAAATGAAAAAAGTCCAACTGAACAACATTATATAGGTAACCTAACCTAACCTAAACAATAAGATTGACCCAGTGTTTAATATGCAATGAAACAGCAATGTTGTTCGTAATTGTTTAAAGAATAAAAGCAATAACAAAATAAGAGTATAATTTAACACAGAATGTTAACCAACAACAATAACTTAATGCAAGTACCTATTGTAAATGGTTTGCAGTCTGGTAAAGCATCAAACAGTACCTAGCCGCTATGAAATACCTGGCACATGGGTATATTGAAATAATAAACACATGTGATATTTTAATGCACACCGTAGTAAAAGTTGATGAATTAAATAACGTTTGAAACAAAGTGAGATAATTGTAACTCACACTACCTACAATTGTGTATGAGATGGCAGTTTAACATGACCTTTTACCACACATTAGTAGTCAAGTAGTCAAGTAATACTTTGTGTAGTAGTAATATTAAGAAAATGTAAATTCATGTAAGAAAACGTCAAGCACTCTGTTTAGGTTAAGTCAATATACCCGTAATAATTTTAGTTAATGTATTAAAATAAGCTTTACCCAGTGTTTAATATCCAATTAAAATGTTGAACAGCAGTAAGACACTACTTATTGTCATTGGATTAACTCTGATAATTACACATTATGGAATAAACTTGAACAAATTAAATGAAATTAGCACTGCAGAATGATGTTTAAAAAGTGGGTTCCACTATCTGAAAAACACTATATTAAGTCAATCCCATATTGTAAATGATCAAAATGTATATCAATGTGATATCATGACCTTTGTTACAGAACCGTAGTACATACCTATTTATTATGTTTAGTAGTATACTTGTATGTTGCTACAAAATAGTTGAATGTCATTGAGTTAAGTTATTAAATCAAGTTTGAAATACACAGTAGGTACCTACATTAAACTTATGGGAGTACATGACAGTAATAGTGACAGTGTTGAGGTCCACCATAATAAAATTTATACTCACCAAAGACGGCACTGCTGTGTGCAACAGACGGCGGCGATGTGCATTTCCTACAAGGTAGTCAGAACCCGGAATAAAGTGCCTTGAACACACTTTGGAGGCGTGGTTCACAGCAAAACCCTGGGCCACCACAAATGCCACCCACTCACGACGACGACGCACGTCGTTCGGAAATCTAAAGGTGACATATTATTGATTTTATTACATTGATATTCATTGACGTGTTGTGTGAAATCGTAAATACCCGTGTACTGAAACGCCGTTGATGTCGTCCACGATTCCGCATAGAATGCAGCGTTTGACCATATTGAATAGCCTAAAGACATCACGAACAGGTTATAATAACCTACTTCCTTCAATAAATCTATATTATCTGATTTATAAGATTTATATAAGTAAAAAGTAAAATATACTAAATAGTAAATAATATGAAAAACTCGTTGTAATCGAATATAACGACGGTATCAGTCTGTTATCAGTGTTGATGTACCTACGCGACTCGTGTGGTATTTTTAGAATTAATAGGTATACACCTTACATTGTAGTGTACGTACGAGAAAATTGGAAAATGTGAAAAATGACATACCCAGCTCGTCGTAGCACACCTAACTGTTTGCGTAGAAATATGCTAAAGCGACTAAAAACGTAAATAATAGTCACCGCAATGGTAACGCGCCGAAACGGCCAACGGGCTTACGTCGATCAGAGCAATTGATAATTGTCAATACGAATGCGGCTATAAAAAAGTTAAAAAAGTACAATGAAACTGCGGTGTCAAAAACAAAAAAAGCGACGTGGTCAAAATAACGGAAAACGATGTGTGTGTAAGTAGTTAAACGGCACGCGCTACCGCGAATACACGTGTGTGCGGAAAAGGTAATCTGAATATTATAGTGCCTATCTTGACTTGTACTCACCGGTATGAAAAGCGCCCAAAACAAAGCACACCAAAACACAGAGAAAAGCTCTAAACAACAAACTTTATCACTTTATAGATTTTTCTGTGTTCGTAGACGTGCGTTGCGAGAGCGCCGGTCACAAGATGACGTTGGATGACACGGACGCGCACCGCGTCGCTAAAGTTGTCCCCCGCACACCGCCACACCACCGAGGACGAATGCGTATAATCATAATCTACTGGTCATACTGTAACAACTACGTGGTATTGCAGTGATATATTGCACACCCACACACACACACACATACCCACAAACACACAATATACACATACTTATGTATATTAATTACGCAAAACAACCACAACAAATATTATAGTGTGGATATTCACGGACAACATTGTCGAAAGCACATACTGCTCGTGGTGTGAGCTAGGTAGGCTCATAGGTAGCTATTGAATCAACTCGACCAAATATCTCGCTTTAAGGTGTAATATAAAAATTGTATTAATGACTAATGAATAATATATTTTAACCTAAGCAATAAATACCGAAAAATACCTACCTATGTGAATTAATAAATCCACACATCTAAATTTACCAACTGACTTCCCTGTTAATCGATATATATAGATATATGTATAATATGTCATAATATAACGTAGTCAAATATAATTGTATATAAAGTCAACAGCACTGTACAAACTCTATAAATATGCGAAAAAAAATCGAACGCTTCGACGCATATATTTATGCCTGTATACCTATGGTTATAAGTAATAACGAAGCGACGGCGGCGATCTCGGCCGTCCGCTCTTAACGTCTTCGCTCCGGCGGGGGTAAATTTAGAGGGGAACGCGAATATCGCGCCGTCAGGGAGGTGAGACTTTAGAGGGAGGGGGTAAAACGCGACTCCCGACGAAAAACAAAAACGCATAAAAAAAATATACCAAGTAGGTATATAATATACCTCCAAGTAAATATATTAATCAATTTAGCGAGGAACGCGAATAAGTGGGCGAACGGGGACGCGGACCCGGTAAAATAAATATTTAAACAAATTTAAACTTTTGAGAGAGCGGTGAGACGGGACTTTAGTCGAAAAAGTCGGAAAAATCGGTAAAACGGCGACGACGCCGCGCTTTCCGCTATCGTTTTCTACGCCTATAAATGTAACGGGGAACGCGAATAAGTCACGAACGGGAGGTGAGACGTTTCCAAAACGGTTAAAACTCGACTTTTCGAAAAAATAAGGTCCGAACGGGGCCGTCCGAGGTGCGCGAAGGCGTTAAAACACGAATTTTGAAGAAATTTTGAAAAAAATCGTCAAAAGTGATGAGGCGGAAGTGATAGCGAAAGGTAAATAACGAAAAAAAAAAACGTGAAAAAAAAAATTCTGAATTTACACAGCCGCCGCAAATTATGTCCATTCCCGGCGGCCGGCATCGAAACCACGACCCCGGGTCATCCGCACAGACGCCTTACCTACCTACCTACCTACTGAGTTGAAAACTGGAGTCGAATCTATGACTCTTAAGCCGTTTCGCCATCCCGTCGAATCGCGAACGCTTTCCCGGCGTCCGCAGAGGGCTATTGAGCCGGCGATCCCACCGCTTCGGGCGGCGGACGACCGGCTCCGCCACCCTCGGACGTCGAAAACGCGATATTCGCGAAAAATATCGGACCCTCCGACGCACGTATTTATGCCTGTATATAGTAATACCCTCTGGACGGCGGCGATATGGGCATTCTGCTCTCGGCGTCGTCCCGCGGCCTCGGGACTCGTCCCAGAGGAAGTACGGCCGCCGGCGGCCTATAAATTTAGCGGGGAATGGGAATAAGTCTTCGACGGGGAGGTCCGACGTCTTCAAAAGGGGTGAAACTCGAATTTAAAAAAAAAAACGTAAAATTTTCGTCAAATCCCGATAAGGCGAAAGGAAAATGACGAAAAAAAAAACGCAAAAAAAAATTTCGAATTATCACGGCCGCCGCAAATTAACGACGTTCCCGGCGGCCGGCATCGAAACCACGACGCCCGGGACTTCCGCACCGACGCCTTACCTACCTACCTACCTACCGAGTTGAAAACTGATGTCGAATCTATGACTCTTAAGCGGTTTCGCCGTCGCGGCGAATCGCGAACGCGGTCCCGGCGTCCGCGGAGGGCTTTTGAGCCGGCGATCCCACCGCTTCGGGCGGCGGACGACAGGCTCCGCCACCCCCGGACGTCGAAAACGCGATATTCGCGAAAAAAAATCGGACCCTCCGACGCACGTATTTATGCCTGTATATAGTAATACCTACTCGACGGCGGCGATATCGGCGCTCTGCTCTCGGCGTCGTCTCGGACGAAGTACGGCCGCGCGCGGCCTATAAATTTAGCTGGGAACGCGAATATCGCGTCGACGGGGAGGTGAGACTTTCGAGAGAGCGGCGAGACGCGACTTTAGTCGAAAAAGTCGGAAAAATCGGTAAGACGGCGACGACGCCGCGCTTTCCGCTATCGTTTTCTGCGCCGCGGCGCTCTAAAATATTCGAGTACGGCCGCGCGCGACCTATAAACGTAACGGGGAACGCGAATAAGGGGCAAACGGGGAGGGCGGACGCCTCGAAGAGGGCTAAAACTCGAATTCTCGAAAAAAAAGGCAAAAAACGCGCGCGACGGCGGCGCTCGGTCTGCACGTAATCGCCACCGCGGCGGGCCCGCCGGGAAAAGAGTGCGGCCGCGCGCGGTACGTAAATTTAGCGGGGAACGCGAATAAGGTCCGAGCGGGGCCGCCCGGGGACCCCCGGGGGGGTAAAACTCGAAAACGTGAAGAAATTTTGAAAATTTGGAAAAAAATCGCGAAAAGTGATAAGGCGGAAGTGATAGCGCGGCGACGGCTCCGCCGCCGCGTCCCGACCGTCCCATTGGCGGGTTCTCTGTTTTCCCTCCATTATCCTCTATGCTGGTACGGGAAAACGCCATAGGGGGCGCCCTCGGGTTTCTGTTTTAAATTATTATTAATATCATCTGAGATAATTGATCAATACAAATATTATACTTTACCTACCATTTACCAATTTGTATCATTTTATTATTGTCTTCCTGACACCGCGAGTACGTCGTGTTAACTGCTTCGGTAAGAACACGACGTGCGCCAACAATTCCTATAATTTTCATACAATTCTCAGTATATTATTTTCAGATATTTAATTTAGTCTCTTTACACTGTTCCTGTCAATAAAATAATAACATAATAAATAAATATATTAATTAATAATTTTATTGATATTTGACATAATTTTATTTTCCTATTAAATATTTAATATGTCTAAGTAATAGGAAATTATAATCATTACAGTATGCTAATGATTAATTCATAGACATGCATATGCCTAAATAAAACATTCTTAAGAAAAATATAATATACAGACCCAAAAAAGAAATATTATTATAGGATCTTACATTAGATTTAAATAAAATTTAACAAGATAAAATAAGACACTTTGGAAAGGAGGATACGCTAGACCAAAAATTATAATTAACCAGATCAGATTATGTACAATATAAATGCACTGAATTGCTATTTCAGATACCTACCTGTCCATTTATATGGTTAATACATTTTGGCTGACAGGCAGTAATTAACAGGCTTCTAAAAAAATAAGATATTCAAAGAAAACATCCAGTTGGGTTACCATACTAAATATATATTTATATATAGTAGTATATTATTAACAATTAAGTACCTAATAGAAATGCTAATACTATTTAAATAATTAACACAATACACAATATAATATCTTGATTTGTGTATCAACAAAAAAATAAAAAAAATTCTTCATAGTACGTTTGTGTACAAAAAAAAAAAAAATTAAAAATAACAACTGTTCAGGTAACTAAGTAATATAGTAGATAAAATAAATTATTACACCAATAAATATTTAGATTCAAATTAAGAAATTATTTTATTATTTTTGCTTAGCTTTTTCTCTTCTCGAAACTTGGCATTAGCCATAAAAAATTTCATTGGTTTCAATATCTCTTGATCAATACAATTTTGATGACTTTTACCGTTCTTATGGTTTCTGAAACACATGTGTAAAATGTAAATACTTATTTATTTTATATATTACAAAATTATACAATATAGTACAGTATGCAGGTATAGTTAAGTTAATACAATTATGAAGAACTTATGGGAGGGGGGAGGAAGTATAACAGTAGGTATACAAACACCCCTAAATTTAAAATAAAATATAAGAAAAAAATTGATTAAGAATTATTTTTTATAAAACTTTAATAACCTATTAGCACATTACAACCATATTTTCTAATGGAACCCAATATTATCTTATAACATGTAATACCTCATATGAAATTTCCATCTACTAATTTCTAATTAATTTAAACTTAAAATATAGGTATTTAAAAAATAATTATTCCCAAATATAAGGGCACAAGAATTAAGAGAAGAGAAAATCATCTTTTTTTTTGTCCGCTATATGAGAATTTGCTCAGCAAATTATTGTGAAACATTTTTGACATAATTTGACGGGTCATATCCGAAACTGTTGTACGTTCTAGCTGAACTAAAAATGTTATCTATAAAAAAATGAACATATTATTATATTATATAAAGGTATATTAATTATGTGTTATATTAAATGGATACCATACACTACAATTAAACTAGTGTGTATCATAATATTTTTAATAGCTGGAACTCAATTAAAAATTAAAATATATTAAGTTTAAATATTAATGAAAAGAAAATCATGTCTATGATGCATTATATATTATAATATGTATTTCTTATATACTTTTAATAATAATAATATATTGATAGATTAATTTTTAACTGAATCATGATTATCATTTTTTGTCGAAAATCTTTGTCCATTATTTTTTCTTCAAATACAGTTAATTCGTCAAGGCTGGTCAATGGGAATTTGTAAATACAGTAGAACTTCCATATAGCGGTCACTGAAGGGACTGTAAATAATGAGTGCTATTTAGAGGTGCCCGTCCTACAGAGGTGACCGTTAACAGAAGTTCAAGACCTTCTAGGTGACCGCTATATAGAGGTCATACAAATTTTAAAAATAAAACACCAATATTAAAATAACGCATATGAATATGGGTATTAAAAATTGTATTTATGATTTACGAAATAAAGTAGGTAGGTAGGTACAGTTTAAAATTAAAAAAAGTCTCATAAGCTTTTATAAATAGGTACATATTAAAATTAAAAAAATTGAGATATTAGTTTGTTTTAAATTCATTTGATTATTTGAACATTCCCACACAGCAAAATAATATTTTCAAAGTGTTTACAAAATATTGTATGATAAATATTTATATTTTATAAAGATCTTTAGATAATTGTCAGAATGTTTCAAAATATTTTGAAAATATTTTGAGATCACTTTTTGGCAGGCAATCAAACATGGCTATAAAATTCTAAAATAAGGTTTTTAAAATATTTCAAATCAATATTTGTGAAATGTTTTAAAGTAATATTCGGGAAATATATTAATTTCAATATTTTGGCTAAGTGCTGTATCTAATATTGTATAGATATTCATTACTTATATTTTCAAAATATTCAATAGCTCATATTTGAGTAATATATTGCATATATGTTTTGAGAATATAATAGATATAATTATATACTTTAATAAAATGTTGCGCCTAATATAGAACTTATGTTTTCAAAATGTATGTTGATTGTATTTATTTAGTACACTTATTATTGAACATTTAATATCAATATACACCATTACATCATTACATATAAAAACTGAAGTGAAAATCTAAATTACAAACTTAAAATAGACTTAATTATTATCATCATTATCATAGGTTGTATTTTTTTTCTCTGCTTGTTTTTTGATCCTTGATGGTGCCTGAGCCAACCAACCTTTGATTGATTTTTCTATGTTCTTTGTTGGGGTGTCCTTATATTTTTTTATTGTGTGTATTGACTCTAAATAAGTAGAATGAAAGTTTATTAGCTATAATAATAGGTAGATTTTGAAGAGCTACTAGAATTCAATTTTATTTTTTTATACTCAGATGAATTGTCCGCGTTATAACTTTCTATTGCTGTATTTTCATGTCCAAATGAAATACGAGTCGGACTAAAATGACTAAAAGGCCTTAATGTCTTCTCAATGTCAGAGTCATCCTCATTTTATAGGTCTAGATCAAGGTACTGAAAAGAAATATTATGATTTAAATTTTTTTTATGGTAAATTATTACCATCGGATCCAAGCGTAGGAGGACTAGAAATTTGATCATTGATGAATGTTTTAGGATTTTTTGATTTTTTTTTTCTAATATCTTCATATACATTTTCAAGGGATGATGCTTCAGAATTGTCTTCTGCCAATTTCCTTGCTTCTAAATAGGTACCTAAAACAATATTTTTTATTATTATTTTTGCCATTGATATCTATGAAAATAAAATAAAAAATACCTATATTTTTAAGCAAAACCTTAGCCCTATACTGTTTGAACTCAAATTCATTCGGTTGTTTGCGTCTTTCAATCCATTTAGTGTTATTTTTGTTTGTCCATGAGCATGAGCCATTTCTGTACCAGAATTCTAGTACCGCAGCTAATGTGTTATCGTTTGTGAAAACTACAATTGTCCACATTCTATAAAATAAAAATTATTTTATTATGTTACAAACATATTAAAGTGTATCATGTTAATCCAAACCTTCATTAATAATATTGAAGTTCTGAACGTCACAATAAAATATTAACAATAAACAAACAAAAACTAATGTAGAAGTTATTTAAATTATCATAAACTATATCATAATAATATATACTTCATATATCTTAATATACATATTATATTGTTAATTGTAATAACATACAATATGTAATATATGTACAGTAGGGGGGTCCTTATTTTTGAACTTCAAAATTTTTGGTTTCTTACCTTTCCATTTTGTTCATTATATTATAAGAAAGTAATTGCTTTCAAATTTGGTCATGATTACTCAACCCCTTCACGTGCCACAAAGGGATTGAAAAATTCCAAAAAAGGGTTGATATGTAAATTTTTAAGTTCAATTTAAAAAATGTTATACTAATCAATGAACGTATTAAAGGTAAATTATAGATATTTACTATTTATTTTGTCAATAAAAAATACATAAAAATACATTTATACAATTTCTTATGAATCTATTAATAGGTACCTACGTAAAAATATTGAATAATTTGAGTAATAAAATTATTTCGAATGAATTTCGAAATATTGTCAATAAAAAATACATTTATACAATTTCTTTTGAATCTATTTTTAATTTATAAATTATATTATTTCGATTAAATTTCGTCTGATATGATGGTTGATTTTCGAGCATCAGGGAATCTCTTTCTATGACTTTCGACGACTTGTAGAAGGAATTGTTTTTGACTTTCATTTTTCGTAAGAATCGAATTATAATTTTGAATTAGAGCCACTCCTCTTTCAGCAAAGTCATTGACAACTGAAAAAATGAAAAAGATACAAACAAGTCTGATAAATACCACTGATGACGTAAAAAAGCTGTAATTCCTGCATTCGATACAGCTTTATCTGGATACAATGACAGTTCTTTTAGTAAATTTAAATCGTTTACAGGAGCAGATATAGCACAGGGAGCTTTAAACCAATGAAATACGTAAATTTGAACAATAAATAACGAAAATCTTTTCATATAATTTATTGTATTTTTAGATGCTTTGAATTGATTTTTAAATAAACATATTTTTATGGCATAAATAGCACGTGCCATCCATCGCGCCCGATGAACTGCTCTAGGTTGAATAAATATTATACCTCTTGTAGGAACACTGCCGAGATAAATAATTATAAGTTCTAACAGCTCCCTGTAATCGTCACGCGAATGAAATGAAATTAATTGTTCTTTGCAAAATATTATGACTTCGTCTCGATTACTTATTCTTTCTTCTAAGACTTGAAATGTATTCTTATCAATATTTTTCCACTGTTGTTGAAATGTTAGAAATATTTGAATATTTGGCCCAGTTGATGGACTGTTATAACAAATATTAAAAATAGCTCCGAAAACTATTTTTAATATATGATGTCGACAATTTTTTCCTCGATTAACTTACATGCTCCGTTTATTCGTCCTGTATTGCTGGCTGTTGTGTCAAATGATAGTGATTGAACGCGGTCTGTTATACCCCAATCAAATAATGACTCTATAACAGCATTTGACATCGCTTCCCCAGTTCCAGATTCAAGCTTTGGAACACTGAGAAGCTTACTTACTCCGTCTCCGGATACTAAAATAGGAAGACGATCAACATGACCTTTCCCGGTAATATCGGGTAATATTTTGCCATCCCAGTGCACAGTTAGAGGACAATTTGGATTAAAAGATACTTTTATTTCATCGGAAACTCTTTGTCTTAAAATAATTCTATTTCTTCGAATAGTTGAGCGATTTATAGCGATGTTGTTCGCATTACAGCCAAGACTTTGAGCTGTAGCAATAAGAATATGAACTGCATTTCGATCACTTACTTTTGTACAATCTAATGCTGTTACAATTTCAGAACTCATAATATTTTGTCTTCCCCTTTTTCGTTTATTCGAAGTATTTGTAGTTTCTAATGTAAATTCAATATCTTCTTCACTACAACTATCAGAAGAAAATAAATCAACTGTATCAAGTACTGATAATTCATCAAAACGTATATTAAATTTAAACGATAATTAAAATTAATAAAAAGCCAGTAAATTAATCAAATAATTAATAATAAATATACTTAATACGTATTGTACCTACTTACAGTAATATTTGGTCATCTCTTCATGAGTGCGGTTCAATAAATAAAACACTTTAGACTTTACACTAGTATTATAGCACTATAGATCAGTAAATCACATATCAGTATAATTGTCAGTGTACAAAAATAATATTTTCACATAGAGTATTTAACGCATGATCGTTAGTACCTAGGTAATTTATAGATAACAACAACGATTCGACGGGCGGCCTCATATTACGAAATATAAAAACTGATTACAATTTATCTAAATATTATATGAATTCTACTATTAAAGTAACATGGTTATTCCAATGCAATTTTGCAATTTATACTTATATACTTATTAATTTTTCAACCCTTTTGTGGCACGTGAAGGGGTTGAGTAATCATGACCAAACTTAACATAAATTATTTACTCATAGTAATGAACAAAGTTGGCGGGTAAGATATCAAAAATATTAATATTTTTTTTTTTCGTTATAAATAAGGACCACTCTGTACAGTTATTATAATAAAAAATTAGGTTTTATTTATTGTTTATTTAGTGACATGCAAAGTTATTAGAAAATCTAAATTTAATTTTAACACTACAAATAATATTTACATAACCATAATAAAATGTAAATACATTAATACTACAAAATAGTTTTTATCTTAAAATCGGTACAGCAGTAAGTATGTTATCCAAATTAAACATAATCATTTTTTTTTGAACATCTGATATTTTCCATTGACTTGAATGTACTGACAGAGTTTTGACAACAAAAATATTAAGTTTTGATGATTTCAATGGTTTAATAAACATATCTTCTTTACTTGTGAAGGCATGGCCAACAAACATTTCATTATCTGGCAGAAATTCGTTAATTTTAACAATAGTTCCATCATATGTTAAAACAAAACAATCGGGTTCTTTAACTTTAAGCTGAAGTGCATCATTATCTTTTAACTGTTTTATTGTAACATTTTCTTGTTCTTTATACCGTCTAACTACTTGCTGTAATGGTTTTTCATTTTTTCTAAGCATTTTTTTTTAATTCTCTCATATAGTTTTCGAAGGTAAAAGCACTGCAATTATCAAGAGGTTCATGTCTTGTATAATCGTCTACTAAATGTAGCAACCCATGTACATTGTGCGATATTAAATGACACCCATAAATTTTTTGAAAAGTTTTCACAAAATATTTTAATAATTGACGTGCATAATCTGAATATTTAGCATGATCTGAACTCAAAAGTATTCTCATGGCAATACTTAATGTTAAAAAATGTTGGTAACAGTCTTCTGATAAAATATTTTTAAACACTATAAGCCCAGTATATAAAAGAAGTTGACGAAATTCAGTTGCTTTAAATCGGTTAACTTCTTCTATTCCTCTGGGTTTTCGTGCAAAATCATTAGTAATACAATTTTTTATTTTAAGAAGAGAAATAGTAATCTGCTTTGATTTAAGACCAGATAAACGGACATGTAAAGGACCTTTTTGTAACCAAATGTTTATTAATTTTTTCATTACACCAAGACAAACCAAGTGCATATAGTCTAAACAAAATAAATTGACTACATCAGCATTGGGGATAAGAGCCAAACATGATATTGTTGAAGAAATATGATGTTCTTCATTTCTCATAAGTAAATAATCTTCATGAGTTCTTATTTCATTACCAGCTTCAATGAATGGAAAACAAACACGATTGTTTATATATTCTCCCTCATGTGAACACCTTGTACAAGAGGAAAAGCCCGAATGCCCCTTAACTCTTAATAAAAATGATTTAGCTGTAGCGTCCCAACATATAACTTCAATCACTACCTTTTTTTTTCGTTATTTATGATAATTCCGTTAGATGTTAAATCTATAACTTCTGAAATAAAATCTTTAAGGTATTCATTACTATCTCGTGGTTTCTCATTACCATAGTATATTCCTATGGGGAAAACATAATTACGGTAGGAAACAATATAAGCCAAAATTGGCCAAAATTGACCAGAACTGCTTTTTGATATTGGTAGCCTATCAACTCCAACAGCAATATTTATGCATTCTTGAATGGGAATTGTAGAGGAATACTTAATTATACCATTAAATAACCCAAAATGATAGTAAACACCAGGATTCACTTCTCGTATACCAATTAATTTTGTTGGCTCAGTATGAAGTAGTGTTCGGCAAGTTTCAGGTAAAAATGATAGATCAGCTTTATACTTTAATATTTTTAAAAGTTTAGTAACTGTATTTTGATGAACATTACATTGTACTGCCCACTCTTGTAAAGACTGTAACACATTTTCTTCATAATTATTATTATTATTTGTATTGGATTTTGTTAGTTTAATAGAATCAGACGTGGTCACAGTTTGAAGTATAGAGTTGTTATCAGCAATAGAATTTTCAGGAACAAATTGAATACGCTGATCCAATCTGTTCTCCAAGCTAAAGTTCAAAGGACTTTTTTCGTGACTTAATTGAGGTGATACAATATGTAAAGCCGTATTTGAATTATGTGTAATTAATTCATCTTCACATGGTCTGTTAATCCAATCAACCAAAGCATTTAATTCTTTTTGAATTTTTCTACGTTTATTTCTGTAACCAGGAGTCTTGATCATTTTAAACTATGGATGATAAAACAATTACATATAATAGAAAATATGAAATACTTAAGTATTATATGGTAGTATAAGGTGTATTATATGAATTAACATGTGAGTATAACGGATTAGTTTAAAATGATTTGCATATTATATACAATACATTATTATGGAGTATAATATAATTTAATTAAACAATTTTAAAATGATAGGAGAAGTTATTATAAACTGGTGTAGGCACCTATAATAAAGTAATACATAATACCAAATTTAACATTTTCCTCAAATTTTCCAGGATATATTATTTAGCCAATAAAGTAGGTATATTATATAGTGTAACACCAATTTTAAAATGAAATAATTATACCAACGGTATATGACATACTTTAAAAATGATATTTGGTAATATTCAAATTAATTAAAATACACAATAAAATACATTTTTAATATAACTAATAGTTACTTAGCTCTGTTATTAATATAACGTACTAGAAATAACTTTTGATATAATTAATTAGGTATAAAAAGTATAATAATAATATGAAAATAGTACTGATAGTATGAAATTCTCAATCTTAAGAGAATGTCAGCGCACTATTTGTTTTCTCTCTTTATTCTATGTTTTAACTAATCTTAGAGTAAAATCACCCATTACAAAAAAGATAGACAATAATATTTTTGAGGGAATGACATATCGATTTGTCTAAATATATATTGTCTCAAAACAATTTAAACATAATTTAAATTAACAACATTTTTTAGTTTATTTTTAAAATAAAAAATTTTCTGCATTTCTGCGTTAATGCGTTTTGTCCATGTTACGCGTGGGCAAGAGAGAGAAGATGAACTATTTATCTCTTATCTTTCTGGCCCACGCGCAACATCCTCTAAATAATTTAATTAAAACATTAAACGCCAAAACGTAAACAATAATGTTATATAAGGTACCTACTCAAACACTACACAGTGTTATTTGCAAATACACCACACACATAGAAAATTACAATTGTAGGTACCGATAATATAATATGTAGGTACCTCATCTGTACATATTAAATTATAATTGATAAAATATAATAATATAAAATACTTATTATAAGTATAGTTACTATATAGCTATAGGTATAGGTTATGAAATATGAAATTATTACCTGACAATGATCGATTCCAAAACTTCCGAAACAGCGTATGCTAATAAAACAAATATTGAAAACAACTTGACAATGTAGAATGAGCTAAGAGCAGTTAAAGTATGAGTATACGCTTCAGTCTCCATTCACGAATGGCCTAAATAATCGTGTGTTATAATATAATAGTATATAATATATTGAGACTTGTATGACATTATGAGGGTGAGCTGCGGGATGCGGCCGCGGCGGCAGTCGGTCGTTGTTGTTGTCCGCATCGGTTGGTCGGCGGGGGTAAGGACGCGACGGATTCACTGATAAACAAGTCTTACTTGGGTATTAACCGGAATTACCCAGATGGGTAATCATACTATTTTTATATTACTAGAATATGAACAGTGTATTTCGTCTTCTAAATAACTTAATGCACTATAATATTTAATGGCTATATATTCTGTGATAGTATAATGTCATATTATATTGTTTATCCTTGTCAAAATAACGATTTTGTAATGTTGTATAAACCTAATTATAATTAAATACCTATATGGATATTCATTACACAAAAACCACTAAATAGAACAACCTTTTTGTACGATAATTTAATTTTTAAGTAAGTTATGATCATTTTCAATTTATGCGCTATTATATTCGCAAAACTTGCTAAAAAAATGAACCGCCGTAAAAAAACATATATATACAAATACCTATAGTATTTATTGTAACTATCAAGTAGGTAGGTATCATAATAGGTAGATTAAATCAAATTTTTAAACTAACGAAGCTAAACGTGATAACGTGATCGGCAGAGCATAATTTATTTGTTATGTTACGCACTTGTGAGACTGAGACAACAATTTAATGCCCGTGTAACGTCCTCTTTTTAGGCACAGCTTGTAAGATATGAAAATATAATAATGTACCAATATAATATTAGCTAGGGTTGCCATACGTCCCGGTACACCGGGACATGTCACCAGTTCATGACTTCGGTCCCGGTCGTCCCACTAGACCCTACAAAAGTCCCGGTTATGTGTAAATAATATTAGTACCAATAATTATTTTTATAAAAATTATAATTGTATTCTAAAACCATGAATTTCATGTCGGACACTCCTATCTTATCTTCACTGATAATAATTGAACTTTGCTATTATGGCATAATAGAATAATTCTATTTATGTCAGTCAACATGCATGCATTGAGTTCGCATTAGTTCGCATTAGTTCGCATTAGTTCGAATCTAACCAACGTCGTGTGATGTCTGTATTCAGTGTATTCTCGTTTATCGTGATTTTGTAGTTTCGTATGGTTTTACAATTTACAAATATTATGCCAAAGAGAAAGTGTCATTTTTCCGATAATTACACCAAAGAATGGTCGTTCTTAAAAAGGGGTCGAAATGAATATGAAGCACATTGCACAATATGCAATATATTTATTTCCGTGAGTCACAGTGGTAAGACTTCAATACATGACCACAACAAGTCTAATACTCATAAGTCCAATATATCGATAGCGTCCTCTTCACGAGATATTTCAACATTTATGGTTAAGGAAAACACTCCAGAAGATATTTTAGTCTGTGCCGCAGAATTAACAACAGCTTACAAAGTTGTTAACCACCATCAATCATTTAATTCATTGGATTGTAACACAAAACTTAATTCAAAACTCTATCCAGATTCAAAAATTGCCGCAAAACAATCAACTGCGCGGACTAAAGCAACAGCAATCATCAAAAATATATTGGCACCACATTCTTTGCAAACAATTAAAGAAGAGATTGAACAAGTTCCTTTCTATGGAGTTCTTACGGACGCTAGCAATCATAATGCGGAAAAATTGTTTCCTCTTATTATTCAATATTTTTCCGAAACAAAAGGTATGCAATTAAAATTAATAAAGCTTAATTCTTTGGAAAATGAAACTTCAGAGACTATAGTGAAATTTTGTGTTGATACATTAAATAATTTAAATATTTCTTTACATAAACTAATCGCGTACAGTGCAGATAATACAAATACTAATTTTGGTGGGAGAGACAGACATGGAACAAACAATGTTTACTTTAAACTTCAATCCATATTATCTAAAGATATCGAAGGCATAGGTTGTCCAGCTCATATTTTACATAATACAGCGTCTACATCCGCTGACGTACTTTCTGTTGACGTGGAGTCTATAGTACTTAAAATGTATAAATATTTTTCCATATTTACTGTAAGAAATGAACGTCTTAAATCATTTTGTGAGGAGGCTGATGTACATTATGCTAATTTACAGTCTCATTCGAGAACTCGATGGCTGTCTTTGTTGCCAGCAATTGAACGTATTCTACAGTTATGGGAACCACTAAAAAATTTCTTTCTCGAAGAAACAAGACCACCAAAAGCAATCGTCGATTTTTTCAAAAATCCGTTGTCACAAATTTATTTCTTGTTTTTACATTGTCAAACATTTTTATTTGAGAAACAAATCAAAAAAATAGAAAAATCTGATATTACCATTATAGGAGTCAAAAAAAATTATAAACGATTTAGAACAAACACTTTCAGAACGCGCCGAAGCTAACTTTTTGGGAATCAAAACTAAAATTGAATATAATAAAATAAAAGACGATGCTCAGCTTTTTGTTTCGATAAAATTATTCGACGAAGAAGTCGATAATTATTACAAAACGGCACGGGAGTATTTACAACAGTGGAGTAACCCTCTTATAAAATTTGAGGTATTTTCATGGATGGATCTTACTTCTTCGCTGCAATGGCAAGAAGTTGAAAAGACAATAACTTATTTAAAAGAAAAGGGAATTGATATTACGGATAGTTGCTTTGAAGAAATATTGTATTTTAAAAACTTCATAGACAAACAGAAATTTGATGAAGATTGGAATAAAAAAAATATGCATGACAAATGGTTACATTTCTTTCAAAAAACTGATGTATTGGAAAGAAAACGTAATTTAATTTTAATGTGCCAATACTTATATGCTATTCCTGGTCATAACGCTAATGTTGAAAGGATATTTTCACTGATAATGGCCCAGTGGATAAAAGAACGTAACCGTCTTCAAGTAGAAACTGTAGAAAGTATCATTCAATGCAAATTTAATTTCAAAATGACTTGTTCGGAATTTCATATGTATGTTATGGGAAAACCAGAGCTATTGAAACAGGTGAAAAAGTCAGAAAAATATAATATTTCAAAATAAATAAATAATATTTCATTAATCAAATGTATCTTCTAATTTAATGTCTTTCATAATTCAATACTATTATTTTTTTTTCTATATATATATATTAATTATACTGTGTTCTAAATTTTAATATTAAAAAAAAGGTTGTTCAAATTATTTTTGTAAATGTCCCGGTCAGTACTTGGACTTTTATGGCAACCCCCAATAATTAGCATCAGCAATGCGCCTATTAATTATTATTATAATGGTTACAACATACTTGTAAAAACCATAACTTGCAAAGTCTTCAGAACACGTCTAAGTTTTAGATTCTGAGCGGAACAATAAATTATCAATTTATTATTTAATAGTACTTCAGGTTACCTATATACATGATTAAATTATTTTGACTCTACTTAGGCAATGCGTATAGTCATGAACAATTTTCGATATAATTTTGTTATTTTTTTAATAACAGTACCTACCTAGTACCTACCTATACTGTATAGTTAAATAATATTTAGGTAATAGCTAGGTATCATTTCGCCAAAAAGCTTGAAAATGTTTAACAAGGTATTCAAGGTAAATTATATTACAATAATAGCAAGCTTGATTACCTTGGTTGTTATATTTACCAATAAATGTAATAAGTATATGTAAGTACTTCTACTGTAGATCTGTTTTACAGTATAGGTACCCACTATTTATAGGTACCTATACCTATACCTATACCTACACAAGCGTCAAGCATCAATATAGCATTATACTATTAGACATTAGAGTAAGACTACCTATATTATATATATTAATATGAATTCTATAGATATATATATTATAGTATATAATAATAATTATATTACTATGTACATATAAATATATTATAATATGATCTGAAATCTCAATTATTACCCACACGCACACATCCGATTTAGGCATATTATACATATTATTATAATTATTATCAGTCGATATTGGTCTATTAAATAACATATTGTATTGTTGTTTAAGCATAACTGAACAATATTATTTTATTAAATATAATCATATCCTGTCATTATTAAAAAGCACCGTATACACCGTTATACAAAGTATTTTGTATACATTGTTTTGAAAACCTTTTAGTAGTGATATGTCGCGATCTACCAAACTTGTTCCTAAGTTCATTATTATTATGAAGTTTTAATAAATAAAATAACGTGCATATAAAAAACTCGTAAAACATTAAAATACGTAGTACCTAACCTATTTAGGCATAAATATACATCATATACAGTATCTCTATATAGGTTATTAATTTTATCTTATCGTACGAATTGGACAGTCTCAATAATGTATCGTACATGTTTATGATTTATCGGTTGGATAAAAGTATAACATAGCCACATAGGTATAATAGGTTCATAGGTATTATAAGTACGTTCTTTTTTTTTAATTTTGGGATTTCTGGTAGGTCACGCACTCACGCGTGTGATATCACTACCAACAATTTTAATCATTTTTAAAAACATTGAATGGAATAATGTTTAAAAATATTTAGTGTAAGTATAAGGTTTTAAAAATACGTTAATCGTACTTGGGGAATTGAAAAGATTGAAAAGATTGAATGGAACACTATTTTAAAATATTTGGTGTATAACGTTTTCAAAATACGTTTATCACATTTGGGTAAAAATATTTGTAAATTACATATTTTCAAAAGATTGAATGGAATACTATTTTAAAATATTTGGTGTATAACGTTTTCAAATTACGTTCATCGTATTTGGATAAAAATATTTGTAAATCAAACAATTTTAAAACATTTGATGGAACACTGTTTTAAAATATTTGGTGTATAACGTTTTCAAAATACGTTTATCATATTTGGGTAAAAATATTTGTAAATTACATATTTTCATAAGATTGAATGGAACACTGTTTTAAAATATTTGGTGTGTAACGTTTTCGAAATACGTTTATCATATTTGGGTAAAAATATTTGTAAATTACATATTTTCAAAAGATTGAATAGAACACTGTTTTAAAATATTTGGTGTGTAACGTTTTCAAAATACGTTTATCATCTTTGAGTAAAAATATTTGTAAATTACATATTTTCAAAAGATTGAATGGAATACTTGTCGGATATCTATAAAATCCTCGATAACGTTATTTGGCCGCCGGCCTGTTATCTACAATAATTGTCGTCGGTCATTACGGTAGACTCCACGTCGAGAATATTCGATACCCCCGCCCCGCCTGTGCCATCTCGGTCACTGCCTGCCGTCTCACCGCGAACCCGTCAACGTCTAGTTAGTGACCCTCGGTCTGTTCGTTGCAACTGTTGCAACGGCCCCGGCACCTTTGTCACGTCCGCGTGTTGCGCGACAGACTATTTTTCTGCGTGATCGATGTTGTGAATGTGTCGTGTTAAGTATTCATCGGCCGTGGCGTTTCGCGTGTGTTAAGTCGATCCGTCCATATTAGTTACCCGTCGATCACCTGTGGTACGTTGTCTCGTGGTGTACGCGAGCAGGTATCTGGTTGTTGGCCGTCGCCATTGTGTTGCGTGGAGTATCGGCGACGTCCGAATTATTAGTGTGCGCCACCCGTCAGTGGCCATCGTTGGGATTCCCAGTCCACCAGCGTCGACTCGCCGTATGGACCAATTAAGCAGTCGGAAGGTGAACGAGTGGCAACATTGCGGGTACCAGGGAGACCGGTGATTGTATCATTATATTATTATTTTGTATCATTTGTACCTACGTGTTAATTTTACCTATGTATATCCATTAGTGGGCGCCCATCCATTTCATATGAATGTAAAACATTGTAATCTTACATATTAATATTAGGGCGGTGCTTCTGGCTCGCCATTAGAACATATTACCTTGAGTTCTTCATTCTTATTTATATTGACGTTACGTATAAGGGACCCACTCTCATCCGTGCCTTGCGTGGTGGTGCTTAGCGCTATCATTTTGTTCAGTCAGAGCGTGGAGCAATACAACACGATAAAATATTATTTAAGTGTAGCCGAGTCGGTCGATGCCTCTGGGTCGGCAGTAAGGACTTTGTGCGACAATACTATTTTAAAATATTTGGTACATAACGTTTTCAAAACGCGTTCATCATATTTGGGTAAAAATATTTGTAGATCAAATATTTACAAAATATTGGCACAATATTTTTAAACAAATATTGGCAGTAAAACCTTTTTCAAATATTGTGAAAATTTATATATTTTCAAATTGCCGTGTGGGTTTTTTTTCAAAATACATTTCTGCGGTTTTTAACATGTCATAACCATCTACGTCACCTTTTTGAAGAGTGAAAGCTGATAATTGTTGTATTTGAGTTAAAACCTCAGAATAGTTTGATACAGTGTACTCGGGTTCTTCAGTTTTTTCAGTTTCTTCAGTTTCTTCATGTGTTTCCTCTTCGTCATTATCTGTTATTATGAATGACTTGATATCAGTACTATCTTCTTCAGTTCTTAGATTTTTGTCGACCAAAAATCACTCTTCACCTTGCATATGAGTTGGCAGCATATTAAGTAATAATTACTTAATATGTTCACCAACAATTATTTCGTTTTCAAGATCTGTGTTATCTAAATCTACAGGCAAATTTTCCAAAATAAAACCTGATTTTTTAAAACATTTAGTAACACAACTACCAGTTATTTGCTTCACAGACTGTTTAATCCACATCAAAGCGTCTAATACAGTAATGCTTTTTGCAAGTTCATCAGCATCTTTTACTACGTCTATCTGTGATAATATTCGTCTAAGTATCATTTGTCGGTAAATAACTTTAAAATTTTGAATTATACCTTGATCTAAAGGTTGACAGTGTGACGTCGTATTTGGTGGTAAAAATACTAAGTTTATGTTTTGTAGTTTTAAATCAGGATGTGATGTTGCATTATCTAAAAACAAAATAATTTTACGCTTTTGTTTTTTCATTTTTTCATCAAACCACATTAACCACTCAGTCATTATACATCGTGTCATCCATGCTTTTTTATTTGCCTCCCAGTGTAGGTCTAAGCGTTTTATGTCCACATTCTTAAAGCAACGAGGTTTCTTAGATTTACCTATGATTAGTGACTTTTCAAATTCACCTATTAAATTAACGCATAACATGACCGTCAATCTTTCTTTAGACTTTTTCCCAGAAGTACAAATTTCATTTTTAAAACTTAATGTTTTATTAGGAAGAATTTTATAAAATAATCCTGTTTCATCTACATTGTAAATATTTCGTGGCTCATACGAAGAAATTAATTGTTTGACTTTTATACGCCATTCGTCCACTGTTTCCGTATCAACCTATTTACTCTCGCCGCAAACCACTTTAAAAGAAATATTGTAGCGTGATTTAAATTTATATATTTACATTTATTTATTTACATTTTCTTTTTGGTAAAAATCTAACAATTTGATTTTTTCTGTTTAAAGTTAGATGTTTTCGTTTGGACGCCATTGAAATTATAGGTACGTACTTCGAAACGTTTTAAACATACACTGAACACAAATGACAAAATACACAGTCACGGACAAGTACGTACTTCGAAACGTTTTAAGCATACACTGAACACAAATGACAAAATACACAGTCACAGACAATTGTTATCGCCTTATCGACATAATAAATTAAGCTCGTTAAGATAAACTGTCAAAAATAATTTCAAAATAATAATTTTCCATTTGATATATTATGTATGTACTTTTAAATGTTGACCGTTAATTAGAGTGCCCGCTATTTAGAAGTATTAATGTATTTTTCCCATAACACTCGACGGGACCAAACAAATTGACCGTTACATAGAGGTGACCGTCCTATAGAAGTGACCGTTAACGGAAGTTTCACTGTATTTTCATCAACAGGATAATAATTATTTTTTGTAGATGAGTTGTTCTGGTTTTTTTGCTGATCGGTTATAACATTTTCCAATCGTTCAATTTTAGTTGACATAGTTCTCACTTCATACTTCAAATTTGTCAAAGTACGAGTTAAGTTTTTCAAAATACAAAGCATTTCTGAAAAAAAATTATTTTTAAAATAAAGATTAGATTTGATTTAATCAATATATCACCAGTTTGAACTGTTGAATTATTTGATATTGATACGGGTGATGATGGCGTACTAAAATGAGTTAGTGAATTGTCCAAATGTTTATCTTCAACATTTAACTTTTTTAGGCAGTCATTTTTTAAATTTCCATTTATATTATCTATGCCATCTTCTAATATATAATATATATATAAAAAAAAAAATTTAATTTTAAATACAATACTTTAAGCAAATACTATAATATGTATTGATGTTGTTCAATAAATTAAAATTAAATCAAGTACCTACTTATACTTTTTAATTAGGCAATAATATATAATATAATTTTTTATAATAATCAAAATAAATTATTTTACTGTATAATGTATTGAAAAATTATCAACATTTATGTCATCATGATGTAAGTCTGCCTCTATTTGTGGAGAAGTGGAATGAAGTGAAATTGACTCAAAATCCAACTTTTTTTTTATAATCTTGTTTGAATTTAGTAAGCCAATATCGTCAACGTTCCATTTTCCAGATGGTGAGGTTAAGAAAGCAGTTGTGGATACTAAAGTCCTATTTTTTGCAACAGATGATCCTATTAAAATAAAGTATAGGTACATATTGATTAGGTATAGGTACTTTATAGATTTAGGTAGGTGTTATCTTTGTTATTATTAAGTATTATCAGATATAAGATATTCAGTTGTCATTGTGCAGTCACACAGTGAGGTTGTGTTTCTCTTGATAGTGTTATTTTCGTTACGGTTTTTCTCTAATTAATATTAAATTTTAATTCATGGCTATGACATCTAATAATGTTCAAAATTGTTCATCTTGTTCAGTTTTGTTTGCCGAACTTGATACACCTGTTAAATGCGATGGATGCATTTCAGTATTTCATACTAAATGCACCGGCCTATCACCGAGCGAATTAAAATGTCTTTCTTTAAAAACTCGTAATTTAAAATACTTTTGTGAATCCTGTAATAATGGATTACGTGACATTCCAGAATTAAAAATGCTAATAAACCGATTGCTCAGTGAAGTTAACGAACTTAAAAATCAAAAAAATAATGGTAATAATGTTTCACATTATTCAGAAGAATTCATCATTAATGAGATCGGCGATCGTAACATGAGAGCCTCTAATCTAATATTATACAATGTTCCAGAGTCCAACTCGGATAACACCGCCGACAGAATTGCTCACGACTCTAATGTTGTAAGTAATCTTATTGATTCAATTATTATTGGTGATAAAAATATTAAACCGGTAAAATTATTACGTTTGGGTATTCGTGTTAATGATAAAACTCGTCCAATTAAAGCGATATTTAGTTCATCAATTGATGTCTTTGAAATACTCAAATCTAAGAAAAAATCATTATCACTTAATCCACCTTCCAATATTGGTATCAGCTCAGACCGTACGTTGTATCAAAGAAACTACATGAAAAAACTTCGTGAAGAGCTGGAGTCCCGTAGATCAAGTGATGGTGGTAACGAATTAATTATCAGATACGTAAGAGGTACTCCAACAATAGTTTCCAGAAATGACCGTCCTAATACTCGTGAAAAAAATTTTTTTTTAATAAATATGTTTTATCAAAATGTACGCGGTCTACTAACCAAAATCCCATATTTAAGAAATGCTTTACTTAATGTTAATTATGATATTATTTGTTTAAATGAAACTTGGTTAAATAGTAATGTTTTTGATGCTGAACTAGGTTTTAATAACTATAATTTATACAGAAATGATCGTATTTTAAGTCTTGGAAAAAGTAGAGGTGGTGGTGTATTAATTGCCGTAAATAAAAATATCATCTGTGAATTATTAACTGTACCTTCTGTTGTTGGAATCGAGCAAATATTTTTAAATCTTACAGTTAACAATATAAAAATTATTATAGGTTGCGTTTATATACCTCCAGGTGCTTCCTCTGATATCTATTCAAATCATTGTGATATAGTTGAGTCTATTTTTTTTAGATTTCCTGAACACTATTTTGTAATAGTTGGTGATTTTAATTTAAGTAGTTTCGACTGGTCTGTTGATCCAAATAGTCAAAATCATAGGTCTGGTGGCATCATATTTAATAGTTATATAAATTTCTTGAATCTTGAACAATGTAATATTATTAAAAATTGTGACAGTCGAACACTCGATTGTTTAATGCTTAGTAAAAATGCAGAACTTATTTCTAATTGTTATTCGGTTGACTCTCTGGTACATACAATTGATAAATATCATCCTCCTTTAGACGTGGTTATTAAATTTAAAAATTCCTCTATGAGTGACCATTATGAGTCGCCATATATTTTAAATTTAAAAAAATGCAATTTTAATGAGATCTCTCATTTTCTTTCCAGTATTGATTTCAATCTAAATCTTAACAAAAATCTGTCTCTCGACGCCTTAGTCGATTCTTTTTACGAAATCATTTATCACACATTTAGTTTGTTTGTTCCAAAAACTAAAATTTATAATAGTTATTCCCCTGCATGGGCAAATGCTGAGCTCAGAAATCTGATAATTAAAAAAAAAGTGTGCCCATAAAAAATATAAACTTAGTACTTCTTTTGCCAATTATATTGAATTTTCTGAGCTTCGAAAAAAATGTAAGAAATTGAATCAAATTTCCCACAATCAATACATTTCAGATTTGGAAAATAGCTTGCAAATAAACATTAAACCTTTTTGGAATTATGTAAATTCTCTGAAGAAAACGAAAAATAATGTCCCGGACTGTATGAATTATAATAATGTGACATCAAATAATATCTCTGAAACTGTCAAGTTATTTGCAGATTATTTTTCCAGTGTTTATGTAAGCAGCTCTTTGAATTCTAATGAGATTGTAACGTTATCTACACTTTCTTCTAACGATAATCATATTAATTTAAGCTCTTGGTCTATTGATACGGGTGAGATATATGAATATTTAACTTCTTTAAAACCACATACTGGGACAGGATCCGATGGTATTCCAGCAGCATTTTTAAAAAATTGTAGTTCTGTACTTGTTAAACCACTGCATTTTATTTTCAACAAATCACTAAATCTGGGCTATTTTCCGGATTCTTGGAAAAAATCGTTTGTGACCCCAATTCATAAGGCAGGGGATAGACATAATATAGCTAATTACAGACCTATTTCCAAATTATCCATTATTCCCAAAATATTTGAAGCTATAATAACTAAAAAACTTTCCATAATTGTCTCTCCTCTTATTTGCAAAAACCAACATGGTTTCAGACCTAATATGTCAATCTCCACTAACATACTACTTTATCAATCCAAAATACTTAAAGCCTTAAATAATCGAGCTCAGTTAGATTCAATCTATACTGACTTTCAGAAAGCTTTCAATAAGGTTAATCATCACCTACTTCTTAAAAAAATATCTACATTCGGTATTCATGGACATTTTTTAAATTGGTTATGGTCCTACTTAAACTGTCGAACTCAGGCGGTTAAAGTATCACATAGTATCTCTCCTTACTTCCCAGTTAGTTCTGGGGTACCACAAGGTTCCCATTTAGGACCTCTTTTATTCATAATGTTCATTAATGATTTACCCTCTATTTTTGATAACACGGTCGATATATTGCTATTTGCTGATGATGCAAACATTTTCTCTACAATTTATTCTCCTTCAGATGCTTTAAATTTGCAAGCTAACTTGGATAAATTTGTAATATGGACTCACCAAAATAGTTTATCTCTAAATATAAACAAATGTAATGTTATTACATTTTCACGCATCGATAATCCTATTAGCTTTGATTACAAAATTGATAATTGTTCCGTTACAAGAGCGACTTCTATTAGAGATTTAGGGATTATTATTGATTGCAATTTGTCTTTCACCACTCACATTAATACTATTACCAAGAAATCTTTTAAGATGCTTGGCTTTATCAACCGAAACACAGTTAATTTTAAAAATATAAATGCCTTGAAAATATTATTTTTTGCGCTAGTTAGATCTCATGTTGAGTTTGGATCAATAGTCTGGTCACCTAGTTACGCCACTTTTATTAATACAATTGAAAATGTACAACTTAAATTCTTGAAGTTATTGTGTTACAAATTAAATATTCCACTTATTTCAAAGAACTCATACAATATGCGAATGAGTGAGTTAAGCTTTATATCTTGTGAAGTAAGAAGAAAGGTTGCTGATATTATGTTTATACATGATTTATTAAATGGTCACATTTCTTCCCCAGATTTGCTCTCAATGATAGCATTTAATACAGCGAATCACTGTTTAAGAAAATCAAACTTATTTCATGTTCCATTTTATAATAATAATTACAGCTCCACTTCTTACTTTCCAAGAGCATTGAAACTAGCAAATCTTGTTGTTGATCATGTTGATTTCTTCTTCATGTCACGTAATGTTTTCAAAAGAAATGTATATTTAGTCTTAAACGATGTTGTAAATTAAGTAATATTCTATCATTATACTATTAGGTATTGATTTAGAGTTGTCTCCTATTGTATTATTATTATTGTTTCATTATTTAAACTTGTCTAATTATTATTATTATTGTTTTAAATCGAGTCGTTTATTGTTAATTGTAAAATACTTAAATGTTAAAATATGTTGTATTCTTGATACTTATTATTATTATATATTGTCGGCTCATTATTATTATTATTGTTTTAAATCGAGTCATTTATTATTAATTGTAAAATAATTAAATGTTTATTATTAATAGTAAAATACTTAAATGTTAAACCTGTACTATATTGTTTACACAAAAGGGTCTTTACCCGTTTATTATACAAATAAATAAATAATTTACTTACTTCTAAGAGGTAAATACGATTGAGTAGGTGATCTGTTGTTAATTATTTTGTTATCTTCAGATACATTTATATATGTTTTGTTTTGGAAATATTTTAATGGAGACTTTTTTTTGGCTGTTAACAAAATATAAGAATAGATGAATAATATTCTAAAACATAAATCTATTTTCTTTTTTTTTTATTTCTATGTAAAATTATTAATTATCAAGTGTACATCCATTATATCATTATATTTACCAAAAGGGTGTTTACCCGCTGATTTATAAAAAAATTTAAAATTTAAATAAATTAAACAATTATAACAAAATCTGTTTGTAGCTTACTTTTAAAGTTTGAAAACAATATATTATCTGAACCAGAATCTGAATCATTATTATCTTCAACAATACCTGAAATAATTATATGTTGTAAAATTTATAAAAAATGCAGTCTTTTTATTTAACTAATTTACCTGTTTCAATAAACTTTGGTGGGCTTAGAATTTTGTCTTGTTTTGTTTTAAAATGTTTTTTAGTTTTAATTTTTGAAGATGAGAAATCACGATCGTCATCATCATCATCATCATCATCATCATCAATTTTTTTACGTCGAATGTTCCGTGTTTTTTTTATCTTCTTCCATTGAAGATAAGTCAGACGTAAAAGTTGCTATTTTAGCTTTTTCTTTAGCTTCTTTTAACTCGCTAAAAAAAAAATTGAAATACAAAAAAAAAATCTTTTATTAAGTTATGATTTTTGGTAATATTCATTATACTAGGTATTTTAAATAATAACTAATAATCATATATATTTATATCATGTGTGATAATTGTATAACTGTTAACCATTATAACCTATATATTTGTACTTACAAATAGAGTTGGATAATACACGAATTTCAAACCAGGTGTATTCAAGTGAATTAGGTTGTGTTTTTTTTCTATTTGCCTAGTTGGATCTAAATGCCTTATGGGCCAAGCACGTGTTTTTCCATCTCTTGACAACCAGTGTGATGGAACAGCTTCAACAGAATTTTCTTTTGTGAAAATAATAACATGATAGGTCATAGTAAAAATTATACAGGAACCTGTTTTTGAAAAAAAAGGTGCATTTTAATTAATAGATAATATTTTATTCTTAATTGACTTAAGTATTATCATATGGTTACCAATTAAAATAAATATATAGTTTTGTTCAGTAAATATACAAGTTATATACAAGTTATATGTACAAGCATAATATAAATTAATTAATGTTACTCAGGTGAATGTAAAATTGGGAAAACAATTTTTTGACTATTATTTTCTAAAAGCATAGCTTTTTTTTTAAAATTCTTAAGAGGAGTCCAACTTAACTCGGCGGATAAGTTGTCAACTATATATATATTAAAAATAGTCGAACTCAATGGTTTTTCATAAAACGGTAGTTTAGTTAGAAAAACTTTTCCAACTAAAACTACTTCATTGCTAGTCTTAGTATGAGCTATATTTAATATTTCCATTATATTATTATCTTTAGTTAATATAAAACGATCAGCTATTCTTCTTGTTTTTATAGTTGAATTTCGTAAAACAACAGTTTTATATTGTGGTTCTGTCAAATTATCCAATAAAGGTCCTTGGGTATGCTCATTTTTAAAAATTATTTCTATATTTTTATCTCTGTGAGTATTAACATTTTTTTGTTCAGAGTATCTTTTAATAATTTGTTGGAGAGGTTGATCAGGTTTTCTTATCTTTCTTTTAAGACACTTCATAAAGTTTTCAAATGGAAAAGCGCTTATATTGTCGAGTGATCCAAAGTTGAGATAATCATCAGCAATGTGAAGAAGGCTATGCACATTATGAGAAATGAAATGTCTTCCATATAAAGTTTCAAATTGTTGAACAAAATATTTAGGGCCATAAAGTGCTTATAACATGTGTTGCTTATATTATCTTTAAAAACAATTTGTCCTGTATACACCAGTATTTGACGTAGTTCTGTGGCCTTAAATCTTGGTAGTTCATTTAAAGGCCTAGGATTACGGGAAAAATCACAAGTTATATTCTGTTTTAAAGTTGATCAGATATTTTTTTTGTTACCGTATTAGGTATCCGAACATTTAATGGTCCTTTATGAATCCATAATTGAATTAGTTTTTTCATAATTCGAAGGCAAACTAGATGCATATAATCTAATCCAAATATGTTTACAATATCTATACAAGGTAAATCAGATAATATGGATATTGTAGGTCCAACATGATGTTCTTCATATTTTTTTGTAATATTGTCATTATGGGTTTGCTTAATTTCACTACTGGCTGAATAGGGGCAACATGATCGGTTTTTTAAATATTCTCCTTCTTCTAAACATCGTGAACAAGAGTCATAACCAGAATGTCCCTTAATTTTTAGCACATAGGCCTTAGCGTGCGCGTCTAAAGAAAATCCATCTATGATGACTTTTAAGATTACTCCATTTACATTGATACCATTTTGCAATAATTCTTTTGCTTCAGTAACAAATTGTTCTAAGTATAAATTAGAATTTGTAGGCTTTTCGTGGGAATCCCAATTGGGAAAACAGAGTTTTTAAATGGCCGTATATATGCTAAAATTGGCCACAGCTGACTGGAACTGCTTTTAGAGATTGGCAAGCCATCAATTCCAATCACTATTTTTATCATATCAATATTATTAGTTGGATTAAATTTAAAATGATCTTGAATGGATGAACTTAAACCAAAATGGTAGTATAAACCAGGACTTATGGTTGATAAAGCATGTGTAGCATTAGTTTTTCTTGTTTCTAATATAGTACGAGAATCTTTCGGAAGTGATGATAGTGTTGGAACTTTTTTCAAAATTATCAATAATCCATCCAAAGCATTATGTGGTATATTAAATTGTGTTGCCCACATAACTAAATCACTTTTAAACTCATCACATATATTAATTGGTTCATTAGTTGGTAAATCATATTCATTGTTTTCCTAAAACTAAAAATGAGATTGTATAATAATAAGAAATTAAAAACAAAATAATAATAAAGAATATAGAAGAACTATTACCTTTGGAAATAACAGTTCAGAACTGAAACAATTATTATCAGTCAAGTAATTTGCAGTAGTTAATATTTGACTACCGAAATATTCATGCAAAGGTTTATTACAAATAACATTATCACCATCAGATTCTGCTTTCAATTTATACTCGTTTTCCTTTGCCAAATTATAATCATTAATATCAATGTCAAATACAGATTCTAGTTCTTCTTTAACTCTCCTCCTTTTTATTCTTTCACTTGTCATTTTAATAATTTCAATATTATCATATATTTTTTTTTAGAAAAAATCAGAATAAAACAACTATCTAAGTATTACTGGCTTACAATATAGTTAAGGGTTATATATTACATTATCACCCCTCAGAATTTTTTTTTTACTGTACAATTTTTAATCATGAAATTAGGTAGTATAATTATATTTAGTCACTTTGTTTATTAATTAGTGCAATAATTATGATCAGTTTGAATTTTGATATGCAATTTATTCTATTTAAAAGGTTTATGGTGTATTGCATCAACAATTTATTAAATTTAACGGTTATACCAATACAAATATATTTTAATTGGATGTTAAATCATCAGGTATAATCTATAACAACTACCTATATTATATCAGCTAGGTAGGTAATAATAGTAAACAAATATTATTAATTATTATTAGCTATTATACAGTAATAATAGTATTGTATAGGTAATTAATAAGCAAATATTAACAATAGTAAAATAACTAAAGTAATAATACCTATGAGTAGTAAGAATCTGACATAATAGATAAATGTGGGATAAAATATATGTCAGCTATAGTTGACTATTTAATATACTTATACTTATTATAATATAGGTATATATAGCTATATAATAGCTAATATAAAATATAACAATTAAATATATCTACCTACTATATTATAACCTAGGTATACTAGCTATAACTGAAGTCATGGTATAAACAACATGGTATGATAAATTAACCTATTAAATTAATTATTAACCATTATACCTATACATAAAATTGAATATGGACATTAGTCCTGTAACGTGCCCCAGTCAATAGTATTGAAGGATGATGGAATAAATGTAAATCTCGAGTGTTTAGTATAATATGTTTGATTTATTTAACTTTTTCAACTGTGATAGATTATATAAAAATTACTTTAAGTCCAAATATACTTTATGATTTTCATGAGAAAATTTGGTTTTGCATAAATTACAAGTATTACATGTTTCATGTGTTCTCCGCTGTTCAATAGTGAAAATTATAGGGGTGTTTGTTTTGAGTAGTTTTTCAATTTTTTGACCTATATTCACAATACTATCTATAAAATGTCTCGCCACGTCTTTATTATTTTCATTTCCACGGTAAATTACAGGTGATGTCGGAATTCCGAATTTTTCAAGCAGTTCCACTGGTATTTCTTCATTTGCTTTAACCATAAACCCATAGCTCATGGGCTCGTGTTCTTGAAAAGCTGTTGTTTTTTCTCCAATTTTCTCATCACTTTTCTTTAGAATTGCTTCGAAATCCGCGTAAATTACTATAGGATGACGTTGCGTTTTATCCCATGCAGTAAACTCGAGTATTGATCCGGGTTCAGGTAACTGAGGTAGTATGGGCTTGTGTTCTCCACATATTAATTTATGTTGTTCAAGTCCTGCAACTCCGTTTAATTTATATTTGTATTGTTGTTTATCGAATGATGTAAAGCACTGTTTGCAGAAAATTAACTGTCCATTATGTTTGGTTTTTAGAGTACTAATGAGTCTTGAAAAATTAGAGATGTAACTATAGTGTGTGTTATCGTCTTGGTCTGAAATTCGTAAAAGATCAAAGTGATCGGGTTTTTCTTCATGTACTACTTTTAGTGGAAATACTTTATATTCCGGAAATTTTGGTGGTTGGAATTGTTTATCGATACCATAAACATTGACGGAGACGTTTGGATTATTTTTTTCAAAAATTTTAATCTGATGTAGTGGTGTTGGAAATGATAGATTTGTAAAATTATATTTTTCTTGGTGTTTAAAATAATTATCACTAACACGATGTTTATTATTTCCTGTGATATGTTTTGCTAGGATCGCCCATTTGAAGCATTGTGAGTCTAAGTTCTGCGGATTAATCACAGCTTTTTTATTTTCTATTGCGTCTGGTAGTTGTATGTATTATGATCCACCCATAGGTTTATATTTATATACACCTAACATTAAACCGTCTATACATTGTAATGTGAAACCACTACCCTTGCTTGTATACTCGTCTTGCTCTTTCATTAATTTAGCGAATGCCTCTTCAACAGTTTCCTGTACTCCGGTATCACAGAAAATCGTCTTAGCCGATGTTTTAAAAGCACGGTTTTCCGATGAATATTCCACATTCGGTATATTATATGTCGCCTCAAGCTTTAAATTAAACTTGATCGGATTTTTACTCGCAATTGATTTTAGTAAATCGACTAGTTTGGATTTAATCGAGTCAAGAAAGTAGATATAGTTTTGAATATTGTTGGTATTTTTCACGTAATACCAGGTAATTGCATGATTTGATGATATAGAGATTTGTGTAAATCCTGAAGACTACGAGATTTAAACGTAATTTTTTAGCCTAACAGCCGACGTTGTATTTGCACTGGAGACACGTTTGCCATTATCGAGCGTAGTGTATGAATCTTTTATTTTTTAAAAAAAAAAAACTTATTAGTTAATAGCACGCTTATAAAAAAAAAATGCTAACCTTGAAAATCATAAAGTCCGAGATCCTCAGCGTCATTCACGTTACTCCAAAATTCGTCCATCGTGTTATCTCGTTCTGGTGATAAGCGATCATTTTGTCCGAAAAGATCGTTAACGTCTAGAACCTCCCAGCATTCATTCACGTTACTCGTAAATTCGTCCCTCGCGTTATCTCGAATGGGTGATAAGCGGACATTTTGTTTATCTCGTGCAGTTGATACGCAATCTTTACGAACGGATGATGGACCAGGCTGTAAGTCTGGTACGAAAACGTGTGGCGCGATTTGTACTATACCTGATAAAACATTTGAAATACAATAATAATAATAAATATTTAAAGTGGATACAAAAATACATACCATGAACATTTTTCAAATGTTTATTGAGACCGGTCTTATAACTGAACAGTGAACGTAATACCACACCTAATACATTGGATACGCTCGGCGTTGTGATTTTTTTCGTGTCTAGTTAGACTACGTTTCACCGTGAATTCCAAAGGACATTGTCGACATTTAAACATTTCGAGATGTGTTTTTCGGTGAGCGATCAAATTTGACTTGTATACGAATTTCAAAAAACATTGTTCGCATTTAAACATTTTAAAATAAATGAACAAGAAAAATTAAAACGTTATATGATGATTACGTGCGTAGTATTGACACAGAGCGATCGAGAGAACTATAGGTTAATATGGTACGACAAAATATCATCAACTACGGGGAGTAATGAATGTGTGTGTGTATTATATTTCTGTATGCTATGCAGGAAGCTACATGTTCGTTAAAGTTGTTTACGTTTACAAACGGAAAACATTTTTGTAATAATTCTCGAATGCCATGCGTGCGAAAACATTTAAAGATTATGCTAACGCCAATGTGATAACTGATAACATAGATATGATAACGCGGTGGCGGGCTCACGCGCGTTCGCAGCGGCCTTTGTAAGGTGTAGCGTTGGTGGTGGTGATGGTGGTGGTGGTGGTTGGGAGAAATTATAGAATGTTTATTGTTAGAAATATCAGTGGAATATTATATGTTCAAGTCACTGTGATAATGATGTGTGTATAATTGTTTATATATATGTAAGTACCTATGTATATTATATGTAGACTATATTATAATAATTTTGAATGTGTGTTTGTTTGAGATGTATAACGTGTATTTATGTATGTATATATGTATGTGTGTTTGTACGTAAGTGCGTATGTAGGTATTTATAGATGTGATAACTGATAACATAGGTATGATAACGCGGTGTCGGGCTCGCGCGCGTTCGCGGCGGCCCTTTGTAAGGTATAGTGGTTGTGGTGGTGGGGGGAAATTATACATCTCGTACGTATGTGAACGATTGTCGTAAACACCAGTTAAATGAGATAGAATATACCTTGTAAACATAAGCGAGTAAGTTGCACAGCGGTGTGGTTGTCGTATGGGAAGCGACCGGTTCGAGTTCGTATCCCGGTTCGGCGAAAAATTTTTAAAATTATTTTCCGCGGCTAATTGATAGGGAAGAGTGGCGGGGGGAATATCGTATAAGTGCGTGATTGATGGTGGGGGGTATATGAAGAGCGTGGTAGCGGGGGGAATGTCGTGTACGTATGTGATAGATCTGCTCAACCCATGGGTTGTGCAGAGGTGTAGAGATGTATAGATGTATGTGGGATGTGCAACGGGCTTCGCGGGATGTGCCATCAGGTATAGGGATGTGCTAGCAAGATGCGGTTCCAGAACTCTCTTTTTTATCCTACTCATAAGAGTGAAAGTTTGGAGATATCAGGGTTGTTAATATCCGATTCTAAGTCAATGAAGAACATAGGGAGAGGTGCCTTGGATTGTCTGTGAAGTACATTCATAATTAAAGCTACCTATAATATTTGTGTGGATTTTTGTTTTAATATAATATTTGTTATTTGTTACATAATAATATATAGAAGCTTATTAAATGCAGTTAAACTTGAACGAAAATGAAAATATTTTACATAGCCATGGAAATAATACTTATACTTAACTCATTGAGTTTCTTACAATATATTCTATATACATTATATACATTATTTATTTTTTTTAACCATTAATTTACAACTTTAACTATATAATCAATAAGTAGATTTAATATTGTGTATAATATTCATTTTTGTTTAAACATAATATTTTAATTATTTGTTATTTGTTACATAATATATAGAACCGTGTATGCAATGCAGTTAAACTTAAACGGAGATGAAAATATTTTATTGAGTAATGAAGGTAATAATAAAGTGTTTAATAATTTAAATATCCAATTTTGCTTTTTAGGTTTTTTTATAGTTTTTATCATTTTTATATCGGTTGCTAGATAGAAGCCAAAATACTATACAGTTTATTGGACAAAACGTTGATAGTAGTTTACAAAACAGGCAAGGTAATAATATCTATTAATATTATATTAGGTAATTGTGTATAAAAAAAAATATTAAATTCTTTTTTTTACTTGTTTCAGATACAAGATCTGATGCATTGCCACCTATCAGATATAATTTTGATTCAGATTTATCAAATTATCAAGGTAAACATTGAATTAAGTATACCTATAACAATATTTTTATTTTTAATAATGATAAAAAAAATTTTTTCAGCATCTAATAATCATAGTAATGATGTGCCCACAGAATTTATGAATTCAACAAATATGTTTTTAAATAGATTGGACAAAAAGTTAGATGTGCTTTTAGAACATATAAGACATCCTCCTAGCGCACAAAACGTTCCATTTGATGACTTGGTTTTAAATATGTTTCCATTAAAAGATATTGCAGAGATAAGTGATATGGAGGAAAACTTAAAAAATGATGAATATAAACTAAAAATAGTAAGAATAGTAAAATTTAATTTTAATTTTGTATTATATTTGTTTTGTATTATTTTTTTAGACTCATTTTATACATTCAGTTGGTGGAACAAATTTAAAAATCTTCGTCAAAAGAGTACTCTCAAAAATATTTACAAATAAATTATCTTCTGTATGTTCTTGGACAAGGTTCAAGAATAATTTTCGACTAGATAGTCACATTAATTCTGTCTTCATAATTTGAAGATATTAAAACGTAATTATTTATTGTATTTATTGTTTTCATCTATTTAATGTGTGTTCCCACTTGCAATAAAATAATATTATTACAATTTTAGAAATTTCTCATGATAATTATCAAATGACTAACAGCAGCTTTGAATGTCACGTAAAAGATTGGTTCCGTCATGGAAGCCAACGTTTGGCACGCGAAGAAACCAGCAAGCAGTGAAATGTCACTGAAATATTTTGTACAGTAAGATTAAGTAAACAATATAATTATATTATATTATATTATGGCTAGGTATGGTTCCATTGATGTAGCTTGGAGTAAATAATAAAATATTGAGGGATATTCTTAAAAACCATATTTCATAAAGAGGCTCTACTCTTTCCCCAATTGTATTCTGCACTGATATGGTTATAACTTTGAACACATAATCTTGGATTCTATTGTAAAATAATAACACACCCTAACCCATCATATCGCAATAGAACATCTATTTTACTTCTCCGATACCAGATATTGCACACAGGGATGTGCTGATAATTGTTTTTTAACATAAATAATTGAAAATTAATTTCGTTAATTTTACATCGTTAACTGTATTGTATATATAAGTTGCGAGTTTCTTTCGACGATAATAATCTTCCATTTTTTAATTAAATATCCTAATTTATGGTTTAACATAATTTCATATAAATTTGAAAACTAATTAATTTTAAATTAAATATTTATTATTATCAGTATCGTATGCAGTTATACTCAACATTATATTTGTATTAAAACCTAATCATATTAGTATTTTTTAACTGAACTACCGTGTAACGTGCCGCAGTCAAAGAATAGAAGGATGATGGAAATAATAAAGATCTTGAGTTTATGGTATAATATATTTGATTTATTTAATTTATTCTACTGTGATTGATATAAAAAATACTCCAAGTCCAATTATATGACTGAAGCTAGCGAGATGTGACTATAGTTAACTAATGACTGTTCTTGAGCTAGTCAATTGTTCGTCTGATCAACGCTTGTCCATCAGCTCTCCTCGATGGGTCAGTCCCTGTTCCTTCTTTATTCTGTATAACCGTACATAGTCATCTTGCGGTTAGGCCTACCGTGGGATTGCCACACGCTTTGCACACGTATATGTGTTGTTGTTGTGCATTTGTGGTGTTTTATTCCATATAACCACACAAGATCTATACGGACATATTATACGAGTTATTTATATACGTAGTCATATATATTGACGCACGCCGTCCATGGTCACGCGCTCGATATCCGTTGTACTACTACACACGCGGCGCGTACTATATAATATTATGATTACGTATACACTTTGACACTGCCTAAATAAGTGTTATATATTGGTTAATCGGGTAAATAGCCACAGCTCGCTACAACCGTTCTATAGTAAAATAATTACATTTTGGTTATTAAAATAAATATAGTTTTTTAAATAATTTAAATTTAAGTTTAAAATTGTTGTTTTCCTAGTTAAATTTAATTCATTTAGTTAAACTTGATGTTGATCTGGTTTCTTTTCAAAAAATTTTCGTAGTAAATCTGGTTTTCATATAGGAATAATAGTTATTCATTAGCGATATTCTCACGACAGGTAATATTATTATAGGTCGACCTCGCATACGTTCAATTTTTAGATTTTTCGTGAGTCTGTGATATTGCAGCAGAAATAAGTACTAAATCGGTACGTTGATAATTTGTGAATTCAAAATCGATTATAACTAATTTATCTTTCGGACTTTCGGTTTTTGCCTGTAAATATATAAAATTCTTTTAAAATATTAAAATTCTTTTATCGATCTATAATTTTAATATTAAATATTATTATATGTAAATAATATTTTATAACTAAACATATAATTTTATCCTATTTTACTTTTAATTTTTTTAAATAAATTGATATTTACTAAATATATTTTAATTGAACATAACATATCTACCGAGTTATTAATTTTCAAATTTTATATAAATTTTAGATTATTGAAAATATTTTATTTTTATTTTATCTAATAATACAATTTAATTTTATATTCATTTATTTAGTATTTTATGTTTTAATATAATAATTTTCGATTTATATTTTTTTAATTCATACTAAGTGTTGCCAGTGGGCAGCTTCTTATTCAATTTCTCACGTTCTGTATTCTCTTAACACATAAGCTTATTGTAACATGCTGCCCCTTCAGGGATTCACTATGTAGATGATTTTGAAAATAATAGTAGTCAATTAGAATAGTAAATGCAATGTGTTTATTATAACAGAATAAAATGTATATATCGTCGTGCTAGTAGTGGTAGTCGTCCTGCATATGGCTAGTGGCGTGAAGTCGCTTCTGTGTTGCTGGTCCAGGTACATCTGCTTATGCTGTGCTCCCAGCCCTCCTATATATGATGTCGGTTCCTTTTATGGATCCTGCGCGTGGACAGGGTGTCCTTGAGGTGGATGTTGCTGGTTCACATAGTTGTTATTCTCGCAATTTAGTGAAACTGCCGCCTCGTAATGATAATTTGTTGTTGCCCGCTCTTCTTGATTAGCTTGCCAAAATAGAATGTGGTTTCTAACTATGAGGTTACGTCTAGAAGATCATAACAACTCAAGGAGGACTGCCTCTGTGAGTAGAGTAATACTTATACACTAATGCGTGAATCAATTACCTTGAAATTATACCTAAAATTATATATTCCGTACGTAAAGCTATTCCTTTACACCTCCCTGCCAAAAAAAAGATTATTAGCCTGTAAAGCCGTGTCCAGACCAAGAAACAATTGTCGGAAACACATGTTTTCGACATTGTCGTCGACAAACTTTTGAGTATGTTTTTAAAATTTTGTCGCCGACAGGGTCCGTGACAATGTCGTCGACAAAATTTTTTTTTTTTTTGTGATCGGCCGAGTAGCTGTAAACTTCAAAGGATGTTTACAAACATTGTCATCGACAATGTATCGGCATGTCCAGACCTGTCGTCGTTGTCACAGAAACATTTTGATATTTTTATGAAATTGTACTATTTTGTGTTTAGTAAGTTCAGTTGGTCGATTTACTCACTACTGATCACTTTAAATATTGTAATATACGTATTTGCTATTATTCGTTAATACCTACCATAGAGTTATCTAGAGAAAAAGTGTGTCAATTAATTGATTTGTACTATGAAAGACCAGTACTATGGGACCAAACGCTGTCAGATTATAAAAATAAGTTTAAAAAAAATGACGCGTGGTGTGAAATTTCAAAAATAATGAACATTGACAAAGCAGACATTGAAAAAAAATGAAAAATGTTATTGGCCAATTTTATCGCGAATGCAAAAAGACGAAGTCAGGTGTTGGAACTGACGAAGTTATGGAGTAAAAATGGTTCGCTTTCAATTCTTTGATGTTTTTAAAGGATAAAAACAAACCTCGTGTAACGTCTGATGCTGGAATTGAAGTAAGTAAATTATAAATTACATTATTATGTAATACTTTTTAAATACAGAGTGATGTGTATATATTAAACTGTTTTAACATTATGAGAATCTTACTTACTATAACATTTTTAAACAATTTAATTTTTCATCAACACATACATAGGTCTTAATAACATTGGTTTAATAAAATAAGACTAATATGCTTACAGTCAAAATATTTGGCTTCAATGCTTCCATATTAAAATTATAGGTACATATGAGTTATTATATACTAGTTATTATATGCCTACTGATTTATGTTTCATTATAATACATACTTAATAACGTATGTCAAGTTTGGTTTAAAACTACAAATTTAATTTATTATACAGTCCAAATATGAACTCATAATATACAAAACAAAATATTAGGTTAGCTTTACTTTTTCAACAACACACATAATATTTATTATACAGTTTACAATATGTAATATTTTCATTTCAATATCTACGTAAGTCATTACCTATACATTTTTCTAATAAATCGACTTTTAAATTATGCCACTATATACTGATTGAAAGATCATATAATAATATGAGTTTAATTTTTTAATGAATAATACTTAAATGGTTCAATACTTTACAATTTGTAAATATTTGATTTACAATTATTCTTATGATACAATGAGAGTCAGCCTAACTGATTTGTGTTTTTTTTTTTTTTTTTATTTTAACATCAATAGTTGTCTTGTCAAGGTACTTTACCAGCAGCACTTTGAAAAAAATCACAAAACTCGTCTCTAATTTCTTGTGCAGCTAGTGACGATTTTCTTCCAATTTTTGCTAATGGCGTTAAATTATTTTGATCTCTTCTCCATTGGCCAGGTATTATTGTTCCTCCTGTAAAGGAATAGCTTTACGCACTCAATTCATGTATTAGTATATAAGTATTATTATACTCGGAGAGGCAGTTCTCCTTGAGTTGTTATGGTCTCCTAGACGTAACCTCATAGTTAGAAACTATATCCTATTTTGGCAAACTAATCAAGGGGAGCGGCCAACAAGTCACGAGCGGCGGTTGCGAGAATAACAACTTATTGAACCAGCTACATACACCGCCCCGTCCATGCGCAGGATCCATCAAAGGAACCGACATCATATATAGGAGGGCTGGGAACACAGTAAAGACAGATGTACCTGGACCAGCAACGAAGAAGCGACTTCACGCCACTAGCCATATACAGGACGACGACTACTACTACTTCTATTACCACGACGATACTATACATTTTATATTTGTTCTAATAAAACATTGTATTATAAATCTAATTTGGCTACCATTATTTCCAAATCATCTACATAGTGAATCCCTGAAGGGGCAGCACGTAACACTCCATCTAAATATTCTATGTCAAAAGTACCAGGTGGTGTATAACTTGTTCTAGATGAAAAACTTTTTCGCAAAAAGTTATGCAAAAGTGACACAGGTTAAGGTTATAATTGTTGCTTTTTCTGGTTCTAGAAGCATAGGTTTTCGTAAAACTCTAAAAATTGCAGACACTATTCCGAATGAATTTTCAACCACTCGTCGGGCTCTACTTAATCGGTAGTTAAATTTTCTTTTTATTGATCCTTTTTCTTGTGTGCCTGGATATGGTTTCATGATATGTTTTTTCAAAGGAAAAGCGTCATCAGCAACAAATATATGTGGAATACATTTTTCTCTTCCTGGCAGGCACATGTCTTCTGGTAAATTTAATTTTTGTTCTTCTAAAAAATGTTTGAATGTAGTGTTCGCAAACATGCCACCATCTGATATACGGCCCTGACATCCAACGTTGACGTATATAAAATTGTAATTGGCATCGACAACAGCAAATAAAACAATACTGAAAAATCCCTTGTAATTAATATATTCACTTCCTGTTTGAACCGGAGCTTGTAACATTATGTGTTTTCCGTCCATAGATCCAATGCAAAATAGAAAATTCCATTGGCAATTGAAATCATTGGCAATTAACTGCCATTCTTCTTTTGTTGTGGGCATCGAGAATATATAATAGTTCATTAAATTAACCATTTCTCGTAAAAAACTTGTTCATATCTACCGATTTAAAAATATAAAAAATTCAAAATACAATATGTTCTAAATATTTTTTTTTAGGCGTTTCAAGATGTCAGATGACATTAATCAATGTAAATTAACTATTTCTTATTGAACGATTTTTTATTTTGTTGTCATTCAAAAACGTAGAAAAAAAAGGAAAAATTTAATAACATGCAAATAATTATCAACTAGTATATATTCGTATACTACAGATAAAATTAACTTATTTGAATTGTTTCAGATAGTGAATAATGAAATGTGTACTGCAGAAGAAAATTAACTTTTGGAAATTATCAACGAGGAAAATAACGTAAAAGACCAATATGAATGCCACACAAATCCTGGAAATACAACAAATACTTCGGATGCATTGTTCATTACACCAAAATTACCAATGCAGAAAAATAATCAAAAAAGAAAAAAAATCCAATGGCCGAAGAAGCGTATGAAGTGATGAAATCTTTGGTAAGCAAGCAAGGACAAAGAGATGAATATCATGTATTTGGAGAACACGTTGGTTTTAAAACAAGAAAATTACGTACAAACTATGCTAAAAGTACTGTAGAATATTTAATTAACAACATATTGTATGAAGCGGAAACTGGGAAGTATGATTTCCCCCCTCAGCAGCAGTACCAATATTTTCAACAACCGTACAACCAAAGTCAGTCTGTAAGTGTGCCATATCAAAGCTCTAATATTCTTTCTTCACCAGCAAGTTCAATTATAACAAGCCTTGCTTCACCAACACCTACAACACCTGCACTATCATTCATTGACGAAGATAGTTTCGATGAAGTATTACATTCTATTTAAAAAAAGTTATTATTTTCTGTAGACCTATATGTTTTTATTATTTTTCAACACAAAAGAGGTTTTTGCTATTGTTTTTTTTTTTAATCATAAAAGTATATGAAATTGATTTATAATAAAATTAATATTATGTTTTCATTTACCTACATAGTTTTATCATTTTGTTTAGAAAAAAAATATTTTCCCTTTGAAATCACAATTAAAAAAAGATGGTCTGTCAGCATAATATATTAATAAATATTATATGATATATTTATTTGCTATAAAAATAATTTATTTTAGTATTGTCTTGACGCGGTCCCGCGTAATAGCTGTTTGAATCCAAATAGCCTTTTACGCGGAAAGCCGCGCAACGCTTCTCAAACAAACCGCCAATCGACGACGGACGACGCCGGCGCGCGACACCCGCGCCGTGAACCGTCGGCCGGCCGTTGGGTGAACACTGAACCGGATTGTAATGTCATCAGTTCACCAGTTTTTATCGACGACCCGCACGAGAGGGATCACACCTACACGCCCCCGGCGGCGTATTTACGGATACTACTCGAGACTGGCCAATAAATCCCGAATTCAGTTAGGGTTCGTAAAACAAATTTATTTTACGGATACTACTTGAGTCTGACCACTATGTAATATACCGCTGTACTCAAATAAAGGCACATGTAATTTACCACTATACTATGAATTTATCTAAATTTATTCTAATTTTGTTGATAGGTTAAAAATAGGTATGTAAAAACAATATTATTAACAGTGTATTTGCGACTATATCTATAAAAAAAATTAACTTATAATCTAATATGTAGAATGTAGATATATTACAATAATTTTAATAACGTTCATATACTAGTATTATTTAAATGTCTGTATTTTTTGTCTACGATATCTACATCCTTTCCTAGATAAGCAAATAAATAAAAACTATTATAATATTCTTAATTAAAATCCTAAAATTCAATTCCTATGATTTTACCTACTGTATCTACGATATCTACATCCTTTCCTATGTTTTTATGTTTATAATATATCCACGTATAATTTAATATTTAAATATTAATTACTACTATTATAATATTCTTAGTTAGACATTAACGGATTAAAAATATGGTATCAATTGCCACATATAATTTAATATTTATATATTAATAGTTAAAGGTGGGAGAGTATCCTAAATATAAACCTTAATGTCGGGTTGTATATTGAGGATTGCATTATTTTTCCTATTACAAAAGTTATTAATAGTTATTGCTTTCGCAGTTACACTTATGACTTATCACACTTAAATATTATTAGTTGGTAACTTACTACGTAGGTACGCACATTATGATATTTTGGAAATATAATTTTATTTACATTTATATGATCTACAAATATGTCTCACTTTTTTAATTTCGATTCTAATGTCCAAGTAGTGAAGTCTTATATCGTTAATGATAGTGAATATAATGCTACAATTAGAACCAAAATTTGCCAAGTCGATGATTCATACAGTAAAGGTTGCGATGATTGGGTTCGGAAATATTCATTATATTCAAAAACAAATTGGATAGTTAGATGTACATTTCCTAACAAACAAATGTATGTTTATCGTAAAGACTACATATGCCAACATTCATCAAAGAATAAAAGTCATAATTCTAATTTGACAAGGTTACGTGATAAAAACTGCAGTGCGTCAATTAAAATTGTAGTAAAAAAAAATACTGTGAACACACAAAGAAAAGATCAATATATTATGCGTCAAGGTTTAGACACAGAAATAAAGGTAAGACAATTTTTCCAAACAAATAAATTATTTTATTTTACTAATTTTTAGGTTTTTAATTTATTTTATTTTCGGGTAGGTAGTATTTGTCCATACTCATAAAGTTTATAATGCTGAAGCATGTAGCTACCTTAGAGTAAGTAAGGAGGTCCGCGAAAATTTCATTACATATTTTATTGGTGGAATGACCCCTGCTGCTGCTAAAACTTATCACGAAGTACAACTCACTAGTTCTATTGACGATGCGGATAATATGGAGTGCATTAAACAATTAGCTAATGCACAAATCAATCCTACCGATCGTCAAATATATCAACTATTTGAAACATGGAGGTTAGTAAAAATGAAATATCTTCTTTTCTTATATCTATAAAATATTATTTGTATGAAAAAATGCACTTATTTAAATTAGTGAATCACACGAACATTAATTGTTGTAACTCTAAAACAAATTACCGTAAAAACATTAAATTTTCACTGAATGTATATACTGGCATTTTCTATACATGATAAAATTTTCAAAATATTTTAAATATTTTTAAGCTATTTATAAACATTTGAAATTTCCAATTTTTTTTAGTTTTTTTTTTTTATAAATGTCAATAAAATGTTATCCGTTGGTTAAAAAACTTGAAAATTTAATACAAGATTCCCCATAAGTTTATATAATAGCAGTTTGATTAAACATTAAGCAAATATTAAAAATACATAGGCCATTTAAAGACGTACGTCACACCAGCCCCCCCATTTTCAAAATACCGAAATTTGATTGTTCTATCTTTTAGTATGCTATTTGTACGAATTTGTAAGCAGTGTTACAGAATTTGTATGCCCAAAGTGGCTCAGATATATCAAAAACTCGTCGGGGGGCTGGCGAGACGTCACGCCAGCCCCCGACATAGGTTAATCGAATTTTTTTTTTTACCAACGCTTTGCCCTCTTTCGTACGTATTTGTACGCGCAATATAAACATTCGTACGCTCTTCGTTCCGGGGGGGATATCGATAAACGCGTCGGGGGGCTGGCGAGACGTCACGCCAGCCCCCGACATAGGTTAATCGAATTTTTTTTTTTACCAACGCTTTGCCCTCTATTCGTACGTATTTGTACGCGCAATATAAACATTTGTACGCTCTTCGTTCCGGGGGGGATATCGATAAACGCGTCGGGGGGGTGGCGAGACGTCACGCCAGCCCCCGACATAGATAAATCGAAATTTTTTTTTTACCAACGCTTTGCCCTCTATTCTTACGTATTTGTACAAGCAATATAAACATTCGTACGCTCTTCGTTGCGGGGGGGATATCAATAAACCCTGCCGTGGGGCGGAGGGGTGGCGAGACGTCACGCTAGCCCCCGACATAGGTCATTTGAAATTTCAAATGCATACAATCAAAGCTCTAAAATTAAAATTATTTGAACATACTTAGCGTATTTTTGAGACTTGGATTTATTTGAACATGATATATAGTCATAGATAGGTATAGTTTATATACCTATTATTCTAGGAGTCCATATAGGTACTTAACGTTATTGTTTAATTTGAAAAACTTTCACGGTCACCAATACAATCTGTACCTACCTATGTATTGTAATATATTAATCTATAGGTATTTGAAAAAAAATTTGATTATACAAATACCGACATTTAAAAAAGAAAATAGCTACGTAATATTATATTATTCTCCTATTTACCATCTACCTAGTATTATATTATGGTCAATGTGTATTCACTAGACGAGATGGTGGATAGTTTCTGATCAAACTGCTGTACTATTTATTATTTCCAATACTTTTATTAATTATTATTTAGTTAATTTTTCTTTAGATTCAAACAAAATGGTGTGGTCATTATATTATAGACTTTATAGTAGGTACTATACTATATTATGTCCGCGAATTAAAATTTTTTTAGTATTAGGTATTGTAAAATATTTTGAAATAAACTCTGAATATACCTTTAGACTTCCATTATTTATTAATATTTACTATAATAATTAAGACAATTTATTATAAGTCTGCTGTATGAGTTTGAAAATGATTATGTGTGTTTTAAATTTAGAATAGATTACCTATAGGTATATTTTTATTTCTATTGACTGTTACCCACGCGCTAGCCGACAAAGCCGGCCGTCCATGTTCTCTAACTCCGGTACTACCGCCTTTTCTTAAAATAGTGTTCATGTGGAATAATGTTATAAAGAAACAATCAATTGTTTAAAAATAGGTACCTATAGTAATTTGGTTTAAAATATTAGGCACTTTTCATTAGCTACGATTCTGCAGTTGACAGACGACCATCATATTATACCTAGTGTTATACTTGCAGTTGAGAGAGACAAAACCGTTTTTCGTAGTTTATATTTTATTTTTTTAATTTGCTTACTTATTAGTAATAAGTAGTTATTAGCTAGTAAGTTATTATTACAATACAATATTATGGTTGGAAGAAAACCTTTAGTGGATCCACTAAGGGTTATAGACGCAGTACTCTATTACAAAAATGCTGTAATTGAAGAAAACAATTGTGGAAAAAGTAAGTACCTACCTACATTTTTATTTAAAATTGTATTAATATAAAGACATTTTGTAGATTATAAGTATATTAGTATCTTTAATTCTAAAAAAAAAAATCTCTGTAGAAAATTAATTTTTGAATGAAATATTTTCAACGATAGAAAGGTACCTATTACTACAGTACTACCTAGTTTAATGAAAAGTAAGTATAGTTAGCTAGATCTCTGAACAATAGGTACCTAAATAAGGTTAATTTCAATCTTTGTTTCATGTGAATAATGTAATACAATATATCAGGTGTGAAGTGATGTATTATGTTAAATTTTTTTCATAATTTAAAACAAAAACAAACCAATTTAATCAAAGTATTTAATATTTCTCAAGCTAATTCATGAATTTTAATTTACTTATAAACTTTATTTTAGAAATTGTTGTAGCATCAAACAATGTATGGTCAGATATAAGTAATCGATTAGGTGGATCTATTAGCAAAAGTGCTCTTTATATATTTGTTCAACAAGGACGCCATGGTATCCATGAAAAGCTTGGAATTGGTGTAGTAGACAAGAGACTTGACTCTGAAAATAATGTCCAAAGTGTTGAGCCTATCGTTGAATTTGGTAATATTTTAAAATTACAATAAAATATTTTCAAAAATAAAATACAATTTAAAAAACAATGTGTCTTAAATCTCTTAATATAGAATATTTATGATTTTTTATTAATTTACTAAATTACATACCTATTGGTTAATATTTTATGAAATATAGGTAGGTACTTATAATTTAATATTTATAGATGAATCTAGTGATAGCAGTGGTGACAATGTAGAAAATTTACCATCTAAACATTTTACTATTACATTGTCTGTTGATGAATGGAAGCAAATAGAACCTAATGAAGTTCTATACAAAAATAAAAATAGTTTTCGTTCTTATTTAGTACTACCGAAAGGATCGTGGACCAATATTTTAGCTGAACATATATGGATGCATACAAATTTACCTTGCTGTATTGCTTTTAGAAGAGCTAAAGTTACAGATGAAGGAAACCATTTTATTGTAATAGATGGAAGATGTTCAATATGCTATTCTTATTTTAAAGGAGTTATATTTGAAAGACCATCAGAAAATTCTAGGTTTGTATTTTAATGAATTAATTAAAGACTAATAAATCTATAGTTATAAAATAAATTTAATAACTATTATAAAACTTGAAATATTATTGATACCTATATATAATAATATAATATCGATAACACATCTTATAAAGTGTCATCCCATTCTAATAATGATATATATTATACAGTTAAAGTTTATGATGGATTTGAACACTGTGAATGTGCGTTTGGTCAAGGAGGTAAATTTTGTAAACATATTTGTGCCATACAGTTGAATGGATTTAACATCGAAAATATTGTAAATTTATCAACGAAACATAGAATTGAATTAGGTAACCTTGCTATTGGTAAAGATTTCGATCATACATTTATGGAACCAATGGACCTCGCAAATGATATCGTTTCTACTAATAATTCCAAGCGGGAAAAAACTTCTGAAGAAAACATGTCAACTTTTTTCAATTCTATGTTACCAACTGATGAAAGTATAACTGAACATGAAACGCAAAATAATGACTATGGACAACATTTAAATTTAGGAATCAATGTATTACAAAATAACATCGACCGAATAAAAAACATTGCTCAAAGTAACCCTAATAGTTTGATGCTCAAAAAGATAAAACAGTTTAACAAACAATTGGAAAAAATAACATCATTATCTGATTTGGTTGATTTTAATTTCAATAAACTTCGTCGTGCAAATCTTATCGAAACACAGCCAACTTCCAGATCCAGGCGCAAACGACTAATAACTTCTGGTGCTAAACGCATCCAAGCAGGACGACCGTCTTCAAAAGAACAAAACTTCAAGCAAAGAAAAAAACAGAAGGTTCGAAGTCTAGGTAAAAATTTACTAAACAATTTGCCACATGCAAAATCTCATTAATAATATTTTTAAATGCCTACTAATGTCCAATTAAGAATATTATATTATATTGTTATAAAATAATAAAATGAATCTTTACCAAGTTTTTATTTATTTCCTTTATTTTATTTTTTTTTTTTTTTATTGATCTTATAAAACATCGGCTTTTGTGGCCATTAGTTTACAATTTACAGTAATTTAAAAATATTTACAATTTCATATTATATATCTTGTGGAAAAGGTCTTAAATTAGGTTGTATAGCTGGATTTCTTTTATGTACTGTATGATGTTGCGGATTGATTGGGTGTCAGGTCCTAATGCTTCTCCGATTTGTTGAGATATGTCGTATTTTTTCCTCATGTCATCATATTTTCGGCATTCAGTAATAATATGTTTTACTGTGAGGTCCACTCCACACATTTCGCATATGGGGGGATCATTTTTTTCCATAAGATGCGTATGTGTGATGAAAGTGTGGCCTATTCTTAGACGATTTAATATAGTTTCCTTTATTTTATTTTATTTGAACCTTTGTCGGGGTGTTTTGTTGTCTGAAAGGGTTAATGCTACATTAAATACTTAATAGGTGTCGAGTTCAATTCCGAATTTTGTCGATTTAAATTGCGTTTGTTTCATTTACTTTTCACTCGACACGACACTACATTCTACATATTAGATTATAAGTTAATTTTTTTTATAGATATAGTCGCAAATACACTGTTAATAATATTGTTTTTACATACCTATTTTTAACCTATCAACAAAATTAGAATAAATTTAGATGAATTCATAGTATAGCGGTAAATTACATGTGCCTTTATTTGAGTATAGCGGTATATTACATAGTGGCCAGACTCAAGTAGTATCCGTAAAATTAATTTGTTTTACGAACCCTAACTGAATTCGGGATCTATTGGCCAGTCTCGAGTAGTATCCGTAAATACGCCCCCCGGCGAATCGTCTTTTATCTTTTATTTTTTTTATTTTGGTCTCGCTTCTCGTAACGGTTACCCACAGGGCTAATAACCCTTGCCATAATCGTTGTTCTTTTTGTTTGTTTGGAGTGAACGAATAAATTCAACCATCTCGCCTTCAATAGTTGTGTTTTTTATTTACTAAAGAAAAACTTGGTTACCTCGATCCACCTCACCCACCGGCACCCACTAGGTCCGCAACAACTGGCTCCCCGTACAGGAATCACCGGTAAGTGAAAACTTATTAACTTACCCCTTACTACCACCATCATATACCACCCGTTGCGCGACTTGGAAAAAAGTCCCCGACGCGGTCCGACAAAAACGTGGTTAGCTGGCGAAAACGGAAAAACCGGCGTTACGTAATATATTACATAAGGACGTAACAACCAGCCGCGCCGCCCGATTTACGGACACACCGACTACATCGCGCGCGACGCTCCAAAGTCCACACACACACGACGTAGGTAGGTAGGAACGCAAGAGCGCGAGAGGGCCACACCACCACCACCCAGCACCACCACCGATAACGTCAACACGCAATTACCTGGGACAGAAATACCACATAATCGGACTGCCGCCGCCGCCGCTCAAAGCGACAGCCGCCGTCTTCCTTAATCGCAGTAGTGGGCCGGATAACGCACACACGCGCATTCGTGACAACACTCTGCGAAAACCGGTTACTGTGATCGCCCGGCAAGCGCAATAACAAAACAATAACAACCCACTGACCTACATTCCGTACGCAAATAAACACCGATAAACGGTCAACACAGCTGATCGAAGGAACGCAACGACCGTTCCACCGACAACAGCCACATTTTATATTTTCCCGTAAACAACACCGGAAAAACAACCAGACGTCATGCCGGGAAAATATATTAATGAGTTGACCGCCGCGGAGTTGCGCTACGAATGCAGGCAGCGCGAGTTGTCGGATACGGGCGCGAAGGATGATCTCGAAATCCGGTTGATACAACATTTCACGGACCTGAACCTACAGGCCAATGAAGTCCGGTTTCCGCCTATGGAACCCGCCGGACATACCGGAAACAACCTGCCAACAGGTCAGATGCTTGACGCCGGACAAAGGGAAAACCAACCGGTCAAATCATCACCCGCCCAGCCACCGAACATCACCACCAATAAACCACCCACACCCACACACCAACAGGCTATGGATATGATTCAAGCGAGTCGTTCCATAATTAAGGATTTACGGCAAGCGGCGGAAAACTCGGCGCATGGGCACATTCTGGAATCGCGACTGACCATGCTCGAGGACTGCATGGCCCGCTTTGGTGACGACCAACGCCGCATTGCAGAGACAATGCGACGCCTTGAAATGTGTATGGCACGCCAAGCACCGGAACACCAACCGGAAGGGACAGCACCGACCCGCCACCACCACAATGTGTCATCGAACAACACGGAATACGGTACGAGGTACTCCGCGGCACGCGAACCGCCGTCCGCGGGTAACCAACACGCCGAACGTTCGGTACGGTTCGATGACACGCCAAATTTATACCATGCCCCCTCCTCCACACACACCTATGCGTCACAACAATCGACGCTGATACCATACGACGACGTATGTGCAGCGAAACATTCGCTGCCGGAGTTCCTCGGAACAACGCCCGAGGACCCGGTACGATTTATACACAAAGCGGAATCGATATTGTACCAAACACGAATAGATAGGTCGGCCTGGACTAATATTGTCACGCAGCAGCTGAAGGGTGCAGCCAGTACATGGTGGAACACCATCAGACTACTGGACCTCACCTGGGATGAGTTCCGCGCCGAATTTTTAGAAAAATTCGACAACGTGGAAATACAATCACGTCTGCGGGCCGAGATAGTATCCGTCCGACAAACACCAACGCAATCGCTTATGGAGTTCGTGACACAAAAAAATCAACTCGCGCGCCGCGTCAATACCGGGCTATCTGAAACACAGCTAGTCGCTACGACAGCCGGTCTAACGCGCAACGAATACCGCACGCATATACGATTGCAGAGACCAGCGACTTTCGGAGACCTCCGCCGGGTAGCTGGAATCCTGGAATACACACCAGACGAAACGCCCACACAACAACAGCCGAAACCGGCGTACAAACATATTCCCAAACCCGCCCACCCCAACCGACGCAACAACCGCGTACACGGGACGGTACTGCAGGTAAACCGCAACCGCCCAACCCGTGCAGGTACTGTGGAGGTCCACACTGGAACAGTGACTGCCCCGGGAACACGCCGCGTTCGGGAAACGGGAAATGAGTCGACGGACAATTGTCCACGCCGCCGCCTCAAACACACACACACACACACAACCACGCCACCACACACAACGCTCGGCAATACAGACGGGGATATAACTATCAAACGCGCATCGATAAACTCGGCGTCATCAGATATATCACCCATCAAAAACATTAAAATTCCGTTAAGTAGCAGGTCATCATCACCACACACAACGACCCCTACTACGGAATTAACACGTACTCATACGGTACACACCCATAGCACAGAGGTAAACGAAACGGATGCTCTAGTAATGGCGATGCAAACCGCTCCCCAGAGCACCGATAACGCGGTTAAGCACCAGTTACCCAGCTATACATCACAACCACCGTCGAATAACGCTAAACGTGTATGCCCCGACCCCCGCGGTCGAACTCGAATTTAGGTCACGCCCCGTAACAGCTCTACTCGACTCACAAACACAAAAATCGTATGTAAGCCCGAACATAGCACATAAATATGGCACACCCCCACACGGACAACCAACTCAGGTACGAATGGCGGACGGACATACCACAATGACGAGTGGTACCTCCACATTCGTAGCCAGAATCGGAGACCTCACGGTCACCTTCAACGCAGCCATTCTGGAAAATTTGTACTGCGACATGCTCCTAGGTCACGACTTGCTCGTACAAAACGAAGTAACCTGGGACTACACAACGAGCACTATTCATTTAGGATCGGATAGGAGAACAACAGCGTGCTGGAAAGGGCGGACACCCACCCCAACCCCAGCACTAGATGTCGACAAATTAACAATAAACGGTGACCACCACACACGCGCGAAACTCGCCGAAGTAGTACGCAGCTATCCGGACGTATTCAACGGTAGGGTAGGACGCAACAGGTTAATTGAACACGACATCCTTCTCAAAAACCAAACACCCATAGCACTCAAACCATATCCCTACCCACCGGTAAAACAGGCCACAATCGACACCATGATACGAGACATGGAAGAGCAGGGACTGGTAGAACAAAGCACATCCCCGTGGGCCGCACCCATCGTCCTAGCAAAAAAGAAAGACGGCTCACCCCGACTGTGCATTGATTATAGGCGGCTCAATGATATCACTGAGTCCGACGATTACCCAATGCCCGACCTCAATACGCTGATACGTCAGATGAGAGGCGCAAAATTATTCAGCGTCCTGGACCTTAAGTCGGGTTACTGGCAGGTCCCACTTCACCAAAACGCACGAAGATACACGGCATTCCGGACGCGTCGGGGCCTATACCAATTCTGAGTCCTCCCCTTCGGCCTCAAAAACAGCCCCGTGACTTTCATGCGATTAATGGACGAAGTCCTGAGGGGGTACCTGGACGAGTTCGTCCGCGTATATCTAGACGATATAGTGGTGTTTTCGAACACTGTGGACGAACACCAGTGCCACTTGGATAAAGTTTTAGAACGCCTACAGTGGCACGGGCTCACATGCAACCCCGGAAAGTGCAAATTCGGAGCCACTGAAATTTCATTTCTCGGACACCTAGTCACCTCCGAAGGAATAGACAAACAACCGGAGAAACTAGAGGGCATCATAAACTACCCCCCACCAACCAAACTGAGGGACCTACGGAAGTTCCTGGGCGTTTGCAACTGGTACAGCCAGTTTGTCGACAACTACGCGGACACCATAGCACCCCTAACGAATAGACTTAAACAGGGGACCAAATGGTCGTGGACCGAAACCGAACAGGCCGCATTTATCAAAATAAAACGTGCCCTGTACGATTCGCCAAAACTGTCGACGCCGGATTACGGAAAACCGTTTTGCCTACAAACCGATGCTAGCTAAATAGGAGGGAGCAGGTGCTGTCCTTTTCCAACGGGGTAACAGCCCGGATAAAAGGCGGATAATCGCCTACGCAAGCAAAAAGTTTAGTGATACGCAAACAAGGTACGCCGCGGTAGAACGCGAGTGCCTCGCGATAATCTGGGCAACCGACAAGTTTAGACCATACCTAGAGGCCCGCCGCTTTGACCTATTCACCGACAAATCGGCACTCACATGCTCCACCGAGCCAAAAACACAAATTCCAAGTTAACCATCTGGGCACTACAGCTGGCTAACCTGGACTACAAAACCACACATGTGCCCGGCGTACAGAACGAGGCGCCGGACATGCTATCCCGCAACCCAACCACCGGGCCACCGGTAGATGAGGAACACCTCTATGAACGACTAGTAGGAGTACCCACCTCACCACTCACCACTGCTACTAGCTCACCGGCCGACAATCTGTTCGCCACGACGGACCCGGCTAACACCACTAGTGGTCCCACAATCACACACGCTATGCTCGTGACATGGCAGGTTAGGTAACCTACATAGTTTTAGATAAAAATATACAACGGTACTATAGCATACCTCAACTCTCCGGATATATTAATGTCCTCACGTTGAAGGTCAATCATTAAATCACTACCACTATATTGTTTCCTTGTTAAAAGACTTGGACGAACCCAAAATCTTTTTTTTGGTTTTTTTGATTTTAAACTTAAAATTACGCAAGCAGCAGCAGCAGCGATCGCAACGTCCTCCTCAAACCACATTTTGATAAAGACTAAATGTCGACTGTCATTCCGACAATTAATGTTTCTTTGGTCTGGACGCGTATGTTTTTAATTTTTGTCAGTAACTTTGTCGGTAACTTTTTGTCATATTTTGTTGACAACAATGTTTTTTGTTTTGTTTCTTGGTCTGGACACGGCTTAAGGCTAAGAATCTTTAACAATGATATTTAAGTTCAATAGTCAACAGTAGTTGATTTTACAATTTTGATATACATTTACATTGATTACAATTTGTTATATATATTTTACATTTCATTACAATCTTGTTTATAACAAGTTACAATAATTGATATATATGTTTTACATTTACAATCTTGTTATAACAGGTTACAATTTGTTATACATATTTTATGACGTTTTACAATTATAATGTAATTCACAATATTATTTAATTACATTCTGTTGCGTTTGTTTTTTTTTTTAATTAACATAATAAGAGAAAATGTTGATTACCTGAAATTATAATATTAGAAGTGTTAAATGTTAGTTAATTATATAATATAAGTTTATATTTCTCCTTTTGAATCCAATATATTTAGTGATAATAAATCTTCCACCAATTGATAAGTTATGTGAATAATATAATAAACTGTTACACACATATGTCAATATAATTCTATTTACTTAGGATAATCGAGTATACAGCTCGGATCTCTTATTTTTTCTATTAATTTAAGTAATTCCTTACATTCTCCGTTACAATGGTCATTCATAAAGAGTTCAATATTTCTGGCTATCTTCTTTAATTTTCTGAAATCATAATGTTCTTTTAACCTTTTGTTTGCTTTTAACATGTGCCAGTTAAAGCATACTGGTTCCATCTTAATTTTCTTAAATTTATAAATATGTGAAGTACAGGTGCTTAATATTTTTTTTAATTTTTCGATAAATCTAAAATAATATAATTGTGTTAAGTCTACGTAATTACCTTCACCGTGAAATTATCCTAAAAAATCTATATATATTTATTTTTTTTTTCTATATTTTTTACCTAGTCTATATAAATATATCGGACTTATTTCGCCGACTACATAGTCAAAAATGCATTTGGTTAAAATTACATCAGCAATTGGATCGTGACAATGCGTGATATGGTGATTCGTATTGCACGCCAATCCATGTGCTTCCAATAAGTTTAACATTCTGCCGTTTTTATTAAGTTTTCCTATGTACCCTGAATATAAAGGGAACTTGTTTCTATATTAGTTAGTTTTAAATTGAATTCGTCATTATTCCTATCGCTATATGCTATTATATTTAAAAACGCTAATATACCCCTTAACCTTAATCTTTTTACAATTGTTAGATCTGTCGTTCCGTTCCAAAAAACTATTATTGGCTCCCTGTTATTGATGTGCAAATATTTCTGTAGGTATACCGTTGACAAAGTTGACTCCCTCTGATGGCTTATACTTTTGTATAATTGTTCCAACAATGGTGTGGTCAATCCTTTTGATTGTTTGCACAACTCTTCCCAAGTCACAGCGCCGGAACCTCCTTAACTTATCGTCTTGCGTAAGTACAAGAGGATTCCCCTCCAGTTTCATCGGCTTATATTTTTCTAAACTGTTACGCCGGATACCAATAATATTTCGGTCTTATTGATCATAGTGAATTCGAAATCCACTATGAAAAAACGGATTTGAGAGCTAGAATATAAAATATAAAATGTATACATATTATTATTACTATAATTACATATTACTACTATGTATAATTTCCTGTGGTGTTGTTGTTATTTTGTTTAACCATTCGAAGAAATGATCTGTTGATGAAATACGCCGTGCAATTAGTTGCTCTAAGAGCACGCCCACCTCCTCACAAATCGATCTATCCGCGGGCTAGGGTTATCGTTTACTGCGTGTATGAACGCGGTTACTGGTACCATAGCTTGATTTAATACGCGTGGTGTAAAAGGCATAGTCATTTTTCTATTAGCCTCTATTACATGTCGTTTATCCTATACAAATTATATCCCCACGAACGTACTGGTTGTGCCACCCGGTTAATAATTCGTTTTTCAGCTCTCGGAAAAAATCGATTGCTTGTAGTGTTAATGGAAGCTCTGCCGACAATGGTATGTTTTCGTTCGTGTTTTGTTTTTGTTTAAATCTTTTATATATTTTATATTTGTACGTGTATTTTATATTTTGTTTCTTCCTTCTTATACTCTGAAATAGTCAAAATTTTATTTCTTATTACGATTGTTACGTTAATATTACTACATATCTTAATTGGTGTTAATATTACTTATGAAATATTATTTTTACGTATTATTTTTTTTGTTTGTTTGTATGTATTTATAATTTATATTATTATTTATTTAATTTTATTATTATTTTTTTTTTTGATTTATTTTTATTTATTTATTTATTTTTATTTGTTTCATTTTGTTTATTTTTAACAAGGATTTATTTATAAAAAGAAATCGGTGGTAAAAATACGTCTATTAATTAATTGATTTAATACTGCACCTATAGTTAAACAAATCGATCTATTCGGACGTGTAAGATTACAAAATGGATGAAGATAAGTGGTCAAAGGAATCATCACTAAGTTTAATTCTTCTTCTGATAGTGGGATAGGCATTATATTGTGTGCTTCAAGTACGTGATGTTCAAAACAGCTTACGTATATTATGTTTCTTCGTACTAGTTGAATATGTGCACTAGTTAATAATACTTCTTTTAATTCTTTAATAAAATCGATTGCATGTGAAGTTAATGAGTATTCTAAAGATATTGGTGCATTTCCGGCCATGTTTATAATTTATATTTTTATTGGTTAACGTATATTTTATTTTGACGTTCTCTTGTTTATTTTCTGAAACATAATTTTTATTATTTTGTTTGCATCACTATTATTTATATATATTTATTATTAATATTAATAACTAGCTTATTATTATTATTTTTTTATACTCTAATTTAACTATAATTATTTATTTTGTTTTTATTATAATTTTTTTTTTCTCTACTATTATCTTGGTGACGGTGGTGGAGTGAATGGTGTCTCTGCAAACCCCCTTATGTACACACATAGAAATATCGGTGTTGATTTAGCAATAATTAATATGTTGAATACAAATAAGTTAAATTAAGAAATATTTGTATTACACATGACGACAATAACGCGTTGAATTGAGTTACATAGAGTAACAATACAAATTTTCAAAATTACTCATAACTTATATTATTTTAAATACACGTTATGCTTAAATTTATGTAAGATTTACTTATTATAACTAAAAATTATATTAATATGACATTTTAATATTATTAATTTGAACAATAATTCTGGGTCGAATCAACAGTCATGAATCTTATTTTGACCGCCATAATATATTTTATATGGAATGGATTTGATAACTGCAATGATGTTAAATCAACCCCATTATACTTTAAAACGACGTGCGATAAGAAGAAAAATGTACTGGATGTCTAAATTTAGGACAAACTTCCCGCCGCCGTGGCCGCGTCGCCAAATTTCCCAAGATATTGATAACTGTCGTCTGTGCACCATTGTTCGACGTTCGTGTGTGTGTTTTCTTTTTTTGTATTAATAGTTTTATTACGTTTAATGTGCACCATACGTCCTTACGTAACCGGTATTATTTAAAATTCCAATTCATTTCCGTCTCCGCGTTCTTCGCGATAGTCGCTACATACTTTTGTGATCAATTTAATATTGTGTAAATTTGTTAATTTGGATAAATTTATGTCATCAAATATCAATACGAATATGGATTTGTTTGAAAATAAAGTACGTGTTAAATTAACAATATATTTTTAAAGAATTCAATTTTTTTAGTGTAATTGAGTGGTGTTCTTAAACGAATATTTCGTTTTCTGTAAAATATCTATATAGTTTCTATATCTGGATTCATTCGCACCGCAGACAACTGCAGTAGCACAGCAGTCTGTTGGAGGAAATTTTGATTGTACCGAAGTCCAAGATATTTCAAATAACCATTATACAGTTCTATCTGCGCCTACAACGGCTACATCGACGTCTAAAAACGGCTCAAAAGAAAGACCATCGCCATTGGAACATAAGAAATATGGTAGTTATAACTTATAAGCCAATGGAATGGACGATTGAAGTAAGTATATTATTTAAATTCGGATAAGTAATATATTATATAAGTAATTCTACATTTTGATTAACTTTCTCAGGCTCATATATAATCAAACTATTTACATGCTATTTAAATACAAAAAGTACCTAACATGTTTTAAGTACTTAAAATTTTTTTTATAGACCTTATTAGATTTAATACACACCACCAACGATGGTAGATACATTTTAGCCGATGCTGAACAAAATAATGGGTCCCTATCTGATGATTCGCAAAATTTGCTTACACAACTTTTGATCAATCATCTGTTTCAAGACAAGAGCAAGTAAGAATATTTTTCATCATAATTAGTTAATAGATAATTTTTTATCAGGGTTGGAGTGTATTGTGTATAGGTAATATAGTTTATCTAGGCGTGTGCATCGCACATGTGGCCATGTGGTAGGCAAATACACAAGATTCTATTTGATTATAATATTTAGAGCTGAAAAAGGGTTAACTTTTGTACATGGGAACATTGATTTGATCAAATTGGGAACATACCTAATACTAATATATTTAAATTAAATAAGCTGTGATAATGTAAAATAAAGTATGTTATGTATTGGTCATTAAATGTAGAATATATTTTTACATTTATTTATTTAGGTACTTTATATTTTTATTTAAGAATAAAAAACAGTTAGGTGATATAAAAGTCACATATTTAAATAATACTAAATATTCTGCTGAATCCAATACTTTTAATCTGCACTCATGGGCTATGATTATTTACAATACTATACTTGCAGTAAAAAAATACATTTTACCACGATATAGGTATAAGATAGATAATCATAAGTTGTATTGTTTGTTATTACAGAGGAACTGATCTATTTTTTAGAAAAATTTCCAATTTAATCGTTGAAGTATTTCCTAAGGAGCAAAAGGTATAAATCTAATAATATTAAAACTTCTTCACATTACAAACTTATAAATGTTATGTACTTATGTATCATTATTTTTAATTAATTCTTAGTAAAATAAATTAATAATATTATCTTTAGAGCATTTACTTTATACCAGCCAAAACAGAAGGTGCACATCAATCACATGCTAAAGGAAAATTAATCGAACGATGGAAAAATGTGGCTAGACGACTACGATCAGTTGGTGTCTTATCTGTTGTAAAAAAATATTGCAACATTCCAGAACAGACAATTTTATTTTCTGGTAAATTTTTTTGTGGTAAACTGATAAAATTAAAATAATTGATTTAGATTGAAAACTATGTTTCTTTGGTAACAATTTTTGTTTTCCTTTTCAAGGATGGAATGTTAATTACTTTTTACTAAATAATACTCCATCCACATTTGTAATAGGTATACAAAAAATATGTAAAGGTACAAAATATGTATTAAAAAGAATCATTAACAAAACCATGTTATAGGTATGTTATTGCATACAGTAGGTACCTAACAAATTTGAATTTATTATAATGGTTATAATTATTCGTATGGCAATAATTATCTGAATACAGTACCTATGTTTTAAATTCATTTTTACATTAAAAAAAATCAAAATGTTTATAAATCACAATTGGTACCTATTTATGTAAAATTTAAATTTGACCAATGTTATGTAATATTTATATAAAACTGCTAATTCCTTTTTTTCTTACATTCAAAATTAATTTTGTTTCATGTCATCTAATTTTAAATTTCAAAGATTTTACAAATTCTCTAAAAAAGTTATCGCTGAATTACTAATAAATTACATGTTTTTTTTTCACTTATAGAAGATATATATGCTGCCAAGCAAAGGTTGGCAAATGATGGATTAACTGCTAGTTTTGAAGTTGTTTTATCTAAGTGGCAATATACATTGGAGTTAAGAAAAAATGAAATTTTGAATCCCAACAGTCTGTGTTTGTCAGACATTTTTGAATCGTGGCCTGTTCTTCAAGGTCCAAGAGGATTTGAATTGGTATGTTCTATGTATTTTTATTTATTATAAGATAAGAAAATATAAATTACATAGACTAAGAAACTTTTTTGTAATAAATATAAAAAAAAATCTGTTTTTATTTTCAGATTATTAAAGATTTTGAATTATGCTACTCAAACACTTATTCAGAACAATTTAAAGATTGGAATTGTTTCTTGAATTGTTGGGATATTTTTACTGCTAAGCTTTTGCAAATTAGGAAAAATTCTGTCAAAGACAAATATGCCCGTAATCTCTTATCAGTACTAGATTTGGCTGTACTAAATGGAAGTATGTATAACAGTTTATTTATATTAAACCATAACTAGTTTTTACAATTTCATCTCAAATTTCTAATTTTGTATTTTCTAAACATTTCTTATCTGAAATATAAAAATATACTTCTATAGACTGTAAGTATTACTATACAAATGTATACAAATACCAGCTACTCTAGTTTTACATACATATTTTTATAGTAATTATTTACTATTTGTATGTTGGTCCTATGAAATTAAATTATCAATTTAATCTTGAGGGCCCAATCAAAAATAACAAATTTATATTATTATATTTATAATTACTAACCAAACTATTTTTTACTAAATTACTTTCATTTTTATTTGTTTTTTAGATGTAAAAACAACAAATGCTTTGAAATTACTTTTGATTCCGTATTTAATTCCAACCAAAACACTTATTTGTAATACAACCCTAAACAATAAAAGTAAATCTTGGAAGCCATCTTTATTAGAATCTGCTTCAGCATTTTCTTATTTTTGTACGGTTAGTATTGTTTTTATATAACATTTTACATTAATTTATTCTAATGATAACTTTCAATTTGAATAGAATCTCATTGGACTTCAAGAAGACATTGAGAAAAGGCTTTCAAGGTACAGTCAACAAGGAGCCACTATACAACCTTACATTACCATTGTTGGGAAAGATTATAACTCAATTGATACATGTTATATTAGGGTAAATCAAAAGTTATGGTTGTTTGACTGTCCTGTTAAAGCTTTGGAGGTTTGTTTTAAATCTTATTTTGTTTTCAATTGTTCCTATCCCAAGGAGTGTTATGACCCTTGGATAGTGATTCAACAAGAGTTGTTTAAACTTGTAACTGCTTACGATAGATCAACTGCAACTACAACTTCAGTTATTAGTAAGCTACAATCATTATAGAAAATAAATCATTTTCATTTTTATTAATTTTCAACTGTAATATTAACATATTAAGTATAAAGTACTACTTATATAATAACAGTAACAGTAAAATAATTTCTTTAAATATTACATTTATAACATTTTTAGATTTAAATTAATAAAAAGTATTAATAAAAATGTATTGCTGCTTGTTGTGTAATTTAAGATGTACATCGATTAATAAGCTTATTTTGCATTTGAAAGTCTATCATAACTTTAATAGTCACTCAATATACACCTGTAACCAAGGAGGATGTGTGAGAGATTTTCAAGGGTCTGAAAAATTCAGAAAGCATTTAATGGTAGTTCATTCCCAGAATGTTGAAACAATTAATTTGAATACTCCAGTGTTACAATTAACCAATGATTTAAATAAATCTTCGTTCGAGCATGAATCAAATCATTTTTGTAGCGCATCTAATAAAACTTCGGATAAAACTTCTAGTACATCCTATAATGAGATTATTATTAATTGTGTATTAGAATTTATTACCAGTCTGTACACAAAACCAACTGTAACAGAAATCCTTATACAACAAATAATAGATGGAGTATCTATGTTATTTTCCAGTGAGCTTATTTTACATTTGAAAAACAAAGTCATGTCTGTTTTAGAAGTATGCAGTACTTCAGATAAAAATGAAATTGTGTCAATGTTTAATGATTTGGAAAATCCTTTCTTAAACTTTAAAACTGAGTATCAAAGAATGAAATATTTTGAGTCTAATAATTTAATGTTTAAATCTAAAACAATAGTATTGGGCTTTACTCCTGAAAAAAAAAATGTTTCAGGCATAGATAAACTAATAATGGTACCAGTCCAAGGGCATTTATTACCCATTAAACAAAATTTAAAACTGTTCTTTGAACTTCCGGGAGTTTATAATACAGCCTTAGAGTATACTGAAAATGCTATGAAACAAAAAAATATTCTTACATCGTTTTTAAATGGTAGTACTTGGAAGACAATTAAGTGTAAATTTTTTGATAAAATAGTTTTTCCTATTTTCCTTTACTACGACGATGCTGAAATGGGAAATCCATTAGGGTCACATTCAGGAATTCATAAAATGAGATGTGTATACTATTCAGTACCTGCTTTTCCTCCAGAGTATTTATCGTCCTTAGATAACATATTTCCCGCCTTTTTATTTCATTCTTCGGACAGAGGAAGTTCAAAGTTTAATAATAAAATTATTTTCGCTTCTCTGATTAAAGTATTAATAGATTTGCAAGAAAACGGAATATCTATTTCAGTAAATTCAGTGAATGTTCAGGTATATTTTGTTCTTGGGTTAGTGTTGGGGGATAACTTGGGTCTCAATTCTATACTTGGTTTTGTAGAAAGCTTTTCGGCAAATTATTACTGTAGAATTTGTTTCTCTCATAAAACAAGCCTTCAAAAAATGCTCTTTGAAAGTATGGAATATCTAAGAAATGTCGAAAATTATAAATTAGATGTCCTAAAAGCCAATGTATCTGAAACAGGTATACGTGAACTTTGCATATTCAATGAAATTCCCAATTATCACGTTACTGTAAATAGTGTATGTGATTTTATGCATGACATTACAGAAGGAGTTGCACGTTATGATATGGCTTTAATCATTACACACCTAATAAAAGATAAATATTTTACTTTAGAATGTTTAAATAATCGTATTATGTTATTTGAATATGGCTTTACCGAAAAAAAAAATTCACCACCTGCAATTAACCAAAATAATTTGAATAATGGTTGTATAATTATGTCATCTTCAGAGATGCTTTGTTTAGTTCGATATTTTGGATTAACTGTCGGTGAGCTAATTCCTATTGAAACTGAAGTTTGGAAATTATATTTAATGTTACGCTAAATTGTTGATATTTGCTGTTCGAAAAAAATTCAACCTGAATGTTCTTTTTTATTAAACAATATAGTTGCTGAACATAATCGGCTATACTTATTATTATCTCAAAGTACTCTAAAACCTAAATTCCATTTTTTAACCCATTATGGCAGTCTATTACTTAAAAACGGGCCTTTAATATTGACTTCTTCAATACGCTTTGAAGCAAAACATAAAATTTTAAAAGCTTTTTCAAACTCAATACCTTGTCGAATCAACCTTGGTTATACCCTTACAAATAAGCTTCGATTGCAAATGATAAATCGATATTTTACACAAACTGGTTTAAGACCAGATTTAAAATTAGGTCAAAGTTGTATTATTTCCCCAACTGTTGAAATACCATCTAGTTTCTTAAAGCAATTACTTATTGAATTAAAATAATTTGTATCATGGATGGATTTTAAAGGTGTATCCTATAGAGTTGGTATGGTTTTAGTATTAGAAGTAACATTAGACAGTTGTATATTTGGAAAAATAATAAAAATTGTAATAGGTACCTCAATGATACCATATATAATATTTATTCCATTAATAACTATTGGTTTCGACAGCCATTTTCATGCTTATCAAGTGGAATTAAATTCTGGATTGCAAATTTTTGGTAGTTATTTAACTAATTTGCCAGATCCAACTACTATACATCCTACTGTTATTAGAACTTTAGCTAATGGAACTCTGTTTGTATCATTAAGATATGCATTGTAATTTATAATGTATTTAAAATGTATAATATTCTTTTGTTTATTAGTATTAATCAAAATAAATTATTACCTATCTGTGTACCTATTTTATTTATAATGTATTGTTTTGCATATATATTACCTATTTATTTAATTGTACTTGTGGCATCAATAAAAGTTTGATTTGTATATAAAACTTAAAAAATTGTTCATTTATTTATCTTATATTATGTATAATAATATCTAACCTATCCTATACATAGCATAAATGACAAATGTCAAAAATCTTATTTGTAATTTTATTATTCATAGGATTTATATTACGGCTTGCTAGACTTTAAGCCGATATTAGCCATACCAGTTACTTATTATAGTTTATACTGCAGTATTTAGTTGAGGTAAAAAATAAGCCATGAGGTAAAAATTATTGAAAATTATGTGGTTAAAATAACATACAAGAAATTTATTTTGAATATTTAAAATGTGTTGATTCAATATTTTCTTTCAATTAAATCAATAACAAAAATGAGGTTATTTTAACACTTGGGTACATAGTGTAATTCTACATTGGTTTCTTCTTAAAAAACAACTACAATAATGAAGTTGAGTTGAAGTAAATTTTATTTGATCTATATTATAAATATAGTTAACTTCACTAATAGTTGGAGTTATTTTAACAATAAAATAACTTATTATAGTCACCCGCCGTATAATTGTTTTAAATAAATGTGTGGTTATTTTGACTCAGAATTGAAACGGAGATAACTACTAATTATGTATTTTAAAACAAATTTTATGATCAACATTTAGTTTTTGTTAAATTAACAACAAATTAGAACTGGCTGGAAAACGACGTGCAGTTTTGCATAGCATTGACACTTTCGAGAGTTGAATCAACAACACTTTTCTGTGTGTGTACCTTAGTAGGTGTATGTACGTTAGGTAGTCACTTCTGTTTGATGGTCTATATTTAACTATCCTTCTGGGTATATCTATTACTTTCTCATCACTAATATATTTGCATTTAATTAATATATATAATATATTGCTATTATGAGTATTAGAGATAGTGCTGCTAATATTATTGTTACATATAGTAGGTTACTGTGTATAAACTGGTGTTTTTGGCTTTGTTCTCTTAAAACTTCTTAATCTATCATTTGTTGTACTTCATCCAAAGACTTGGATACGCCGTGTATATCCGTTCATTGTGTATTTGGATTGTCTCCCCATTCTTTATTTACCTCGAGTCTATGTATGTGTTCAGGTATCTTCTATAAAATGTTTTTTATGTTAGTTGTAGGTATGAAATCCTTATAATTCGTTTTGAAAATCTCCTCTGTGGCGGTTAGTACTGCATCTTGTGTAAATACTTGACAATTATTGTTCACGATAGTTATTTTTCCAATTTTATTTGTATCTAGCGTGAATGGCTCGACTAAATCTGTACAATTTATGGTTAGTGCTTAACTTCCCACATGTAACCATGTGTTTTTGTTTCGTAATTTATGGTATATATTTTTTTGTAAATTAAACTTTTCGATTGCTCAATTCTGATGATTAGAAATTTAGAAGTGTTATCAGGTCCTTTGAATAATTGTAATTCACATGGTTGGCGCTCGCTGTTTTCTTGAATAGGTTGTGGTGTTCTACATATTCTATATATTGTAGTTTCTGTACAGTCGTCCAACTGTTTTTCTGTATATGTGGTAAATCGTTCCCTATCTTTAGTTATTGCAATATTGGTATAAGTAATTGTTGGAAGATACCACCTTTCAGTATTATTTTGAACATGGATTATTAGTATAGGTATTAAATGGTATAATGTAAGTTCAATGTCAATAACTAACGGTATTTTTGTAATAAATACTAAATTATCGTTTTCGTAGTAAATACTCATTTTAGTAATTTTTTGAAATTAATTTAGCTCTGAACAGTTGTAGTTTGTATTTGTAACATTCTTACGTATAATTGTTGTTCCTTAGTCGAACTGTTTATATATAATTGTTCGGTTTGATCTAACGTATTTCCTATATTTTTTGCTATTTGTTTTACTACTGTTGTTTGAGCCTTCATTATGTGTAGTATATTAGCCCCCGATTCTTCTGTTTGCTTTATAGCTTCCCGTGTTTTCTTAGTGCATTTATCATCGAATACGCAAAGGGTAGCAAATGAAGCGGTAACATTGCATCGTTTCCAAATTGCTTTATTAATTGGTAATTTGTCCCTGTCCTAAAGTTTTATTGCCTTGCAATTTCTGACACTATATTATATGCCTTTGGTGATTCTACTAGTGTACCTATAGTTAGTTTTTTTTACGTTATTATTTGTAACGAGTTGTGTTTCTATTTTTTCGAGGAATTGTTCATATGTTTCATTTTTTATTTCCTGAATCGAATACATTCGCGTAAGTGCGTCTACATTAGAGTTAAGTACCCCGGCTTTGTAGCGTATTTCATATTCGTATTCTTCTAACTGTATTCTCCATCGAGCTAGTTTTGATAATGGGTTTTTTAGATTAAAGAGCCATGTTAGTGGACGATGATCACTTAGTATTATAAACTTTCTACCATATAAATATGGTCTAAATTGCTAACCCCAACAATTATTGCAAAACATTCTAATTCAGTTGTTGAGTGATTGCTCTCACTTTTATTTAATGTGCGTGATGCATAACAAATTGGCAAATCTTTACCTATTTCACCTTGAGATAATATGGCTCCGAGCGCCTTGTTGCTCGCGTCCGTAGTTAATAAGAAGATCTTTGTAAAATCAGGATATTTAAGTACTGGTTCGGAGCATTACGCTGTTTTCAAAGTATCGAATCATTTTTGACAATCGTTACTCCATACGAATTTAGTATCCTTTTTTAAAAGATTAGTTAATGGTTTTGCTATTGCGCTATACGAATTTATGAACTTTCTGTAATAACCGCTTAATCCTAAAAACGACTATGTTTTTTACTGTTGTTGGTTCTGGGAATTCTACAACTGATTTTAATTTACGCTCATCTGGTTTTATCCCGTCTTTCGTAATGACATGACCTAGGTATATACATTCTCTTTTTAAGAAATTGCACTTATCTGGTTGTAATTTCAAATTGCTAGTTTTTAATCGCTCGAAAACGTTTATTAGTTTTTTGTTATGATCATACAAAATTTTCCCGTATACGATTTTGTCGTCTAAATATACTAAGCATTTAATTCCTATTAAACCTGCTAAAGCTGAATTCATAATTCTTTGGAAAGTCCCGGGACTCGTCTTCATTCCCTTAATCATTCGTTTACAATGCCAGTGACCTTGGTTAGTCGAAAAGGCTGTTAACTCCCGTGAGCCTTTGAACACTGAATAACTGGCTGTGTCCTAGCTGATTTAGTATTTCTGTAATATTTGGCAAAGGGTGAAATTCATTTATGGTAACCTCATTAAGTGCCCTAAAATCTACCACTACTCTGAATTTTTGTTTACCTGAATTATCCATTTTCTTTTGTACTAATAGCAAAGGGGAATTCCAGGTACTCCCAGAATTCTCAATAATTCCATTTTCTTCCATTTTTTTAATTTGCGAGTTTATTTCGTCTTGTTTTGCATGAGGTAATCTATAAGGTCTACGATATATGGGTGGTTGGTCCTGTTTTAATTTAATAGAGTGTGTACCTGCGTTTGTAAAAGTTAAAATCCTCCTTCCATGTGAAATATATTATTATTGTATCGTTCACATATCTCATAAACAGATTGTTTTTCAGTTTCGTCCATGTGTTCAGTTACTATTATTTGTTTTAGTCGTGCTATACGTTCATTGTGATTGCCTTTTGTTTCAACTGTATATATTTCGTATTCAGTATCGTTAAGTATTTTGTTTAAATCGGTTTTAGTTATACTCTTTATTTCTTCTGATATATTCATCATGCTAACTATTGCCCTACCGTTGCTAACGACGGATACTGTATTACTACAAAACACATCTTTTACTAATTGTTGTTTGTGTATTAGAATATTCTTGTTTTCAACTAATGGGTCAGCAATCAAAATTCCTATTATAGTTTCGGTTTGTGGTTTTAATTTGATAGAACTGGTTTCCTCTACGATTTCATTAGTCATTGTTGGTGAATGGGAGGTCGTTTGGATAATCAACTTGTTGTTTGCTACATCTACTATTACATTATTAGCTGAGAGAAACTCGTTTCCTAGAATACCGTCCTTGGGAATTGGAAATCGTGTTCCTACTATATGAAATTCTGCACTGATATTTTTTTCGTTTAATTCTATCGGTATTGTTAATTTCCCTATGGTTTGAATGAGGTCCTCGTTTATCCGTAAAATTGTTTCTATTAGGTGGACGGTTGTTGCTACTGTTATTTGCATAGTTAGTTCTTGGATTGTTTCCACACTCTGATGCATAATGATTTCCATTACAATTATAGCATTTTATTACTGGCCTGTTAGTATTATTTGGTTGTGAAAAGTTATCTGTTCGTAGGTAATTATTTGTTCGCATAAAATTATTCAATTTCGTAAAGTTATTTGATCGAAAATTTCCGTTGTTTCTGTTATTGTAATTCGTATTAGTCGTTCTCTGATAGTTATTAGTATTGTTACGTGAAAAACTACCTGTTGTTTGAATTTTTATTTCTACGCCTATAATTATCCCTTTCCGTATTATATTCGACCTCTTCAGCTTTTTATAACTGTTTAGCCATTTCAAGGGTTTTCGGATTACGTGATTTTACTATTGTCCTAGTCGGTTCTACTAATCCTTTAATAAAGTTTGCTAACGTTTGTTCTTTAAGTGTTTCATGTATAATTTTTGCTTCTGTATCTATTTTACCTAGTGTACTGGCGGTACATAGTTGGTAATATAATTTTTCTACTCTATGGCAATAATCATTTACGTCTTCGTTATTGTGCATCCTAATAGAATTTAATTGTATTTGTAAGGTTGAAGCCGTAGCGGTGACCTCGAATGCGTCTGTTAAATAACTTTTTATATATGTCCACTTCGACACGTTTTTATATTTAATCATTTCTAATGCTCTACCTGTTAACCTTGTAGTAATATATTTGACTAACGTTGGTGCATTTGCCTCCTCTACTAAGCTTACTGCCATGTCGCATGCATTTATAAATTGATAAATATCGTCTATTCTGTACATAGTGGTACTAATTTAAAAGCGTCTTCTAATCTTATAAGCACCATTTTCTTTGCGCGCTTTTTAGTTGTATAATCTAATGATTGAAATTCAAAACTCTCTGTAACTGTGCTACGCGTAGTGGGTTTAAGTGCTGGGCTTGGGTTTCTACTTGGGTTATCTTTTAACTGGGCTTCTAACTGGGTTTTCAACTGGGCTGGGCTTCTAATCGGGCTTAATAATTCAATTTGTCTATTCGTTTCGTTTAACTCGTCTTCTACACTAGTGTTATACAATGAATTAGCTACGTTCGAGGGAGATGTACCTTCTTTGTCCATAAATCACTTCACCACTTATTTAATACGTTTCTCATAAAAGTAATAATTCAATAAATGCCCTTTAATATAATAATAATTCAATAATTCCCTTTAATTCAATAATACTTGAATAATAACTCAATAATACCCTTTTAATTCAATAAAACTTCAATAATAATTCAATAATACCCTATAATTTAATACAATTTTACGTTTTACACCAATATACCTATGCTCGACTACTTAACGATACTTTTGTTTTAATTATGTTGCATACGTGTATGTAACAATTTAAAATAGTTATTCACTCACAATAAAGCGGTGTTCCTTGATGCTGATAACATGCTGATGAATTTGATGGTGCTGCATCGTGACTTATTTGTTTTGTGTGGGTTCTTCTTCAGAGTGGTCGCCTTGGAAGAGTGATAAATTCCTCCTTATTGACTGTAGCCTTTGACGGTTGCCTCCTTTGAATGAATATCCTACTGACTGCGCCAGTGTTACGTGCTGCCCCTTCAGATATTCACTATGTAGATGATTTCGAAAATAATAGTAGTCAAATTAGAATAGTAAATGCAATGTTTTTATTATAAAAGAATAAAATGTATAATATCGTCGTGCTAATAGTAGTAGTAGTAGTCGTCCTGTATATGGCTAGTGGTGTGAAGTCGCTTCTGCGTTGCTGGTCCAGGTACATCTGTCTTTACTGTGTTCCCAGCCCTCCTATATATGATGTCGGTTCCTTTGATGGATCCTGCGCATGGACAGGGCGTCCTTGAAGTGGATGTAGCTGGTTCAATAAGTTTTTATTCTCGCAACCGTCGCCTCGTAATGATAACTTGTTGTTGGCCGCTCCCCTTGATTAGCTTGCCAAAATATAATGTGGTTTCTAACTATGAGGTTAACGTCTAAGAGACCATAACAACTCAAGGAGAACTGTCTCTGCGAGTAGAATAATACATATATACTAATACGTGAATCGATTACCTACATATATATTATATTAGTACGTAAAGCTATTCCTTTACAATATTTTGAAATTTGTTCGTCTTTTGCAAAAACATATTTAAAATAATCATACTGATTATCTTTTATAACATTATATAACATTAAATAATTTAAATAGTAAATTAAATTAAATTAATTTATTTTTGAAATATTTCGTTAATCTAAAATTTAATTACAATTTGAAAATGTGTGAAAAAATATTTATTTATAGGCAATTTTTTTTATTTGATGTATAACTTACATACCTATTGTTTTACACTTGATTGTTGAACGAATCTTAAACGATGTACCTTGATTAGATCGTAGTTGAAAAATGAATTGATTCAATCACAAAATTGTTGATGAATTAGACTATTTAAGGGTGTTAATTATTTTATTTCTCTGTTCTCTGTCTGGAAGTAAATAACATATATTAATTATCATAGAATTATTATTTTTTAATCAAACTTACTCTAAAATACTGAATTATTAATTATTTTTATTTTATTTAAACTATAGATTATTGAAAATATTTTATTTTCATTTTACATAATACGATATAATTCAGAGTTTAAATATTGTATAATTTTATGTTTCATTATTTATTAGTTTTTTTTCACTGAAATTTGGAAATTAAATTAGTATATTTAGTTATAATCAATCATATTAATCTTTAAAACATAACTTATTATTTGAAAATAAATACATACATAATAACTTTAGGTTTATTAATGATAACTGGCCGGGCCGGCTCGAGGCACGTGCAAACGGTGCATTAGCACTGGGCGGCAATTTTAAGTGGATAATTAGGGGCGGCAAAAATATTATGGATTTATTGATTTTTAGTTATTATTTTCCGGATCACACTATGCGTTTTGTCGGTCGCCGATAAAACGCAACCGATCGGTAAACGACCGCGACATCCATAATTAACATTAAACCGCATTATCGGGGCCAGACTGACCGATTCGGCGAACAATGCTATTTCACCGGTTGCGTTTTATCGGTTTAAATATTAATAAATATAAGTGCCGGAACACACTATGCGTTTTGTCGGTTGCCGATTAATACAGTCCCAATAAACCGCAATCGGGAAAACTGACCAAACTACACTGTTTATCGGTTGCCGATTTAAAAAGCGCGGCAAATATTTTAATTTAAAATATGTTATTTTAAATATCAGGCTATATTATGACTGCTTTCAACGAAATTGAGCTTGTACAGAATACTATATTACTATATACTGGTATAATTGATTATAGATTAAGAAACCATATTTTATATGTAATACCTATAATATTTATAATTATTTGATTTCAACGAATTGGTTAAATGACGTGTATAAATGTGTATATCTACGTCATTGTAGAATGTTATAAGATAATGTGTACATGAGCACCTACCTAGCACCTAAGTACGATTTAGTTTGCCTTTAGCTGCAAGAGTGTTCGGATGTCTTGTTTGATTTTTATTAAATTATTCCGAATTTGCCAATAAATTAAAATGAAATGAGTTCTCTTGCGGAAATACTATGTTTGGCTGAAGCTGCAGGTGAACTTGATGAACCAATACCATCAAAGAGTAGAAGATACTGGGTCCATCCACTTCATAGTAGTCGAGATGATGATAACCGATTTACTGTATTTTTCAACGACATAAAAAAATATTTTGAAAAGTTTTACGATTACTATCGTATGTCAATTTTATCATTTGAAGAACTACTAGAAAAAGTGAGGCCAAAAATTACAAAAGAGATCACCCATCTACGATATCCAATAAGTGCTGAAGAAAGATTGACGGTGACATTAAGGTATGTTTTACAAGAGAGTTTAATAAAAGGAGAATAATATAATTATTATAAACAAAATAAAGGACATAAAAATATTGACTTTTCATTCATGAAATGTTTTATTACTTTTTTTAAAATATAAATCATGCATCATTACAGGTCGATTAAAAGTACCTTTATACACCTAGTTAAATAATATTTAATACTTAAATACTAGTTCAATTTTATAATAATTAATAACATTGGATTGTACAAAATTATAATAATTTTATATTTAAAATATGAATATAATATTAAAACAGAACCATTACCTCATGAGTTCTTCTTCTTCTTTAAATTTTTACGTAAATTATATAATATAAACTAATAATGAAAATAAAATACATAGTACCTACTTGGTTGATAAATGAAATATAATTCTAGTTAAAAAATAGTTATTAAAAGTTATTGAATACAAAGTGGAATATAATATTCTAAAAATGTATATCAATGTTTATTCTAAATATAATATATTATGGTTATGAATTATTGTCAGGTGGTGAAAGTTGCGAGCTTGGTGTATATTGTTGGCCTTGAATACTAGCGTGTTCTATATTAGAGTATTGGGAGTTAAGATGATTTATAGTCATTTCATTATGTGCCAACGATGATTGCGATTGAGATGCGTATGGATATGACTGATATGAGTATGGATATTGCATACTAGAAGGTATGTTTTGAGTCACAGGGTAATATGTAGGTGTAGGGTATGGACCACCAATTGGATGACTGGGTGTAGTTTTTGGTTGAGTTAATTCTTTCAAATATTTGAGAGCATGAATTTGAAAATCTAATTTTTGATCATTATTTAGTTTTTTCAAAAATGGAAGAAATGACAATACTAAATTTCTATCTGCATCCGAATCTTTTTCATTATTTTTTTTTAAATGTTCGATCAAACTACTTTGAAATAGTGTTACTTTGGTTTTTTTTTGTTTAAAAGTTTGGAAATAATGTGAATCATTACGCTGTACCTCAGATACTTCAGAAATATCATTATCATCCATATCGACTGTATCGTCCGCACTATGTCTTGCATCATCTTCTACTGCTTCAAAATTACCAGTTGTTCTATAAATGAAAAATATAATAAATATAATGTTGACATTTTTGCTCAGTCAAAAAGCTTGAAAATTGAATACAAGGGTTCTCATAAGTTTTTCGAACAATCAATAATCATCAAAAAATTTCATAAACGCATTAACACAATTTTTTTATAGACATACTTACTTTCTTTTTTTAACTGTGACATTTAAAAAAGACAAAGTTTCAGCGTAAGCATATGGTTTTCTTTTCATTCCCTCTGATCCACTTCATACATTTTTTTTCTTCAGACAAATATTTATTGTAAGCATCACGAATATGTCTCCCATTTTTTATTCTTTAATTCATTAACTAAATAGGTATAATATAAATAATTTGTATTAATTACATTCAAATTTTGTGATAATGATGAATAGTGTTGAATATAATATTATTATGAAATTGCTATTTTTAAGTCTTGTAAGGTATTTGAATAATTGTATTTTAATACTTTTTTTGTATTTAAACACTATTCTAAATACTTAAAAGAAAATATATTCGATTATGGATTTTTAAAAATGTTTTTAGTATTAGATTCTGAACGGAGTGTTTTTTATTTTTTTATTTTTGTGTCTTAGGAGAAAATCCGGACCAGTAATAGTGCTTCAATCTTAAAAATCAAGGGTGGTTTCGGATAGCAAAGTAAATGTATATTGTACTTTGAGTGGTAGAAGTAAAAAATTTTCAGTTATTTTAAAATGTGCCGTTAAACACAAAAAAAAAAAAAAATTAGAAGAAAACGGGAATTTTTACGCAAAACCAGTTTTTGACAAAATTGAATTTTTAATTTGGCTGTTACTCAAAACCTAAAAACTGTAGATACTTTAAATTTTCATTAAATTGGCATTACCTATACATGGTAAAACTTTTGATTTTTCTTGAGCTATTTATGGACGGTTCAAATTTTCGATTTTTCTAAGTTTTTTTTTAAAATGTATATAAAAAAAATTTGCCTGGCCAAAAAAATTTGAAAATGTAATTCAAGAATTCTCATAAGTTTTACTTATAACCATTAAAAAAAATAGGTCACGTAGATCACAATTTTTTTTATATAAGCGTAGAAAGTTTAAATATTTACTAAATATGATAAAAATGTTAGATATTTTGAAGTCGAACATTCATAAAATTTTAAGTAATTATACCTAATGTTTGAAATTATGTTATAAAAAAATATTGCATTGTTTTTTTAAAAAGTGAAATTCTTATATAACATAATAAAAACCTGAAATTGATTTGTGTAAAAACAGCATTATTTCAACGTTTATTAAACTTATTGCTAAAATACTTTTTAAATTTTAACAGATATTTATCAACGAGAATTCATTTCTCTGCCCTACATTTTGATTTTCGTATTGGCAAAACAACTATCAACCAAATCGTCGTCCGTGAAACTTGTATGATTTTATGGTCAGTGTTACAACCTACAGAAATGCCGGAACCAAACAGAGTAAAATGGATTAAAATTTCGGAACTTTATTATAAAAAAACAAATTTTCCAAATTGTCTCGGGTCCATTGATGGTAAACACATAAGATGCAGAAACCCAAACAATTCTGGATCTCTTTTTTATAATTATAAGAAGTACTTTTCAATCGTACTTATGGCAGTGGTAGATGCGAATTTAAATTTTATTTTTATCGATGTTGGATCGTACGGGCGAGAAGCTGATTCAAACGTTTTTCGAAAAAGTGTAATTGGGAAAAAGTTATATACAAATCAACTCCAAATTCCAGATCCAGTATTGTTGCCATCAACAGGAAATAATATACAACCATTTGTATTTGTAGCCGATGAGGCATTTGGAATACACACAAATTTATTACGACCATATCCAGGACGGGGTCTGAATAATGTTCGTAGAATATTTAATTATAGGTTATCGAGAGAAAGACGTACCGTGGAGTGTGCTTTTGGAGTATTGGCCAACAAGTGGAATGTATTGCATACGGCTATTCTAGTAGAACCCGATTTTTGTGATCACATCATAAAAGCATGTTGTGTTTTGCACAACTATGTAAGAAAGAGAGACGGATGTAATTATGATGAAAATACTGCAGATACGGCTTATATAAATAACCTGGACGATTTTGAAGGATATGGCAGGTACGTAAATCGTAATGGGATGGAAATAAGAGACAGTTTTGCGAATTATTTTATAAATGAAGGGGCTGTGCCATTTCAATATAGAACAACAATTTAAAACTATGAAAAATGTGTAGTTAGTATTAAATTGTGTGTAAATATTTTCTAAATATTCTGTTTTAAATAAAATATAATTGAATATTTGAATAAATATATTATTATTATTATATTATGTTAAAACTATCGTGAGAATAAAGTGTAATATAATACAGTAATATGTTAAATTAGGTATGGATTGGTGGTTATTTATAAAAAAATATTACCAACATAATATTTAATTTTGTAGATATAATACTGTTTATTTCTGGTCAGGTGGCACTGCTGGGAGCCTTCCTTCTCTTGTTATTATTTTTCTTTTTCACAATACTTACTTAAATTGTCACCACACTTACTCATTATACACTTATGTGTAGATTGTAAATATACTTTATTTTTAATAAAAAAAAAAATAAAAAAAAAAAGAAAGATATAATACTGTAATATAGAATTCGTATGTATCATACCTATATATTAATTGTAATTACTATACTATTATACTATTTTACTACATTACTACTTAATTATAATTACCTTTTTCTTCTTTTTGTTCGGTTAAAAATTATTCCAATTTGTAGAATAAACAGCCTCCGCTACCTTCATCCAACATGCACTTTTCAAGTCCTTATCACTATATTCTTTGGAACTCATGTCCCATAGACAAGGATAGTTCTGGACTTCCGAAATTAATTTCTCCGTCGAATACATATTTATAATTTATATAAAAAAAAACTAAATATTTTATAATTTAAATAAATTTAAATAAAAAGCTCTATCAACCGCAACCGATACTCCGTAGGTGTGGTCGGCTCTATACAAAATAATGTGTTGTGGGGTAATTTCGGAAACGCATCGGTAAAGTCAACCGCAACATGTTGCGGCTGGTTCCCGACGGTATTAAGAGTGTGCAATAGTAAAAGTGTTAGAGTGCTCCAGAGATGGCGTTGTGCGCCGTATCGCCGCCGTTGCGGCTGGACGTAACCACGCCCATGTCTCTGTGGCGAGATTCACGCGGCGTACTTGCAGGAGAGGCGCATTATTATTTCACAAACAGTCTAGTTGAGCGGGTCCATACAATATTGACCATTGCGTAAATTGTCACCCGTGTATTTCTAATGTACGTACACGCCGCGCGCTCGATCCTCGCTAGACTTACTTTTTAATGAAAGATTCCTGTTAACTTAAATATGTGTATCCATACATAAATTACAACAAATTTAACAAAATAGCTTGATTTACATTTGTAATCTAAATACTTTTTAAATACACATAAAATAATAAGATTAAATACATTTTTTAGTAACCATGTTGCGTCTTTTACGTTTTAACTTTAGGTAACCTGAAGTACTTTTCGTACGATAGTTAGTACGAATATTCTCCTATACACGTATTCATTAGTTATGTTTTAAATATGAAGTTGATATTAATAAATCAGTTAATCATAAATACATTATTGTAAAAACTTGTAGGTATGAGTTCATCAATGCATTTAATAAAGCCGTAAATATAATATATAACAAACAATTTTAGATTCTGAGCGAAGCGATGAATGTATTGATTCTACAATGATGTGTGTTTTTTTTTTTTATTTTTGCGTCTGTCATCACCTTTTAGGACAGTAAAAGTGCTTGGATTTTCTTCAATAGTAACTTTTCTGATAGGAAAGTGAATCTAGTTGGTACTTTGGGGGGTCAAAAGTAAAAATTTCCCAGTAGTTTTCACAAGCGACGTGAAAAACAAAAGAAAAATTAAGGAAAAAACGGGAATTTTTACGCAAAATCTGTTTTCGAGAAAATCGATTTTGGTTTTTGGTGTAACTCTAAAACAAATGACCGTAGGGACATGAAATTTTGACTGAATGTTTATATTAGCATTTTATATACACCATGAAAATTTGAAAATATTTTGACTCTTTTTGAGCTGTTTACGGCCATTGTCAGTTTTCAATTTTTTTAGTTTTTTTTTCTATAAATATCAATAAAATTTTATCTGTTGAGTAAAAAAGCTTGAAAATTTAATAGAAGGCTCCTAGTTTATTGTTTCAAAGGCAGATGAAAAAAATTAAAAATCCTTAGTCACAGTTTTTAATTATAAGCATTTAAAGTTCAAATTTTGACAAAATACGGAAAAATCACGAAAAATAGCAAATTATTTTGATGAGAATTCATAAAAATTTTTCTTTTTAAATCTAAGATTTGAAAATGTAATATAAGATTACTCATAAGTTTGTCTACCTTTATCAAAAAAAAAATGTCTAGAAGAAACTTAAATTAAATTTTTATGAGCGTCTGAAATTTATATTTTTACAACATTTGATATTTACTCGATTTCTCATGTAACAATTTTCTTATTTTATTGTAATTAAAAAACGAATGACTGTAGATACTTGAAAATTTCACTAAATGTTTATATTAGCATTTTCTATACACCATAAAATGTTGAAAATATTTTGACTCATTTTGAGCTGTTTACGGACATTGTCAGTTTTCAATTTCTTTAGTTTTTTTTTCTATAAATATCAATAAATTTTTATTTGTTGGGTAAAAAAGCGTGAAAATTTAATATTAGACTCCTGATATATCGTTTTAAAAGCAGTTGAAAAATATTAAAAATACATATGCACAATTTTTTTTTATAAGCATTTAAAGTTCAAATTTTGACAACATTTATCAAATTTATAATTTATTAATTATTTTGTGGTTAAAAATTTATAAAATGTTTAACTTTTATGGCTAAGGATTGAAAATTTAAAACAAGGCTCCACGTTAATAGGTTATATATAAATTACTTTATTCACAATAATATCATCAAATATACTTGGTAATATCATAGGGTGACTGACCGTTTTCGCTCAGAATCGTTTTTCTTATACAATGATATTATATCATTGAATTCAAATTTAACACCATCCATTACAGTGACCCACTTGTAACCTACTGTACAGCAGAGCGACATCCACTTATCCACCTTTTTTATAATGTATATTGTTCTTTTTAATATAGATAATTTATTATTTCTGTTTTTTATTCTTTATATTGTCAAGTATATGAGCCGGTTCTTTAATATCGGTAATCAAAAGTCTCTTTCCATACTGCGGGTTTACAATTTCCGGTAGTAAACATTCTTTGTAGAAACTGTAAAAATTTAATGAAATAATAATATTTAAGATTTATATAGATATAATATAATATAACATAAGATATAATACAAAATATAATATAATTGTTTTTGGTTAATAATATAATGTACAAATAAACAACAATACAATACACATAGGTGTAACGTGTGTACCTATTGTATATTAATTGTATTTTTATTTATTTGTACATTATATTATTAACCAAAAACATTTATATTATATTTTGTCAAACAGAAACACTGATACTTGATAGTATTTACAAAATGTTATTATACTTGTTAGCATATCATTATAATATTATAGTTTTTTACTATTGTCATACAGTATACACTTATACTTACACCTCAAGTTTGCTAACCATTTTATTCGACCAAAATGATTCATCGTATTCAATAATTTGAACTTTAAACCAATTTTCGGTATACACAACAAAATAACAAAATTGTCTTTTTGAGACGTGCATTTGGCCTTGAATCTGATAGTAGTAATTATGCTCTTTTTTCAGTTCTATTTCATTTTTATTTTGAATACGGCAAAATGTTATCTAACAATTTTTATTTAAGTTATTGTAGTTTTTTTAAAATTGACAGTTAAAAGTGTATTATTAGTGTATTATTTATATTAATTGAAAATTACATATTGTTTTTTGCCAATAATTTTTTTTTAATTTTCAAAATAATAATTTTTCGAAAATGTTTATGCAAGTTAGTCCCTTTATACTATATCTAAAAAGTTAAAAACCGTGTTAATTTACCATGTGATATTGGACGATTGGAATACGATATCAAAAATCGGATTTCTTACGATTGTTAAAAAAGTTCTCGTCAACAATTTTTATAATAGGTAGTTTTGTTGTGAACCGCTTCAATAAGCCGTCTTACATGAAGAACAAAAGTATAGTTTTTATTTGTATAAAATTCTAATACGAAGAGGGCGCACTATAGAAGACAAAATATATGGTATAAAAACATGGTTTCGTAATTCCAGTAATACGGCTTATTGAAGCGGTTTACAGCAAAACTACCTATTACAAAAATTGTAGAGAAGAACTTTTTTAACAATCGTAAGAAACCCGAATTTCGATATTTTTATAAATTAGTTGAATAATTAATCGATAAAAAGTTAAAAACCGTGTTAATTTACCATGTGATATTGGACGATTGGAATACGATATCAAAAATCGGATTTCTTACGATTGTTAAAAAAGTTCTCGTCAACAATTTTTATAATAGGTAGTTTTGTTGTAAACCGCTTCAATAAGCCGTATTACTGGAATTACGAAACCATGTTTTTATGCCATATATTTTGTCTTCTATAGTGCGCCCTCTTCGTATTAGAATATAATATAATAATCATTTTCTTATCTGGGTTATTTATAAACTATGTACGGGCGCACGGCTGCGATAGAAAACCCGTTTTGACCTATGGTGCGGTACTGCTGTTATCGCGCGCGGGGTGGTGGTATAAACACCTAGTATCGAGCGCTGCCGCTGCCTATAATGGGCGCAGCACATGACGAGCGTAAATAAATTTTTTTTTTACCGAAAAACATGGTTTTGTAATTCCAAGAATACGTCTTATTGAAGCGTTTTACAGTATAAACACCTATAACAAAAATTGTAGAGGAGAATTTTTTTCTAGAAACGTAAGAAGCCCGATTTTTGATATCTTGTTCCAATCGTCCAATATCGCATGGTAAATTAACACGTTTTTTTAAACTTTTTATCAATTAATTATTTTACTAATTAATAAGAATATCGAAAATCGGGCTTCTTACGTTTCTAGAAAAAATTCTCCTCTACAATTTTTGTAATAGGTATTTATACTGTAAAGCGCTTCAATAAGCCGTATTCCTGGAATTACGAAACAATGTTTTTATGCCATATTTTGTCTACTAGTGCGCCCTCTTAAATCGGTTCGCCGAATCGGTTAGTCTGGCCCGATAGCGCGGTTTGTATGTTTATTATAGATGTTGCGGTCGTCTACCGATCGGTTGCGTATTATCGGCAGCCGACAAAACGCATAGTGTGATCCGGCACTAATACAAATTACTGCATGGCGATCACCGCTCGTATAATCACTATCACAACGATATTTTTAATCTCACATGTTTATCTCGAACGAGCAATGGGTATACGGCGATACGGCGGAATTGCCAGAATTATTTTCGTCATTTTCATTATCTATATTATGAAAAATATAAATTACGTTATAGTATGGTGTTATATTATGTTTATTTTTGTATAAGTATTGTAACCTATCGTTTCGCCAGATTTTGTATGTTCATATGTTTATTGTCGATACAAACATTACTTTGCCATAGACGATACTAATCAAAAACCAGTTGTAAAAGTTCTTGCACAACAAAGTTTAGCATTTCGGGGATCATCAGATAAACTCTATGAACATAATAATGGACATTTTTTAAAAATTATTGAATTATTGGCAAAATATGACTCGATTATGTCTGAACATATAAGACGAACTTTAAATAATCAAAATAACGCTCATTTTCTGGGGAAAAATATACAAAATGAAATTATATATTTAATATCAAATTGTATGGAAATCAAAGATACTAAAAATGATAAAAGAAGCCAAATATTACAGCATAATTTTGGACTGCACTCCTGATGTTAGCCACACTGAACAAATGACCTTAATAGTTCGTTCTGTGTTAATCGATTTGAAAAATAAAGAATCAAATGTTAACATTCATGAACATTTTCCGGGGTTTATACCAGTTGAAAGTAGTACAGGGATGAGCTTAAGTGATATTCTTATTCAACGGTTACGTGATTTAGATATACTTATTCAAAATTTGCGAAGTCAAGGATACGATAACGGGGCTAACATGAAAGGTAAACACTCTGGAGTACAGCGACGAATTAGAAACATTAACCCTCGAGCTTTTTTTATTCCCTGCAGTGCTCATTCATTAAACCTTGTAATAAACGATGCAGTCAAATTATCAAGAGATGCAATATCATTTTTTGACACGATTCAGAAAGTGTATGTATTTTTTTCAGCTTTTACTACTCGTTGGCAGGTTCTCTTAAAATATATTACAAATCTCACATTGAAGCCATTGAGTGAAACAAGATGGGAGAGTAGAATTGACGCCCTTAAGCCTTTTCGACATTACATAGGTGATATATATGATTCTTTATTTGATATAGTTGATAACAATAATTCGGATGCAATGACCAAATATGAAGCAGAATGCCTATGTAAGCATATCAAAAATTTTAAATTCCTTTTTTCTATTGTTTTCTGGTATGATTTGCTTAACCAAATTAACCCAGTTAGTAAGCTTATGCAAAAAATAAATTTTGACATAAGTGCCGCATTAAAATTATTGGAAAGATTATTAATGTACTTTCCAAATTTAAGATATCATAACGATGAAGCATTTGAAAAGTGTATACTTGAGGCAACAGAACTAGCAAAAGAAATAGATGTTGAACCTGTTATTCAACATTCTCAGGGTAGAATTCTAGCACTACGTGTTGTTGTCGTTAACTTGTCGTTTTATGTTGTAGGAGATGTACCTAATGCTGAAAAAAAATATAATATGGTACTAGTAAAAAATCAAAAATCAAATTGGTTTTATTAAATCAAATAATGTGTGTAATGATTTATTGAAAAAATTATAAAAATGAACTGTCAATTTAATTTAATACATTCTCTGTTTAAAATAAAAAAATAAAAAAAAAAACTTAAATTATTGAAAATTGGTAGCACTTTTACCATATAGATATAATAATTTAATATAATATTATATTATTTAATTATTATAATTATTATTTTATATAATATGTATTAAGACAGTTAGGTATTTTTTAAATTTACTTTTGTGGGTTGATATTTGAATAAAACACAGTTTGATTTTCTTGATTCATATCTAATGGTAGTTTCAGAGTAACTTCTGTGTTTAAAATTGCAGTTGAATAATTTGCGTGAATTGGATATGAGGATGATGGTGGTGTCGATAATAGGTTTTGATACAAACTGTGCGGGCCGGGAGCCTATGACGATAATACGCGCACCCCGGACACCTTATAATCGCTCACCACTAACACCTAGGTCTTAAATATGCGAGCACTAGCTGGGTGTGTAATGGTGTAATAGTTCGAACAGCAGTGGTCGGGATCGCCGGGCAAATACTGTCGAACTACGTAATGCGTGTAGTGTAATTATGTGTATTATCTGTGTGTTAAGTGTGTATATATGTGGGTGTGTTTATAATAATTAATAATAAGGAAAAATGGTAACACAGTTGCTGGTATAAATGAGTTGCTGTATAATACAATAATAATAATAAATAACAAATAATAAATAAGGCAATAAATCACAGCAACACAATAATGGTGTAAAAAAATATAATATAATGAATCGCAGCCCTTATGGCTAAACGAGATACATGTATGCTATTATGGCCATTCTCACCCAAAACAGAATAAATTATATAAATTAGCCCTTCTGGCTCAACAGAGTTAAGGTTTAATATTATGTGCAGCTATGTGAGCTGTAGGTATATAAATTCGTTAAATAATATTACAATAATATGTAGTCCTTATGACAAATCAGAATAATGATAAATTAATAATACTATGCGGCCCTTCTGGTACAACAAATAATAATTATAATACGAAATGGGTAATAGTAAAAATAATAATAGTAATAAGAATAACTCACAATTTGTGGAGCGCAGACTGGCCAGCTGGTCTCATACTTCTGCTATAACAATAATGTATAAAAAAAAGACAACACTGGCGATACGCACCGGGTAATGATAATAATAATAATAATAATATAACAAGAATTTTATATAATAATTCGTGGCGATTCGCGCCCACGATACAATACTATTTACTATTAAATAGCCGGCGATTCGCGCACACTCAATATATTATAATAATATGGCAATTTGCGCCGCGGAACTTAAAGTAAATTGAATTACAATATGTATAATAAATGGCCCTTATGGCGCACAATAATAAGATTATAATTAAATACTTGGCTATTCGAGCCTGCAACAAAAATCTGTAAATAACAATACTTTACCGTTTTAGTATAAAAAATATTATAATATTGCGGTACAAAAATGCATGCGTGGATACTGCTGCGAGAACGTTCGGTACGAGACAAAAATCGCGGCGGCCGTGTTAAATAATATTCGCGGAGCCTATTCGGCGAAGTGCAATAACGCGGTGATAATAAAAATAATTATGTATAATAATACTGTAGGTACAATTACATAATAATTCACTGGACACGTTTGAATAATATATACAAAAATAAAACAATGATTACAGCGGTGATTGTGTGTGTGTGTGTGACCAGCTGTTCCCCCGTGGCCGATATCTTATTTCTGTTAAGTTGCGGCGGCAACACAAACTGTTATTTATTTGAGATGACGGGCCACTGGGGTGCCCGGACATTTGAAATAAAGATGTAGCCGATGTAGGATTATTGTAGCTATTGGTCCCAGGCTTCTGATTTTCCATTATTTGTTGCATATCGATGTCCTGAACAATGGAAAATATTTTGGATTTTGCCAAATTCAAATAGTATGGTGTAAATGTCTTCATCGTTACACCAATACCATTCAAAAATGAATCAACCGGATCAGCACTTGGTGACTTTTCTTTAAGGTCTTTTTCATTCTCTTTTATAAAGTACTTCATGAGTATTGAAGAAGCAGACTCAATTGGTTGTTCTTCGCAACTACGTTTCTTCATCTTACCCGACGCACTACGGTTAACGATACTACGGTCATTTTCTGTTATTTCGGGTTTGTCAACCACATTGATTTCGAACGATTCATCATTTTCCACATTTTCTAAACCTTCATCTGCATCTGTGTTACTCTCATCATAATGTATATTAGATATAGTGTCTCTTTCTTGGAAGTAAGGTCTTAAGAAACTGAGTTGGTCCTCATATTTGTATTTTTTAATTTTCTTCGCTGCTTGTCCACTGACTGTCTCCTTTTTTTTCAATGATTTACGGAACTGGTCTCTAAGATTTGTCCACCTACTTTTACACGATGAAGCTAAAAAATAAAATATTAATATTATCAATACAATTTTAAAATATACTTCAATTTTAAAACGTAAAAATCACGAAAATGTGCAAATTATTTTGAGTTAGAAATTCATACAAATTTTCATTTAAATTTTTTTAGTTTTTTTTCTATAAATACCAATACATTTTTATTTGTTGGGCCAAAAAGCTTGAAAATGTAATATAGGGCTCCTGATATATTTTTACAATAGCAATTGAAAAATATTAAAAATACATAGGCACACATTTTTTTTATAAGCATTTAAAGTTCGAATTTTGACAAAATTCATCAAAATCTCGAAAACTATCAATCATTGCAATTAAAAAATTATAAAATGTTCAGTTTTTATAACTAAGGTTTGAAAATTTAAAACAATGATTCTAATAAATATTACATACTGTAACCAAAAAATCTAAAAAATATATTAACACAGTTATTTTTTTATACAGACATTTTCAATTCGAATTTGGACGTAATTATACATATTAAAATCAATATTAATGATTTTGGTTATTATGTTGTAATTTAAAAATATTATTCGTGCGATTGGAAATTTACCATATATACAAACATTTAATATTTCTAAATAAAATGTCATGTCGTTACTGAATTTTAGGCATTATCTAGTAGGTATCTACTAAATATTATCATCGATTTGCATTATTTCTTAAATATCGAAAACGGATATTCATAAGTATACCTATACATCTTTAAATAGAATACAGTTTTTAAACTAAATGGTAGATACCATACATTTTTATTTATATTATGTTTATAATTTTATTTTGTATAGGTACTTGGCTACTGGCGATTCATTAAAAACCATTTCATTCAGTTACCGCCTCGGTCATACTACAGTTTACAACATTGTAATGGAAACTTGTAGCATAATTTCCCAAAAATTAATGCCTGAGGTTATGGCAATGCCAACCACGGAAATCTGGAAAGAAATCGCTCACGAATTTTGGAATACATGGAATTTCCCTAACTGTATTGGCGCCATAGACGGAAAACACATCGCTATCCAAGCACCTCCAAAAAGTGGATCACAATTTTTCAATTATAAGAAAACGTTCTCGGTGGTGTTGCTAGCATTAGTTGATGCACAGTATAATTTCATAGCTGTTGATATTGGATCATATGGCAAGAACAGCGATGGGGGAATATTGGCACATTCAAAATTTGGAAAGGCATTGGATGAAGGAAAATTAAATATACCAGACGATACTGAACTGCCTGGGACCACTAATAAGGCACCGTACGTGATTGTGGGGGATGAAGCTTTTCCGTTGAAAAGAAATCTTTTAAGACCTTTCCCTGGTAAGTAGTTAGATGATGACGTAAAAAGAATATTTAACTATCGACTGTCTCGAGCCAGACGTTGCTCTGAAAATGTCTTTGGAATATTGGTTCAAAAGTTCAGAATTTATAATAGACGGATACAATCAAAACCCGAAAACGTTGATAAAATAGTTTTAGCAACATGTGTTTTGCATAATTTTATTAAAAAACACGAAAACACCGTCTCTACTTATAAACATTCAACTGAAATAAATAATATTTCTACCACCACTCAAGTTTCAACACTAGAAAATATGCCAGCTCAAGGTGGAAATGCAACGCAACAAGCTTTTGCAGTCAGAGAAATATACAAAACATTTTTTAGCTCTTCTGCTGGTTCAGTTTCATGGCAAAATTTGAAAATTTGAAAACATATAAAATTAATAAGTCATGTAATTACCTATCTATTATATTCATAAATATTAACTTTTTGTTATTATATTGTATATTAATTTACAGTATTTATACGTAGGTACTTAATATAAAAAAAAGTGTCTACATATTAATTATTTATTAGGTACTTATTTTTATTATTACCAACTATAATATATTTTGCAATTTTATTAGTTATTACTTATTAATAATAATTATATGCAATTTATTATCTTATTAGTTATTAACATACCTGGTTGTTTCATTTCTTCACCGATTTCTTTCCAAATTTTTTCCTTGGAGTTGGCATCAGAATATTCACTAGTTGACAGATCATATAAACTTATATGACCACGTACGATTTCTATTAATTTTTCGTTATTCATTGTAGGTATAACACAACTAAAAATCTAATAAAATTAATAATAATATGGAAATATATGTTGGTTATAAAAATTATACACCAAATGACCAAATTAACTATTGACAAAACATGTCATTACACATCAAACTTCAAAGGGACAATTGATAATGATCAGTAAATAACAACGTTATAGTATATAACAACGTTATAAATAATAATATAAAAATAAAACTTATTTTAAGAATATAGATAATATTAGATACTAGATAAGTAACTAGCAAACATAAGTAATATAAAATTCAAATAATATTAAATAATATTGTGTAACTACAATTCCTTAATTTTATATATATATTTTATTATTATTACGGACTGGGGTGGGTAAATTGAATCCGGTCGTGCGATTTATATTTTTTTCCCCGGACACCACCCGGCCGTCCCGGATCGGACCCGTTTCGTCCATGTGAAAATATGTGCATTTAAACAAATGTCAACGATCATTTTTATTTTTGACGGCCCGGTCGGCCCGGTCCCGTCCCGTGCCCGTAACGGACATGTGGAAATAGACCTTTAATGGGTTTTTTAAATCACGTAAGAAAGTTAACAGAAGATCAAAAACTGGATTTTCAATCACATGTAATTAATTTTTTCAAATCTCTCTCTAAAACAGAACAACAACCGCACAATTTCCAAAATCCTGTTCACACATCCAACTCAAACAATCCTGTACCAGATCTCTCTAATCATAGTATCCATAGTATAAATCCTTTACAATCCGAAGTTCCATATAGTTTTCAAACAAATTATCCCAATAGTCTCAACCCTACAGTATCCACTTCATTTACCACATATCACCCATCAGATATTTATCAGCAAACTTCTACTACACCAACATCCTCAACATTGTCAACAATACCACCTATATTTAATCCTTATTTACTTCCTGGCCCCCTTACAGATACACATCCTTATAAAAATAATAATTATAAATGATTATTATTTAAATAAATATTAATTATTTATAAATTGTATTATCTTTTATCATACCGGGTAGGTTAAGTTGAAAATTAATTTATTTTATTTTACATTTATTGCTGTACCAAGTAGGTACTTATAAAAAGTGTTGACTATTTTTATTTTTTATAACTGTTAATTGTTTTTGCATTATTATAATTTAAACTATTATGATTCTATGAATATTTAAATAAACTTGAATGTTTTAATCTAAAATATTTAAATATATTTTTTAATTATATGTACCTAATCAGTGTCGGTCACTCAGCCTTGCACACCAAAGACCCCTGGAGCCTTTATTTTTAAAGATCCCATACTTAAAAAAGTCGCTCTGCTGTACAGTAGGTTATTTTTGGAATACTTTTCTTAAATTACTTTACAAGACTGGCTTGTAACCTTGATATCGGGTGTAGTGCTGAACAAATATTGATTTTATATTTTAATGTACCTATTTAAGTTTAGAAAATATATGTAGTACCTATATGTATTAGGTATGTTATAGTTATATGTTATTTTTCCAGTTTGAATAAGAAAAAAAATATTTAAATATCACTTACCTCAGTGTTACTGTCAAACGCTCTTCCGCCGAAATTGCATTTCGAAAAGATGTATTTTTTTTGGTAATATATTCACGTATATATTCCAAAAGTTCATCAAACGATGTTATGGACATCCGATAATACTTAAAAAATTTATCTGGATGTTTTCTTAGATTTTCAAAAAATAATCAAAATCTTTGCGATTTTTCACGATTTACATTTAATGGATGAACCCAAAATTTACGTTGCACGGGCTCATCTAGCAGTCCAAGTGCTTCCGCAATACAAACAACCTTTATTTTTTTGTTCATTTTCATTATTAATAAGTTTAATAAAATAATAACTAAATAGCCTATGTTTACTCAAAATCCACGTGCAGACAAATGATCATTTGCAATACTACAACTGAATAACTACATCATTTTTATCAGATGTATAGGTCGAAATTTAGGTGGAAAGGGTAACCGTTTACGCGGCAAAACCGCAATAGTGTGGCGACAATGTCCCGTCCGGTTTATAATGAACGTTTTCACCGGTCCGGCCCTGATAACTAGAATCATATTCTATTGCGATGTGGTCTTCTGTATGATTTATGTGGATAAAATATTAAAACGTGAAGAAATAATTGATATAACTTTAATAAACGTAAATGATTAACGGCGATTTGATCGTTACAACTCATACCTGAAAACTATGTTTATTACTTATACACTTCACATTATATTAACCATAAATTACTTACTATAATATTACTCACTCGTTTAATTGTAAATTAACTGTCGCAAAAACAAATTGAATAAGAATTGAACTGTTTATTAAACTACTTGGTATTTAAGTTAATTATTATTGAATTTTGATTGACTATTAAAAACTGGGAAGGCTTACGTAAGCGGCAATGCGGCTGAAATAAGATCCGCGACCCACACAAGCAAGTACTGAAAGGATAACACCAGTGGCGTGTCTAGGAATTTAAAACGGTGGGTCAGAGACATTTTGTAGAGGCCATCCTTTTTTAGAGGTCACGCAACTTTTTTAAAAGTAAGTTATATTTATTTAAACAAAAATGTCCTCATACCTCTTTAACTCGAATCATGACTTAGTGCTTTAAATAAAAAATATGTTATACCTACTCATACATGTTTTTTTGTGAAAAACAATATAAATAAATGATACAAAAGGTTATCAATTTTAAAATGTAAATAATTCTACGTCTTCTATAATTCTAACTACCTTAAAATGGTAATTATTTAAAGACCTTCACAATAAATTATGAAATTTTTAAAACCATTAATAATATATTAAAGCATTAACTACTGGTAACACTTTTTTTTTAAAGAAATAACAGTTGAACAAATAAATCGGTACCTTTATTTTCTTCTATAGAATACGTTTTTTACAAATTTTAATTCAGAGCATCTAAAAAGTTTTTCTTCTTTTCTTCATTTTGGCAAATGTTTCAATAACATTGTTGTAATCCATATCTTCAGCAACATTTCTTTCTATGCTTAAAACCGCCAAGTTAGACAACCTATCCTCAGCAATTGTAGAACGGAGGTATGTTTTTATAAGCTTCAACCTACTAAATGACCTTTCTGCAGTTGCACTACTTATAGGCAGAGTATAATATATTTTATACAATGTTGATAAATTTGGATATGAAGAAATCATATCATTTTCAATCATGAATTTTAACATATTGTTGTCAAATACTTTTTTATTTTTTATTTCTGCAATTAATTGGTTATACATAGAACAAAACGACTTGTACTCCAAAATAAGATTTTCTTGTTCAACATCTACTTGATAAAATGTAGAAAGTTCTATAAGGGGTTCAACTAAAATTTCATTACTGGGTCTACTTTCAAAAGATTTTTTTGGATCAAGGATTTCAAATTTTCTTACAATACTAGAAAAATCTTCAAAGCGATATTTTAAAACATTGGTAAATGCATCTAAAATGACAAAATAAGTATTGATCCTAAATCGCTCATCAACTGAACTTATTGACTGAACTTCTGTACTTTCACCAAAATTGGTTTTTATTTTTTTACATCTAGGTTCATCAAACTGCTTTCTACCGTCAAATCCATTGCAAAACACTATTGCCTTTTCTTTAACTTCCATGAATACTTCAATTGTTCTCATAGAGTCAATATCAATAAAACAAGCTTGAATCATGCTATGAGCTGTTAATAGATTAATTGAAGAGTTCTGTAAATAATTTGATGATATGTATACTTTGTCTAAAATTGTTCTCCACATAATTAAAAAAAAACTGAATTTAAAATTTATTATATGTAAAAGTAAACCCTGAGCTTCAGAAACAGTTTTTTGTTTTGTATTAGGAATTTCTCCTTTGCTAATTTTCTTTAATGTTTTAACAATTGCAGGTAAACTAAAATAAACTGCATCTACAGCACGTTTATGACTAGCCCACCTTGTCTCTGAAAGTTTTTTCAATGTCAAAACAATACCTTCTACTTGTTTTTTTTGTTCTTCTTCCAAAATATGCAATCTAGGCAAACTGCTAGTTAAAAAAGTATACAATGATTCTAAAGTACCAAATAAGGAAACTGCATCGATGGAAGATTTGATAGAATCAATTAAAACTAAATTTAGATTGTGAGCACAGCAATGAATGTACAAAGAAAGGGGTGATAATTCTTTGACTTTTGATTGTAGACCAGAATAACGGCCAGACATTGTACTAGCACTATCATACGACTGACCTCTACACATAGAAAAATCTAAATCAAATTTTTTTAAACATTTTTTAAGAACATCAAAAAAGTTATCTGCAGAAGCCCCTGGTAACTCCTCAAAACACAAAAAATGTTCTCTAATTATTCCACCTTGATCCACTAATCGTATACTTAAGGAAAATTGATCATCTCGACTGATATCAATAGTTGAATCAATTATGATAGAAAAATATTTTGCTATCTTTACTTCTTTCAATATTAACTGTAACGTTTCTTGAGCCATAGCTTCAATTATATCATTTTGAATTAAATTACTTAGGTAAGTTTGGTTTCTTTTTGACTCTAATAGATGTTTACATAATACTGCATCATAATTTGCTATAAGCTTAACAAGTTCTAAAAACAGTCCATTATTTGATTTTCCATCATTCAATTTTTCTTTATGTCCTCTAAATGGGAGACCATTTTTTGCAAGAAATAGGGATACATCAATTAGACGTTTTAAAACATTACGATTATGTTCTTTTTCAGACTTTTCTGCTCGCATTAAGTTATGTATAATTGTATTATCATTTTGTAATCGTGCTTTTAAAACTAAATATTCTTTTACAGTATTTGTATGATCACTAGATGTCTCATGTTTGATAATTTTTTCTAGTCCTTTACGAAAATTATTCACTCCTTCGGCAGGGTCAGACCAATTAGAATTATGTTTTGATAATGTGCGAAATAAAAAACAATAAAAGCAGTACATTTTGTTACTTTTAGGAGAAAATACTAGCCAATTTCTTTTGAAATGGAAGCCGGATCTTTATTTAATATCATACCAGTCTGGATTAAAACAGTTACCTTTTTCATTTTTTGGAAATTTGAATTTTTTTTCAATTCCTGGCTGACAAGGACCTACTTCAATAAGAGCTCTAATTAATGCCTTCGACAACGTAATATTTTTGAATAAATATGGATCTGAAGGGAAATCTTGGCATTTATCAATCAAAAATGAAAAGACTATGTCCAGTGATTTTTTATTGGTATCTGGTTGTACTGAAGTACCTGATAAAGAAATTTTTTTTATAGTTATTTTAATAAAACAATTTAATTTACCTTCAAAATCATTATTTCCATTTTCATCAACATTTGTTGATATAACAGCTGTACTATTATTCGGGTTAATAAGCAATGGACCATTATTAAGAACATAATCTTTTTCTCCAGATGAACTATCTTCAACATTTGTGATTGCTGGCTGTGGCAGAACTAAAAGAAAATTATTTAAGTAAATAAAAATTTAAATACACATTAAAATATTACAATTTTAATGCAGAATATTAAAATTACACTTTTATTATTTTAATAAAACAATTTAGTTTACTTTCAAAATCATTATTTCCATTTTCATCAACATTTGTTGATATAACAGCTGTACTATTATTCGGGTTAATAAGCAATGGACCATTATTAAGAACATAATCTTTTTCTCCAGATGAACTATCTTCAACATTTGTGATTGTTGGCTGTGGCAGAACTAAAAGAAAATTATTTAAGTAAATAAAAATTTAAATACACATTAAAATATTACAATTTTAATGCAGAATATTAAAATTACACTTTTATTATTTTAACAAAACAATTTAGTTTACTTTCAAAATCATTATTTCCATTTTCATCAACATCTGTATATATAAAAAGACCTGTCCTGGGTGATTCATCATCGCCTAGCCGGAACTGCTGAAGCTATGGATATGAAATTTTCAGTAAATGTACTTATTACTATGTATAGGCGCACTAAGAAAGGATTTTTCGAAATTCGCATTTTAAAGGGTAAAAAGAGCATAAAATAGTTAATTTTTAACGGTGGGTGAGGGGTTCGCGGTGCGGCAGCCGTCGACGTGCGGTGGCTAGACGTGGCCGCCCAAATTTCCCCTTCCATGTCACCGCCAACCGCCGCGCCGCCGACGAGCAGACGATAGAGCAATAGACCGACGAGCAGATATATAGATATGTCTCGGATATTCAAAACTTTATCGATAACACATTATAATATTATTAATTTCGATTTTAAATTAACATGGTGGCATGACGTGTCATTTATGATTCTATTATAACGCTTGCCGCAATAATCGACGACGCACACAGGCTTTCCCAACAGGAGTAGAAGTGGGGGTAGGCATGCTGTACTCTATGGCATGCTGTCCTACGCTCGCACCACTGAGTACTGACCAACATACGCGTACCGTTTATATTTCATTTGTATAACGACACTCACGGCTTGCGAACTGTTTTACTTATTATTGTAGTATTCGGCACATGCTGTGAAGTTGTGATACGTCTTTAGCGTTTTTTTATTTTCAGGTGTTTTACTTATTATTTTTGAATAATAACGCGTCTTCGTATACGCACACTTACCTACATACTTCATGAACGGTTTTTTCTACATATTGAAAATTGAAATGTATTAAAATAACATGAAGTCGTGAGATCTTGGATATCTTTCTGTTGTAAATTATTTTTGATATCATTGCCGTATTCGGCACACGCTGTAAAGTCGTGAAATATCCTATACGTTTACGTATAGTTACACAAGGTGTTTTACTTATTATTTTTGAATAATAAGCGTCTTTGTATACGTACACATACAAAGTTTATGTACGGTTTTTTATACGTTTTAAAGTGTATTTAAATAAAATGAAGTCGTAAAATATCCTACGCATACACAAGGACAAGGTGTTTTACTTATTATTACGAATATTAATGCGTCATCGTATACGCACCCCAGTTTATGTACGGTTCTTTCTAAACATTGAAGTACTTACAAATTAATAAAAAAATAATTAATATGGTAATTCGCATTTTAAAGGGTAAAAAGAGCATTAAATAGTTAATTTAACTAGATAGATAGATAAAAATGAATGGTTGTGTGCAGTAGCGGCTCGTGAGTAAATATTCTGGGGAGACTTATTATTATACTACAAAAGTTGGATCTTTTGCCATATCACCCAGTAGATTTTTTTCAATCGCCAAGGATGATAAACTTGAAAGCCGCTCATTGGTCATCGTGTTTCTAAGAAAAGTCTTAATACGTTTCAATGTACTCATAGACCGTTCACAAGAAGCCGTCGTAGATGGAATAGTTAACACTAACTGACAAAGTTTAGTCACCTGAGGATAAATATCCTTGTGCAAATCACCTGTGAATTTCAAAGGAAAAATTAAATATAATATGAAAAATAATAATATTTAGTTTGGATGAATTATTATCACCTACTTTGTATTATAAAATCTATATAATCTATACAATAGTGTAGCCATGGCCCTTGCTAAGAAAGACATAAACCCAAGGATAGCTAGGTGGGCGTTATTCTTACAAGAATATGACTACCAAATCGAACATAGGTCTGGAACGCAAATGCAACATGTTGATGCTTTGAGTAGAAACCCTATATTAATTTTTGAAGGCTGTACTTTTAATCAGACACTTTCTATTAAACAAAGTAGTGATCATAAGATTAAAGAAATTATTAAATTACTAGAAAACTCTGAACATAAACAATTTGAACTTCGTAATGGACTTCTTTATAGAAAATGTAAAGGTCGTTTATTATTTTATCTACCATCCGAAATGTGTAAAATAAAATGCCACGATGATATGGGGCACATTGGCATAAATCGTACTATTGAATTTATTAAGCGAGTTTATTGGTTTCCAAATATGTCAAACTTTATATTGATAATTGTCTAAAGTGTATAGTGTTTTCATCTAAAACTGGAAAGTCTGAAGGTTTGCTGAAATTAGTAGATAAGAATAATGTACCATTCCACACAATACATATAGACCATTATGGTCCTCTAAACTCTACAAAAGGAAATTACCGTCACATATTTATAATTGTCGATGCTTTCAGTAAATTTCTTACATTGTACCTAGTCAGATCAGTTAAATCTATTGAAACATGCACAAAGCTACTTGAATATTTTTCTTATTATAGCAAACCAATTAGAATAATCTCTGATCGAGGAACAAGCTTTACATCTGAATATTTTGAAAACTTTTGTAAAACACATTGCATTCAACATGTGCTAATAGCTGTATGGTCTCCTCAGGCTAATGGCCAAATTGAGAGATACAATAGAACTATTAAGGATATGATACCCAAATTGATGCATGAAAAAGGTAAAAACTGGAATGAGTCTCTGCAACAGATCCAACTTGCAATAACTAATACACACAATAGGTCAATAAAGAACACCCCAAGTATGTTGTTATTTGGAATTAACCAGCATGGAGAAACTAATGACTATTTGCGCAAAGTATTGGAGACTGAGAATTTTGTAGATGAAGGTAGTGATAGAAATTTTGATGAAATGAGACAAATTGCATATGAAAATAATAAATATGCTCAAATAATAAATAAATAGTATGTAGACAACAAGCGTTGTGTCGCAAAGAAATATATTAATGGAGATTATGTAATGGTTAAGAATATTGACACAACACCAGGAGTAAATAAAAACATATACCAAAGTTTGGTCCCTATGAAATCAAAGTAGTTTTGCCAAATGATAGATATGTAGTAAAATACATTGAAGGATTTCAAGTAACCCAATTACCATTTAATTCAGTTTTTGAAAGCAAATATATTAAACCTTGGATCAAAAAAAAAATAATGTAATTAATTGATTATAATAACAGAACTAAATGTATTTTTTTTTTTGCACTCACTAAATATTTTAATATTTTGTATAAGAAATATTTACAATTCGTTTTATGTTGATATTAATTATTTTTATATTTATAGGTAATGATTATTTTACTGTGCACTATGTATGATTTTACTATACTATAATTTATTATTATCATTTGTCAAATTTGTATATTATCATTTTTTTTTCTCTCTCTTTATACAGGGGTCCACTTAATGCCAGTTGTAGTAATAATAATCATTAGTGTAATACTCAATGTAATATTGTGTGGCTGCCGCCACACGGTACCGTGCTTATTATTATTATTATTATTATTTTCGTAGTTAGTTAGTTCTACGCAGTATGCACTACGCACAGACGCGACGCGACAACATTGGGTCCGCCGCTCTGTTGCGTTCGGTATTCTATTGTTTTAGTTGGTGTATTTTAAATTTTAAACAACTATCTATTTAATACCTTCTGAAAAAGGTACATTGATCAAATCGAACATTTCATGAACAGAAGACTCGTCATTGCCAATTTCACAATTTATTTTAAATTCGTTAATAAACGTTATTATACTGGCTATAGGAGGATTCTCATCAGAAACTATTATACTTATATTTTTAATTATTATATATTTGTATATAAAAATATCTAATAAAAGCAACAATTATTCATTTTTAATTATTACCTATTCTGCAAAATATATTTAAAATGTGCAAGTGCAGGTACAAATAGACAAATATTTAAACAACCATATATTATATACCTTCAGAAATAAATGCAGTATTAGTCAAATCAGACGTTTTAGCAACAGGAGAATCAATATCATTGTCAATTTCATTATTAACTTCAAATGCATTAATAGTTGGTAATTTAATGTTGGCAGGAGGAGTTTTCTCATCAGCAACAATCACACATTCACTGTTTGTTATAGTTTTACTAATTTATAGAAAAATAAATGTATTCAACATATATTTTAGCAAGTTCTTAACTTAAATGGCTTATGATATACCTATAATATATTTTAAATATAATGAATAACAAACAATATAAATCTGTATCCAGAATTTAGTTTATTTAATAGAAAATAGTTTTTTAAAAATACCTTAGTATAGTAATATAGTATACCTTTGGAAACACTTTCTACGGTTTTTGAATTTATGGTATTTTTTATTCGATGTTGCAAAAATGTTTCAATCACAGATTTTTCTATAATGTAAAATTATAATCATAATTTTATTATTGTATGTATTAATAAACGTTTTATACATATTTTAAGTACATGGACCTATCTAATGGGTAAATGGTTTAAAGCAATTAGGCAGTATTTATTATAATTACTATTCACTAGGAACATAAGTAGTTGCTTATACAATTTTAATCACAGTTTTATTTTTATTCTATTAATATTTTCACTGTTAAATTTATATATTATACCTACACTTTTTTTAATTTATTTACTTAATATAATATTCAACTATATTTATATAATATATACAATAGCAATTACATGGATTATAAGTTGATACCTACTCTCTATAAGGCGAAAGCTTGTGTTGAGAGTAAGGAGTTTAAGTAGCTAAAAAAAATTATTATTTAATTTTACATATAGCTGATATACCTATACTAAATATAATATAATAATATTATATATTTTTAATTATAAAAATATTTATTATACTATTAAGTGTAATATTTTTTTTTTTTTTAACATAGGTATGCGTTTCTTACTTATAATAAAGACATAGATATAATTATAACATAAAAATAAATAAGGTTATGTTTTTAAAAATTGTATTCAAGTTTAAGATAGAGAATATGAAGTGGGATAAAATTAAAAGTCATAATATAAAGTGAATTAGTGGATTTAAAAAATAAATTGTGATTTTATATTCCCTAAAGGCTAAAAGGAGTTGTAATAATTATTATTATTAATATGAAAAGCAAAAACATACTTCCTTTTTTTAGCACTTTGGCAAGATACTTCTTTCTGTCTTTCCATTTAACTATATAGGATTGACCAATCTTAAAATTCTTGTCTAATACTTTAGATTGGCACATGTATAGTACGTTATCTTCAACGAACTGTACAGCACTCCATTCTATTAAACAATAGGTAGGTACGTTTTGTATAATTGTACATGAAAAGTATTATATTTGTTATTGCTTTTTTTTATGTAAAATAAAATTTCAACTTAATTTAGGTACTTTATCAAAGTACCTAAATTATGTGAACTGACATGATACTGTAAAATTTATTAAATTATAAAATTCAGTTTATAAATTAAAAACTACTTTTGAAATTAATCATTTGTTTCTATATACAAAAGTAAATGAGGATTAATTTTAGTTTTTTCTATGCCCTTGATTTTTTTAATTTTCTGTTCTAAATCATTATGTCTTTCCCATTTGCCATATGCTCGTCTAACATAGGTCATATAGTGAAATGATACATAGTGAATAACTGTAACCAATGCGTATCTAAAAAATAATAATTGTTCATAAACAATTAAAAAAATTGTTTACACTTTTATTTAATCACTCAATAATACAATATTGATATAATTTATTTTTTTAAATAATTTACTATTATTGTATATATCTATATTCTATGCATGTTTTTTATGCTTACTTTTTTTGGTTTAGATCCAGTTTTACAGAAATTTCACTTAAAAGACATAAATATGTTGTGGAATTCAATGATAGTGTATCAGCTTCAATGAAAATGTGATTTCCCAGATTTAAACTTGTGCTTAATATCCCGTTGCATTTATTTTGAAAAAGCTCTTTCGCCGGAGCAGTTTGAAACTGCTGTACTAAGGTACATACGCATAACTATTTCTAAATTTGGAAACATACACTCTAATTCTTTGGTCTTGATGTACTTATACATAGAGAGAACAGATTTTACATTTTTATCCGTGGAAATTAATTTTGAAAAAAGAATACACTCATCTAAAAGTAAGCTTGAGTTTTCAACATCATCAATAAAATATTTTGCCAAAGTTTCACATGTGTTCCTTATAACAATAGAACTCGGTGTTTTATACAATGTGGGTATACACCCATAAATATCTGATATTTTTTCATAAGCTTGTCTTCTTGAACTAAGTTGACATTTAAGAGTATCAATGATCACATAATATACATTTCTAATAAAATCTATTTTCCCTGTGATTTCTGTGAGAGGTTGAGATCTTGATTCATCAGCCATAGCCTAAAAAAAAAATAGTTTTTAATGTTGTTAATGTTTATGACTTTTTTAAAATTATTTTATGTGTTTTTTAAAATTAATAAGATAAACATACCTTTCTCTTTTTTTTTCTCTTGGAATCTTTGGCATGCTCCGAACAACCAGTAATTTCTACAGCCTTATTTTCAAAAACATCAAAATCATCTCTGATCTGTACCAAGTAATTTTCAAGGCCATTATATAGTTCTAATACTGTATGAAGATCAATGTCAGTTGATTGTAATTTTTTATTTGTAGCATTAAAACTAAAATCATATTAAACTTTATATTAATTTATTTATCTATTAAGCTGACCCTAATAAAATAAAATAAATAAACGCATAATTTATTATTTAAAAATAATTAATTTATAGAGTAAAAAATACCTGTTTAATATTTAATTCCATATGCATATCATTAAACCAGTTTCTAAAGTTTTTAATCTTGCAAGCAACCCATTAGCTTCTACTTTATATACAGCTATTTCTTCCTGATTATCAACTATACTATGCAAAGCTTCAATTATAAATGCATAAGAATTAAATAAAGCATGGCAAGCATCAAAACGAGCACTCCAGCGAGTTACTGATAAATTTTTTACACTAAGATTTTTTTTCAAATATGTTTTTAAAGTGTCCCAACGTGCAGTAGAACTAGAAAAAAAAATTGTATAGTTCCTGGAGAAGCATAAAAAATAAAGTAGCAGAATTACAACTTTCTGCTGCACACGTTCCGACCAAGTTAAGAGAATGTGCAGAACATAGTACATACTCTGCAAATGAATTAAAACTTTTAATTCTTGACTGCAATCCAGAATACTGACCTGACATATTCCTCGCATTGTCGTAGCTCTGGCCACGACAATTTTCAATTGGTATATTGTGTGAATTAAGAAAATCCATTACAACATTGCTCATTTCTTCAGATTTATGACCACTGTTTGGAATGAATATTAAAAATCTTTCTGAAGGTACACCACTAGGTAAAACATATCTTAATGCAATAACAAGTTGATCAACGTTTGCTATATCAGGTGTAGAATCAACAATTAAAGAATAATACTTGGCTGCTTTTAATTCTTTTAATATAATTTTAATTATATCATTCTTCATCAAAAGTAAAAGTTCTTCATAGATTGTGGATGATAAATAAGACGGAGTTCCTTTCCCTCTATTCCCATATTTTTCTATATGTTGAGCAATAAAAGGGTCAAATTTAGCAAGTAACGTTCCCAAAAAGTTCCCATTGTTAATTTTGTTAAATTGTTCATTATCACCTCTGAATGATAAACCTTTTGCACCGAGAAATTTAATTACTTTAACAATTCGATGAAGAACAGCTTTCCAGTAATTCATTTCATCAGTCACTTGTGTTGCCAATTGAGTGTCAATTCTATCTACATCACTTTGTAATGTAATAAAACTTAATGTATTATTTTTATGTGCCAAAGAATTTTCGTGCCTGGAAATAACGAAATGTCCATTTTTCCAATCATTAAATCCAGCATCTCCCAGTTGAGTACTGCATCCAAATAATTTGCATGGAGCACAAAATAATACAAATTTTGAAATTGTATAAACAAGCCATTCCCGTGAAACATTTTCTCCGTTTTTTCAATTTTTCGTAAAGATTAATTTACTACAATAACGATCATAATGAGAATAAGTTCGTTTTGATGAGGTAAAATCTGCATCAATGTTCTGATCATATCCAAATTTTGCAATATAATTACGGCATATATTACTATTTGTCCAATCTGCTGGATCTTTAAAATTATTTGTATTATTCTGCGTAAGAGGATTAGGAATGACATTTAGCTCAGATTTTTCTGATTCCTCATGTATATCAACAACTGATTGATCTGAAGAAGACGCAGTACATTGAATAGAAGTAGAAGTAGTAGAACAATTATTAGTAATAGTTATATCATTTGAAGATTCTAGCTTATTATCTTCAACACAACTAGGGGTAATGTTATTTATTTGTTTAAAAAAAATTATTTAACCTAGGTATTTTACTAAGTAAAATCACTTCTTTTTCTTTTTTATCAATTCCACGCTTTCTCGCTTGTGCTCCACTAATATGTCGTTTCTGATCCATTTTTACATAAATATCGAACACTAAACTATATATAACGCACTACTCGCACTAAAGTAAAACCTTTATAATTTAAATTTACAAGTTACAATAGTGGTTACAAAACATACGTACGATCAAACGGACGAATTTTCGATGCACGTGACGCGTGTATATGAAATACTAATACTATTTAATATTTTATACTATTTTACCCAATTTATGACCATCGTGCGGCGAGCTACGACAAATATAAATAAGTAAACGCATTGGCATTGTCTGCCATCTGCGGCTCTACATACGTTATCGGTGTGTGACCGGTTCTACGGAAAAATAACAATCTAAAAATAAAACGAGGTTTAGAAGACCGCACGATAAACGCATTGATTATTACTATTTCAAATTTCCGATAATATTTAAATAAAAATAACATCAGGATAGTATTGTGCTTATTGTCAATAATTATTTTACAGATTGTACAATTTTTCTATTTTAAAAAAAAAAATAAGGATAGTATGTAGTGCCCGTGCCCCTAAATCCGTGGTTGTGTAGGCTGAAGCCTACACTGCTTACGCCTTAATCCGGTGTGACCGGTGAAATTAACTCCCGGTGATTTTTACTGGGGGAGTAATTATTTCCTAAGCTAGCCGGCGATTATTACTCCCTCTATATTTTAACTCCACATTACCTGGGGAGTAATAATTGTCGGGAGTAATTATTTCCTAAGGTAGCCGGCGATTATTACTCCCTCTATATTTTAACTCCACTTTATCTGGGGATCGCCGGAGCAAATAAACTGCAATTGTTTAGGTAGGATTATTCCATTACTTCTTATATTAATTATTAGATGATGATTTAAGTAAATATTAATCGTTTTAGTTGTCACTATGCGGTCGATCGCGGACCCAGTGTCGGCCTGGGATCTAAAGGGCCCAGGAGGCAAATTATTCAAAGTGCCTCTCAAAAATACCAAATCTCAAAAAAATAATTTAAAAACGTTTTATAGATATTTATCATGGATCGATATGTATATATAATATAGTATTTAAACATAACCATAGATTCCAAAGTTATAATATAGTTATATATTATTATTACCACGGACTAAGATATTATGATTTTAGTATCATTAAAATAATAAAATGTATAATATATTATTTTTATAAAATTATTTAATGGATCCAAACACATACCATTGGGCTATATAATATGTAGTAGGTAAATGTTGGTAAATAATTTCATTTATTTTTTGAAAAATACGGGTCGGGGCCTCGGAGGCGATCGCCTCCTAGCCGCCTGGACCAGGCCGACACTGCGGCGGATCCCGCCGTGCTGTTTGTAAATAAGTGCATGATTTAACTTTAAAGTATCAAAATTATACCAAGTTTGTTGTATTCCACCTATGGTGGATTACAATAATCAATTAATACAAAATCCTAACCTAACCAGTAACCATATTAAAATCAGATGGAAAAAAAACAAATTTAACCATTTTTAAACTAGCCTATCTATCTTCTTCCCAAGGTAGTCTAATCTACACACAAACATTCATTTATATATATATGTTATAAGGTGAATGTTGACATTTGGTTAATGTTGACATTCACCAAAATTTCTGGTGAATGTAAATTTCTTCTTAGATGTAGAACTGGTAAATGTTGACATTTTGTAAAAAAAATTGCAAACAGCACGGGGTCCGCAATCTACCGCAGGTAGATTGCCTACCTGATAATATACTGCTGCGAATCAGAATTTTTATTCCAGGCAACAGAAAAGTTAAGATAAATTTTGAACACCATACACCGAATATTAAATAACGAACTGAACAAATTTTGAGTCATATAGAGTTGGTACATAACGGGCAACGAAGTGCACGGGATCAGCTATATATATATATATATATATTGACAACAAACATGCCCGATTAACCAATAGCAACCAATACATAATACACTATTATTATTTTAATCTGAAACAATATGTAGATGGACTACATTGTTGTATTTTCGACATCCAGATTTCCTACTTTTCCGATGGATTTTCCTAAAATTTTCTTTCGTAAAAACCTTCGCTTGGCAATCAGAAACATCTTAAAAAAAATTTAAGCCAAATCGGACCAGCCGTTCTCGATTTATTAGGTAACATACATTTTTCACGCTCCATTTTTATATATATAGATAAAACAACTAGGTATCTCAGTGGTTAGACCATGTCACAATGCTATTAACAACCACACAGGAAACTACCTTTAATAATGATAAAAATATATAATGAAAATATAATATTATACTATGACCGCAGCTGGTATCTTGAGGTACCTTTTATAATTTAGAAGTTTGAGTTTATAACTAGTAAGTGATAACCGTGATTTCTACAACGAATGAATACCTGTTTAAAAAAAAGAAATACCTAGAAATGTCTTCGTTATGCAATTTACTGATGCTGATGCTGTTTGCAAAATATTTTTATACTTGGAATAAGATGGACAAAATTTTAGTCTAAAAAAAGGTTTGGAAGAAAATGGAATCCAACCTTTTGTTGGAGGAAAATGGACAGTAGAGGAAAACAGTATCTCATTTTTTGAGGAAATGGACCCGCAAGTCTCGTGTCGAAGAGGGGCCAACCTAAGACACTCAAAATACTGTAACAACCGGGTTTTCATTGTTCACAATTTTGTGCGCCAACGAGTTGTCGTTTACAATGGTTATGACTTACGAGCATTATAGCATTATAGCTCGTAAGTTAATGCATTTGCATATAAATCTTGTTAAGTTGTATTTAATGCTAGATGACATATAGAAATCCATTTCAAGGTAGATACCTCGGTTAAATATGTGAAATCTTATTTTGCATGTATTTGAATATTTAGAGGTTTTTGCCTATTTGGCATATTTCTATTTTATCGGGCATATTATACATTATTTTGATATTCCTATTCATATTATTATATCAATATATATTTTTTTATGGAAAGAATCAACATTTGACGAAAAAAAATAGCGATCGTTTTTTGAAAGTTTCAGATTTAAAATAAATTACTAACAAAGACGTAAATTATACGCAGTTCATGAAGGCTGCTCAAGAATAGAATTTAAAATCTATTTTTTTTTAATTGTGATGAAAAAAATAAAATATAACTATAAAAAAATGAATGGATAATTCATGTTATTTCAAAAATTGTTCATGATTTTTTTAAGTAAACATTTTTGAAGTGCATAAATTAGATATTTAGTGCATATAAATGCATATATTTTAACTTCTTTAAGGCATATTTCAATGCATATATTGCCAATTTTGAGTGCATAAATGCATACTTATTTAAGCATTTTTTAGGGCGTGCAACTGAATTATCGTAAAAAAAAAACGACATACAAACACAGATAATGTTCTTACCATCAAGTTTCATAATAGGTCGATTGACTCAAATTATTAAACTAACGGAGCTAAACGTAATCGACTGAGTATAAATTTGATATTACGCACTTGTAAGACGGAGACAACAAATATCTGTGTAACGTCCTAAATAAACTCCTAAATACATACAAGGATGGGATTCAAAATATATTAAACGTGTACCTATAATAAATTGGGATGTCCAATGACATTAAATACTTTTTTTTTATACTCACATCTAGATTTCTTCCAGAAAACTTAGGTGCGGCAAGTAATGAACAAGGTAAACGATTTCATCAGGCCATAATGTGTAGAACCTCGCATCTTAGTACAGCGCCCACCCCCTCTGCTTTGTACGATAAATACGAGGGTGAGTGAGATAGGGTGGATTAAATAATTTGAGTAGGTAGGTTATAGTAGTACCCAGTTATTTTTCTTTGAAGTTATGTTGACTATAGTCCGCGACATGAAATGTGGCCGATGACCGTCGCGAACCTAGCGGCCGTTTCGCCTAAGTGGTTCATAATCTAATTAAATAAATTGCCGCGTTTTTTTAAATTAACCATTTCAACGCGTAATCAACACGGTAACTCCTAAACTCCAAAACTCCTATACAAATGATTTTATATTTCAATTTTAATAGTGTTAACAAAGACGTTATACACCATAACCATTATTTATTATTATTTTATCATTATATTATCTATTTATAATTACTTTTTTTACACCATTATGAATTTTTAGATAGAAATCAGGACCGAAAGAGTTAAACATAATTTACTAAAATTACTATAATTAATTTTTTTATTCAAACCAAACAACAAAAAAAATTTAAAAAAAAATACAAATACAAAAAATTTTTAATTTAATATTATTTAAGACATATGTTATCCGTGGTTTTCTTCGTCAATATCTTCTTCATCATCACTCCAGTCACTGTCATCTGGTAATATTGTCATAATTATTGGTTCTATCATGGTGTCCCTCATTATTTCATTTTTGTTGTCCTCGTCCTGAATTTCTTCTGCATGACGAACGCATTTCGTCCAGTCGTCTATTGTTACTGCATCTAATGCCTCGTGTGTTAACCGCTCAATATCAACCATTTTAAAAGTATTGTTAAATTTCGCTACTTGGCCCTTAACTTGAGCCCAAATTAACTCAATTGGGTTATACTTACAGTGGTATGGTGGAAGACGGATTACCTCATGACCCATTTCAATTGCAATGTCATCCAGCTCATATTTTTTTTCACGTGGCAATAGGTTTTTAACTTTTTGCCGAAGTTCAGGTAATGTTTCCAATGGATGGAACTCAATATTTTTTTCATTTAACCATTGTTGTACTTCGGTTTTTCTCCAATTACTTTTCGGATATTTGTCTCTGAGGATTGAATGGTAAGGCGCATTGTCCATGACTATAACTGATGGCTCTTCTAGATTTTTAAGCAGTTGAATAAACCACTCTTTGAATACTTCACCATTCATCTGATTATGATAATCCGTGGTATTTCCGGTATTGCTTCGAAATACCAATTTTGACCCTTCTATAAACCCGTAGCGACTACATCCTGCATGGCATACAATAAGTCGGCCTCCTTTACCCGTCGGCACCTTCAGACCACCAGAATTATTTTCATTTTGCCAAATAAGGGTGCGTGAATGGTTTTGGTTTACCCACGTTTCATCGAGATAAACCACTGGACGATCGTCTTTATTTTTTCGCAGCGTACACATTTGTCGTAAAAATTTACACCGAAGTGCGACGATATCATTCCTCTCCATTAAAAACATACGACCATCGTTACATCTTTTGTAAGTAAATTTTAAATTTTTTAGGAGCCTTTGCATTGATCGAACGCACCCATTGTAATTTGTTTTTTTTTTTACGACATTTAATATTAATTGAGCCGTTGGGTACTCACCCCGGTCGTAAAACTCGTGGACAGTTCTCCTCACAACATCGGAATCGAAATCATCCAGCTCCGAAACAGTTTTTGCTCGTTTATACCCTTTACGTGGAGAAACAAATGTAGGTTCCGCACCTGGTGTTTCTGGATTAATATTATTTTTTCCTTCAGCACAAATCCGTCTTACAGTACGATAACCCACACCACAAGCTTCGGCAGTAACAACTTGCGCATTTTTAAAAAAATCAGCAGTTAAATCTGACTTCTTTGATAATTGTTTTAAAAATAAATACACACTATGAATAATTTTTTTACTCTGACTGTGAGTATCTGAATCGGAAAACGACATTTTTAAATGGATTAACACGGTAACGCAGGAGAAAAAACAGTGTAAAAAAATAGTTGTTTACGAGCGCACAGTACACAACATACAAAAAGATAAAACACGAGTGCCATAAAACGTGTTTGTATTATGTGCATTACTGTATCCCCTACCACAGCACATTCTGCAGCTGCCCTCCAGGCATTCCAGAAGATCAGCTAAGGGTGCACAAAAAAAACCAGTCTACTATAATGTATGGAATACACATTGCGCGCAGATGCATGGCACTGCGACCGCCGTGCGCCGGGCAGGAGGTGGTATAGGTTGAGAACCAATGGCTAACAGGTAGGGAAGCCGCAACGGGTCGCGGTACAAATCGGCCACTTTTCGTGTCGCGGACTATAGTGCTAGAATATGTTAGATCATGATAAAAAGTACAGGTAATACAAAATCATGGTCACAACATTTTTAAATCTGTAATTGATCTACTTTTTAATTTAGTTGATTTATTGTAAATAGTTTATCGCAATAATTTATAAAATAACGTATTATTTTAATTGTAATCTCGCATCATTGAAAAATTAGGTAATATAAAATTGTATCAATATTTACTTTTGTATATATATTTCAAATCAATTACTTTACTTACAAAAAATGAAGGAACTATAAGTATAAATAATAAACATAAGGCATAATAAAACAAATCTAATAACAAATTAGAAACCAGCACGAAAAATTAGTTTAAAAAAGTTAATATTTAACTCTCGTGATTAAAAAAGTTAAAATTTGTATACCAGTATGCTATTAGTAATATTTTAATTCAGCAGGTCATTGTGTATAAAAACCATAGTACCCACATAAGTAAATTGTAAATATAATGGCAGAAGGTTTAAGTTATTACGTCATAACTATGATAATTTTTTTTATAATATCTGATGATAAATATTGTCTGCTTACAATTGTATAGATTGGAGAACAAAATAGTCTGCCACAATTGTCTTTTTTAAATCAGGGAACAATTATCGGTCGAGGGACTATATCAAAGCGCGCGCATCACGTCCACACTAGATGATGGAAAAACCTAATAGTTTAATTTTTTATGAATATTGACATATTTTGATAAGATGTCTCACTATTTTTTTTTATACTAATGTGTTGTCCATGTTTTATTCGTAGTTCCACAGTGAAACTATAATGGACGTCTTGTAGTTTTATTCCATCATACATTGTGTCTTAAGATATTTAAGATATTACCTATATTGTTTTAGTTTATTTGTTACTTGTTTAAGATATTATATTTGTTTAATTAGTATTTTTAAACTGACCGGTAAGTACATATTTTCTATTAAAAATATAACCAGTTACTAGTTATAGCCTATAATAGGTATGTAATATGTATCATACTTTCAACAATCTATACAAATATATTGTCCCTATATTCAGTGGCGCACAGAGGTATCTTGAGAGCACATGCAACTAACTAAAGTTACCCACCCACCCACCCACCCACCCATTTTTTTTTATTTAAAAACAAAACGTTTTTTTATTGAACTGCTATCTGTAAGTGTAATTTACTTAAAATAACTAGAAATAATAATTAAGATGTCTACACCAGAAACCCGAGACGTCCTAGATCTTACCTTCATATTTTATTACAATACATTATAAATATAACATAGGTTAGTTTAATCCTCAATGAAATACAAAAATTTAAATTAATTTTAAAAAAAATAAGATTTTGTAATGACATTATACAGTTAACACTTTTTATTTTTAATGTAAAGCTTTAAATAAATATGAACTAGTTTTACAAAAATTTTCAATAACTTCTTCATAATTAATGTTTATGTCATTTTCACAGGACATAATCATTAGTCCCTCTAATCGATCATTTCCCATAGTAGATCTTAGTCTAGTTTTGATGAGTTTCAACTTTGAAAAACTTCTTTCAGTTGATACACTTCCAACTGGCAAGGTCAAAGATAGCTTCAACAAAATATAAATATTTGGAAATAGTGTATGAAGACCATTGCGCATAAAAACCCTGTAAAAAAAGTTGTACATCGATAAGTAATTTAAAACAATTCAGTAAACATATTGAATAAAAGAACATAAAAAATAACAATACAAGTTTTTTACCTGAATACTGGTAACAAACTTCCATGATTTTCAATTTCATTTTTTAAAGAATCACTATCATCATCAACATCGTTATCATAATTTTCCGTTTCTAATTCAGAATCTGAATCTTTAGCTATCTCATTATCACTATGTAAATATTTTGGAAACTCATCAGTTTTAAGAAAAACATCAAAACACTGGATGAAATTTAAATATTCATCACAAATGACTTCTGGCTTTAAATATTTTTTATACACTTTACATATCATTAAAAATGCATCTTTATGTTGGGTTGGGTTGGGTTGGGTTGGGTTTGCTTTTAATTCTTTCATTCGTTTTTTTGATAGAAGAGATAAATCTTTAAATATTGATATTTGTTCTACATTTTCATTATTATTGTCAATAAATCGTCTATTTAATTCAGACAAAATGAGATCAACAGAAGCAAAATAAGTATTTACCCGAAAATTAACTATAGGGTCACTGATTGTCTCATCTGGTGCTTGTTCATCGAACATGATTTTTCTTTTTCTAGCATGTCTTTCTAGGAGTGGCTGAAATTCAATATTTTGCATTGAATCCATAAATGCTTCAGATTCAGCCAAAATAATTTTGAATGATTCCTCTGATCGATATGAAACGATTTCCTCATATTTTTTTTTTATTAAAAATGATGCAGCCAACAAATCAAAATCTGTTTTTTGTAGCAAACTTGATACAGGCTCGAGAATTTGAAGCAGAACTTTAAAACTATAAGCTGTATAGACAAATCTTGTTGACTGAAAATAATTTAAAAAACCTCCAGCTTCTGAACCAGCTTTTTTGTCACCCGATTCACTGCGAATAACATTTAAACATTCAACTGTTGCCACATAAGTATTTAGTACAACATCTAATGCAAATTTATGAGACATCCATCTAGTACAGGACACTCTTTTTAATCGACGGATTTGCTGTCCTTGATAATGTTTTTGTTGCTCTTCATATACGTCTGCACGAAATTTACTGCTAGATATAAAATCGTATAGTCGTTCTAAATTTCCGAAAAGATCCATGGCATTTGAACATACACTAACTGCATCAGCGACAGTTAAATTTAAGCGATGACTGAAACACCAAATAAATATTGCTTGAGGATTTTCATTACGTATTAATTGTTGTAATCCATTATATCGTCCCCTCATATTTGAGGCGCCGTCGTAAGATTGACCAACCAAATTATTGGTCCAATCTAAACTGTTTAATGTACACACTTCTTTGAAAATTTCACACAAGGCGTTGCCAGTTGTTTTTGGAGTATCCTTCAATGCTAAGAGTCTCTCTTTAATTTCAAATTTTTCCTCATCTACATATCTGAACACAAAAGAAATTTGTTCTCGGTGAGAGACATCAAATGTCGAATCTATGGCAATACTGAAAAACTTTGAATTTTTTATAATGAGAGATATACTTGATTTTATATGATTTGACACTATATCAATCAACGCATTCTGTCGGCGCCATGAAGTAAATGAGTATTGAGAACGTTGATTAATTTTATATTTTTGCTTTTGAGAACTGAAATAAGTTGCAATTGCAGGGGAAAATTTTGATATTAAAGAACATAAATCTTTGAAATTGCCACACATATTATTTTGCCAGTTTTCCCTATGCCTTCTAAAAGCCATATTGTGTCTTCCTAAAAATAGTGTTATGTCAATCAGCTCTTCGATAATTTCTCTATTTATGAAAACTTCTTCATTTTTTTTAGTAGCAATAGATGGTACCAATGGTAAGGATGATTGTCGAATTTTAAGTGTGAGTGAAGAGTAAATATGTGCTGAAGTTTTTTCATGGTTTTCTATTTTGTTAGTACAAGTACTCCAATTTTTATAACCATCAGTAACCCAAGCTTTATTAGGAGCATTTTTACCCTTTCCAGGAAAAAGTATACATTCAATACAATACAAACGTTCAGTTGACTTAGAATATAATAACCAATTCCGTCTTGTTACAGTCCCATCAGGTAATATTCTATGATACAATTTTGGTGAAAATCGATGACCATTTATAACTGGATATTTACCGCCAGGAAGTTCTGTTGGAAGTGGTTGACATGGTCCCATTTCTAATATTTTGGAAACTATTTCATAAGCAATATTTGCATTTGACTGAAAATTTTTTGACGAAAATTGTGCTGGATCGTTTTCAAATACATTTTCGATCATATTATCTATAATGAAAAAAAATAAAAAAAATAAATAAAAAAAATATTTTACCTATTAACTATAATATAGTCATATAATTATATAATGTGTATTGTGTTATAAAAATAAATTAAGTGAAATTCTAATTGCATTTACCCCCTACCTACCCTGATAATTATAATCATACTTATTAGTAAAAATATATTATATAAATTACTTGGTTCAACCATTAGTGTAGTAGATAAAGCTACTTCAGCTTCATTTGACTCTAAATCAACCTCAGATGTTGGAACTAAAATAATTAATACATAAATTATTAATTAAATGGCTTAATAAAATATAAGTATTATACTTATTAGTAAAAATATAATATATAAATTACTTGGTTCAGCCATTAGTGTAGTAGATATAGCTACTTCAGATTCATTTTCATTTGACTCCTCGTTCGACTTTAAATCAACCTCCAATGTTGGAACTAAAATAATTAATGCATAAATTATTAGGTAATTAAATAGTTTAATAAAAATACAAAAATAAATAAAATGTAGGTATCTACCTATAATCTTAAACTTCTCAGGCAATAATATAGTATTATTTGTATTTGAACCTTGAACATCCATTTCTATTGATGATTTTGATATGCTACTGACAGTATTCAAATTAGAACTGTCAACTGAAAAAATAAATATTAATAAAAACAAAATTATAGGTACCTACAGTTTCAATAATGTAAGATTTAATATAAGAGCGAGTTGTAGAAATAGCTAGTTAAAAGTAGTTTATTTTATAATACTTGTTTATAACTAAATTATAATGAACAAAAAGTACTCATACCTTTGTCAGAAACATCATTTGATAGTCTAGAAGATTTAAAAAATGTATTCAGTTTTGCAGTACAAAGTACTGATTTTCGTTTTTTGCACGATTTAGTATGTCTTAGCCAATTTGTACATATTCATTAAACATTTTATTTTACCACAAGCACAGATGTTAGTTTCATTTACTAACGACATATTGCTAATCTGTAAAAATAAATTTTAAATAAAATATGCTTCTTTTTTGGCATGATATAAATCAAACTAATTTAAAGTGAACAGTTTTATTATTTAGTTTTTATTTTGATTTAGAAATTAAGCATTGAACCTAATTATGTTATACCTACATAATAATAATAATAATAATAATATGCATAATGCATGAATACATTTTATTAACTTAAAATTAAAATCTATATAGCTATAATTAGTATAACTTATAAATATTAATATATTATATAGTTAGCTATAACTACAAGTATTTAAAATCAATGAAACTTACTTCTAGAGTAGACGTTGTTTTCTGCACGTTGATTAAGAGGGTGCAACACCAGTCGTTTTGTATTGAAAATATTACGTTCGTATTTCAAATGCTACGAAGTCAGTAATAGTCGTAGACTCATAACTAATACATTGTTTGAAAGGTGGTAGTTTTTGCTATGTTTTGTTGGAATCAGATATTTGATATTGTAATTAATTATCTAAAATATAAGCAAATCAGTATTTACAAAATGGTCTTTTTCTATGCAGTAATGCTCGCTTGTTAATACTAATTTCAGAAATCGGTTTCCAACAAAACATAGAAAAAATTATCACCTTTCAAACAGTGTATTACTTATGGGTGTACGACCATTATTGACTTCGTAGCATTTGAAATTCGGAAAAGGGTTTTACAAAAAAGTGTATAGTTTGTTCACACCGTCAGCTGGCGCACCTAGCGGCTGGCTGCATTGTTGTAAATTTTACCTACTTTACGTCACAATCGGTCCGTCCTGCGGGCTGCGATAATTATAAAAATAGCACTGCCGGCTGCCGCGAATCGCGATAATGTCAAATTCTCGTAATCCTGTATAATTATAATTTATATCTTACTCCCTCTACACAATATTATATTATAACAAAAATGATATTGTAACTACTATTTTTGACAAATTTATTATGAGTCTATGCAATTGAAGGTGTTCAGTTGACTACTGCAGTACTTCTATAGACTGTAGTGTATTTTTTCCGGGTTTACACATTTGATTTGTTACATTTTTTTAAATGGATATCCATAAAGTTGGTAATTCTAATAAAAGGTGGATAGCACCGTCGAGACGTAAAAGTATAAAAAAACTAAACTTTGAAAGAATTAAAAATTTTACTAAAATAACACCAAAATGGTAAGTAATATTTGTATTAAATTATTATATGGACAAAAAGTATATAGTTCGACTAAGAGTCATACCTATTATTTTTATACATAGGGAACCTACCACATCGATCAGTGAATCATTAGCATCTGAAGAAACTGCAGAACCTTCACCATTTATGTAAATTTAAATGCTTTATAAATTAAATATTAAGATTGTATGTAGTGTGTAATATTGAAATATTATATTATAATATTATAATATTGAAATATGATAAAACCATGAAAATTTGAAAATATTTTGTAGTTGAAATTTCATAAAATTTAAAATATTTATACCTAAGATTTGAAAATTTGGTACAAGGTTCCTCAAAAGTTTTTCTTCAAATTTCTATAAAAAAAACTCTACTGGAATAATACCAAATATTTGTATGAGCATTGGAAATTTAAATTTTTACGAAATCACGTAAAATAAACGATTTTTGATATATGTTTTTATTAAAAAAGTATAAATTGTAGAGACTTGAAATTTTTACCAGTTGTTTAAAGTGACATTTTATCCCATATTTTTTTTTCAATATATTTCGATAATTTCCAGCTATTTTTAGGTATTTGAAATATTCAATTTTTAGAATTGAATAGAAGGTTTTACATAAGTTTATCTATGAGTGATTCAATAATTACCAAAATACATAGGCAACAAGTTTTTTATAATTGTTTGAAGTTCAAACATCGACAAAATCAAGAATATTTGAAAATTATTTTGTAGTTTAAAATGTATAATTTTTTTTGTATTCAAAACTAAGAATTGAAAATTAAACACAAAGTGAAAGTTTCAAGTTTCCACGACTTATACTTTTTTAATAATAATTGTGTAAAAATTTAAATTTCAGACGCTCATAAAAAGTTTTTGTGTAATGATGACGTTTGAGTTTTTTTTATAATTATTATAAACAAAACATATGGACAATCTTCTATTAAATTTATAAATGTATTGTATACAGCTTACGTATTTTAATTAAATAACTATCTAAAATGTATATTATTATTAGAGAATCCATTCTGACTAGTACACCAAAAAATATTCAGATCAGTTATTCAAATACGAATTTGGTGAATACAGAAACTGAATCTAATTTATTGTTTGGCAACGTTTCTGATGTTGAACACTAGAGTACAGCCCGGTCCTATAAAAATCGGATCGGCCCAGACCAAATATTTAAGACAATTTGTTAAACCGGATCAGACCAATTCCAAAAATATATTTTTCAACCCAGACCAATTTTGAACCATGCTTACAAACTTTTTATAAGCCCGGACCAGCCCAGCTCGGATTTTTATTTTTTTTTTTTAAACCAAACCGCCCAACCCGGGATCATAAGTTTTTAATAAAACCCCGGACCAGGACAAATATGCTTATTGAGTACCTACTACCTAAACCGGATCATCCATATAAACTAAATTTATTAGAAACTAAATAAAATGTCACTTAAATAATTTCAATTATTAACTACCTAGTACCTAATCATCAAATTAAGCTGAAACTATACTCAAAATTATTTGTATTTTTGCTTAAGGGTTTAAACCCCTTTAATATACATAAATAAATAAATAATAAATAAATTAGGTATATATTTTAATAATTATTTTTTACCTTTTTTTTTTTGTTCAACTATGACACTTGTTGAGTTTTACTTTCATATTACTGCCAGCAGTGATATTTATTTTACCTATATAGCTGTATCGTGTAGCTATATTATCTAATGTCTACTCAGTGCATATTGCACAATGCACATATTATATACCTAGTTTTAAAAGTTAAAATATTACTACTTGAGCCTATAAATAACTATTTACAATAATTTAAACACTATTACAATTGTACAATCACTATTATTAATTGTTGAATTGTTAACTTCATTAATATGATTTCATGTTTATAGTTATTTAGTTTTTTTTTTTTTGATTGATAGGTAGGTAGTAGCCAGTAGGTAAAAGAATTAAGAATTAAATAAAAAAAATCATGAAATTAATTAAGAATACCAACAGTTTATATTATTTTATAAATTAACAATTAACAAAATAAATACTACTCAGTACCTACTCACTAGAAACTCCTAGTGGCTTTATTAATTTTTATTTTTAAAAACAAATAATATTATAAAATATGTTACTTGTTAGGTAGTAGGTACTGTTATGTTTTTAAAGAAGTCATGTAGAAATACAAGTGAGTCGACTGTTTCTCCTTTTAGACGACTTCTACGTTCTTCAATTATTCTCCCTGAAACACTGAAAACTCGTTCACTACTTGCACTAGATGCTGGTATACAGAGAGTTTGGCGAGCTAACTGAGAGAGTAATGGAAATTTCTCATTTTGACTTTTCCAAAAATTGAGTATGTCAGTATCTACATTTTTACCTACAAAACATGTTAAATAATTATCCATTTCTTGCTCATATGACTGTTTTGGTTTTGGTGCATCATCTTCCCATTCAGAAAACTGTGATATATTCAGAGCTGCAGTATCTTCGATTGATTCACTTTCTACATTTTGGTCATTTTGTGCTTGTGCTATTTCAATTTTCAGAAGCTCTAACTTGATATTGTTTAGAATCCTTTTCTTTTCATTCTCGTCAGACACCATTTTCAATTTTTTAAAATTTGGCCAAAGAAAACATGCCATTTCATGTGTCCTGTTTATAATGAATTTTTTATTAAATATTTCTCTAGCGCGGATTCCTAGTTTTTTGACTATGGATGTTGAATTTAATTCTCCAGATGAATCATATATATCTTCTTCCAAGTCACAATACTTGTTAATATGTTTTTCAAGAACAACTTTGTATAAAAGAACTTTGTGTATAGTAGGATAAATATCTCCTTCCAATTCATCAGAAGCAGTCTTAAATGGTTTGAGAAATTCAGTAATTTGTTTGAGTAATTCAATATCTATATTTTGAAGTCGCCAAAAATCTTCACCATACTCATTAAGAATTTCATCCCATTGCTCATGTATTGATAGTAGCATTGCCAACCTTGTGTTCCATCTTGTTTCCACTTCTTGAATTAAACCTTTTGATAATTTATTTACTTCTCCAGAAGTTTTCATGAATTTCACAAAGCTTTTAGCTCCTGATAAAAGTTTGGTAACGGGTTCCAACAATTTCCTATTGTTTTCATCTTCAGCATCTAAAAACTTATTATCAAAAACATGTCTTAATACGGTATTAAGCATATGAGCACAACAATTTAATCTGTTTTATGCGCTTAATCCACTTGAACTTGTCATGTTTGGTCCTTGGTCAGTGACAAATGTGATTTTTTTCATTAATTCATTAGCATTCAGAGACTTTGTACATTCAAAGCTTGTTAAAAAAGTACCGATTGAATTCTTAATATTTTCAGCCGTTTTTTTCTCTGATATTGGCCATTGACCAGTATGTAGTACATTTTTTTGCAAAATCCAATTTATATCAATATAATGAACAGTAATAGTTATGTAGTGTCGTTTTTTATATTTATCAGACCACATATCCGTAGTCATAGAACAGCAATTGTCTTTTATATACGGTACAATATTTTCAAAAAGTGTATTTCTATGATTTTCAGCCATTTTTATTGTATTTTTTGACACAGTAGTTGGATGTGGCATTAAATCATTTATATCTATATCACCATATTGACGACCAACTTTTATTAAAAATTGTCCAAGTTCTTTAAAACCAGATCCATCTATTATAGACAATGGTCTAATGTCCACACTACAAAACTTCACTGATTTTTCTATGCATTCGGTTTTTAATTTATCGGGAATTGTTTTTAATTTTTTAGACACAAAAGAATCCAAACTGGTTTGAGCATCGTCCTTGGTATTAACAATTACACATTTATGTCTGCTCAATGTTGATGTGCCACTACTATGACTGTACTTAAATGGTTGCTTACATTTAATACAAGCTACAAAACCCGTGAATATATTTTCATCATTATTATATACCACATTTTTAAATAATTCCCATACGGCACTTGTACCTTTTTTGTCAATTAAAATACATTCACCACTTAATAATTTTTTTTTTACTGTTATTTTTGTTTCAACTTGAGGAATTATATCTGCTTCACATTCAGAATTAGATTCAGACTTATCTCCCATTTTTAAAAATTGAATCTTAACTGAAAATTAATTAAAATAATATATAGCATTGGTTTGATAATAACTCATTACAATTAAATATTGAAAACTCCTGCTATTTACACTTTAATAATTTAACTTTGGATAATACTGAATATAATATTGTTATAACTTATAAATAAGAAATTTATTTTGAATAAAGTTAGTTCTATAAAATATCTTGAACTTTACATTGACAATCAACTAAAAAGTGAACATTCATATTAATTATATAAACAATGTTACTCAACAATTTTTAAATATTTTTAGTATTCTGAAGATTGAGGAAAATCTTATCAACTTATTTAAGAGTCATAACTAAAGACCGGATTTAATTGATATTGCAACTTTTTTTGTAGTTAAGATAAATCAAATTTGATCAAATATGTAAACGATTTGTATTAATTATTGTCTTTCTGTTTAATTTTATGTTGCAATTTATTGCAATTTTTAATGTTTTTGCAATTTTTGCAATTTTGTATACTTCACGTAATCAAATGTACAAATCAATATTTCTTAGAAGTATAAAGGTGTATTATCTATGTTGTTTATCGCAAATAATTTTGAAAAGTTTAAAAACATGATTGAAAGTTTAACAGATGAAGTGTCGAAAAGCTGAAACAGATTGTACAAGATAATGCAGTCAAATGTGGTTTAGCATTCATAAAATTACACTTATCTGAGTTATCCATGAATTTAAAAAATTTGGAAGAATCTAATTGTGAACTACTGAAAAGTATGGATATTTTTAGAAAAATTGAAGATATTTTAACAAATATTCCTGGTCCAAATGGGAAAAAAATTAAGGAAAAAATTATGTACATAATTGAAAAAAATGAAGGGTATAAAACTCTAAAGTGTTACTATGAAGTCATGTCATGTAAAGCAAATGTTAATTTAAATATAACGCCTACTTTATTAAATTGTTTTAAATATGCACCAATAACGAGTGTTGACGTAGAACGTAGTTTTTTGTTGTACAAACATATTTTAAGTAATAGAAGATTTAATTTTAATGAAAATAATTTGGAAATGTATTTAATCATCAATTTTTTAATTCAAAAATGTAATATTAATATTTATAAATATATAAAAAGGTACAACTTGCATTTTTATAGTGCAATTTATTTTGCAATTTTTATGTGATTTTTGGTGCAATTATACAATTTTATTATGCAATTTTTGAGTGTTTTTAATGCAATTAAATCCGGTCTTTAGTCATAACATACATTAGCTAGGCGCAGTCCATTATTACTTATGGTCTACTGTTTTGGGGCGGTTCTTACTTCTTAGTTCTTACAATGTAAATAAAAATAAGCTAAATACTATAAATTCTATATTTAATTTTGTATTTTTCAAGCCAAGGCTAGTCAATAGGTAGTCATAAATTCATAATATATTATAGTAACTACAAAGATTATAATCTTCACAATTTAAATTCATTATATTATTTGTTTTGAAAAATGTGTACTACCTTAAAAATTAATTTACATTCTTTTGATAACAATCATATAATAATATTTAAACTATATTAAAACTATAGATTTTCAAAATCTCACACTTAAAATTATGAGATAAATTAAAATTTAATTCTGAAACAATTTACAATATTAAGTAATAAGTACCTACCTAAATTAATAAGTAATAAATAAAAAAAGTTAAACATTTTGTTTTAGATGTGCATGCTGCTAATTGAAAAGTATTATAAATTTATAATCTTATAAATAATTAAGAATTAAGAAGTATATATTTATATAACAATATAAGTTATATTAGGTATTACTATATAGTTTATAGTTTATTGTATAAGATTGTTGATTTTTGATCACCTAAGAATTAAGAAGTAAGATTCTAGTTTTTCTGATATGATTTATAAATTATAATTCTATATTAATACCAGTACTGAATAGGTACACCATATTTTACAGTTACAAATACAAACTTAATTTATAAGTTTATAACTACCTATTATAACATTATATTTTAGTAATCCGTAAACTTTGGTTGACAACTGATAAGTTATTCATTATCAATGTGTTATGTGTGTAATTAATATTTAATTTATTATTCCTAACAATTTATAACATTTATAACTAATACTTAATAGTTAGTGGTACTCAAAATGGTTATTATGCTTACTGCTTACCTTTATGTTGGTGGCACAGTGTTATCCACGCATCGTAGTATCGTACTGACTAGTGACTGTGACTACTGACTACTAAGTACCTATTAGACACTGGTACTATATTCGACATTCGACAGTAAACAAGAAACAACGTTTATTTTTAAAATTTCCCGTATTGATGGAACATATTTAACATAATAATATTATTATTATTATTATTATTTAATAACCGATAAGGGCATGACGAGCGAATGGCCATATTTTAAGAAATACAAACAAATGCTATTTATAAATCATTATAAATAAATTGACAAATAATACCATTTTTCCAAGTATATAAATTGATTTAACCCAGACCAAAAAATATCCATTATAATATAAAAAAGACCGGACTGGACCATACCCAGTTATATTAAAAAACAGTTATATTAAAAAAACATATAACCAAACCTAACCCATTATAATATGACTGTGCCCCGAACCGAACACTTAAACCAAGAATATAAAATATTTTGACCCAGACCGGACCTAACCCGGATCCGGTCCGGGTTATTCCGGTCCGGTCCGGGTTGACCCGGGACCGGGCTGATCTCTATTGAACACCATAAGCTATGTGCAGAAACATATGTATCATCCTCTTCATCATCATATACTGATACAGTAATCTCTAAGTACGTAATTCGAATACTATATATATATATTTAAACATTAAATTAATATTTAAAAATAATCGTAATATAGTTGACATTCTAAGATTCTTATATATTCTCAACATATCTATATATGGCTATATAGTATATAGTATAAAATATGCAATATAAACCTACTAATAAAATATTATATATTTTTTACAAATAACATCGAGAAAATTATGAAACGTATTATATATATTCTTATATTTTTACTTTTTCGTATTATTATTATTATTTAGGAATTGCTCTGGTCGTCGAATTGTCGATATAATGTATGTTTTTGAACAAATACAAAAAAGTAAACACGCAGGAAGTTTTGGTTGCTCATTCTTAGACATGCAATTTTTATCTGAAAAACGTTACGGATTCAGATCTTCATATATTTTTCAATGTAAAATGTGTAATTTAAAATCTGCGTTTGAATCTGAGAAAATTGAACCAGAAGATTTTATTCCAATAAATCAAGCTATAGTTAGTGGGACAATTGCAGCTGGTATAGGCTATACACAACTTGCTGAAGTACTTGTTTCCGCTGATATGCCATGTATGTCAAATACAACTTATAATGCAGTTTTATTGGTTATGAGTGAAAATATACATAATGCGGCATTGAAAGAAATGCAAATTGCAGGCGAAGAGGAAAAAAAATTGGCAATAGCGGCAGGCGAAATTGACCATGATGGTACACCAATGTGTACCGTTGTAGCAGATGGCCAATGGTCAAAGCGTAGTTACAAAACGAAGTATGATGCTTTGTCTGGTGTTGTAAGTTGTTTTAATAAGTCTTATAAACATAATTAATAAAAAAAAAATTGTTATTGAATTTTTATTATTTTAGGCTACTATAATTGGGTATAAGACTAAAAAAATATTATTTATTGGTATTCGAAATCGATATTGCGTAATTTGCCAGAGATTTAAAAATAAGAAAACCGAAGGTTCTACTAACCATACATGCTTTATGAACTGGTCAAAAGGAGCAACTAGTATAGAAGCAGATGCGGTCGCTGAAGGTTTCAAAAAAAGTGTAGAAATGCATGGGTTAAAATATAATAAATTAATTGGTAAGATAATTATTTATATTATTAATTATTATAATTATAGTATAAGTAATGCAGTAGTTAAGTTGTGAATCCTATTCAAATATTTGTTACGAAAACTGGATAAACATTTGAAATTTTATAAAAAAAAAATTATATTTTATTAATTAGAACAAAAGTTATTTCATTTGTTCGGTTTATCGGTGATAAGTTTTTATAAAAGTTCAAAAGTCATTGAGATAATTTAGGTAATTTGGTGATATGGTATTTAATTTCGTGATATGATGGTAAAGTAATTTCGTGAGTACACAATAATTTCAATTTTTTTTATTCAACTAATTCTTTATTTTTTACGTAAAATCCACATCACTAGTTTTTATTTTAAAGGAGATGGAGATTCTAGTGTTACTAAAAGGCTACAAAAGGTAATGCCATACGGTCCAAATTTTTTTATTCAAAAAATTGAGTGCCGTAACCATTTATTACGGAATTATGGCAAAAAATTGACAGGAATAGTAAAAAATACAAAATATCCAATTTCAATTAGGAACCATATAAAAAAAAATCCCGTACGATTTCGAAGTGCCATAACTAAGGCCATGGATTACCGCAGCAAGTTGCAATGTGAGACAAAAGAAGAGAAAATATTTGGTAAGCGAGTTTATTTTCCATAAAAATAATGTAAAATAAAAATGTATAATTAATAAATACCCAGGTTTACGAAAAGATATCACAAATAGTTTTCGACATATTCTTGGTGACCATAGATTATGTGAACCGTATTTTTGCAATGGTACTAAGCTAAACGAAATTAATTATATTGACGAAGCTCGGACTACTGGTTTGTTAGACGAATTTATTCAAATAGTAAACCGCTTAGCAAATAATGCTGAAAGTTTATTGATGAACGTTGACAATAATATTTGTGAACAATTTAATAGCATCATAAATAAACACCTTTCCGGCAAACGAATAAATTTTTCACAACGACATAATTACAATGTCCGAGTAGAAGCAGCTTTACTATCTCACAACACATCTGGAAAATACATACGTACTATTCATAAAGCATTAGTTCAAGATAAAAGTCCTGGTAAGAAAATAAATAATTATAATATAATAGACTATAATATGTATTTTGTATATCTTGGGACAATTTGAATTGAATACGTTGATTTCAATTTTCAATTCTACAGCAAATAGATAATTATAATGCAACTTATAAATTATTTATATGATAATTTTGACGTTTTATTTTTTTAGGAGATGTTGGTAAAAAGTTCTTAATTTCAAAAGAAAATAAAAATGATCAGAGAAGAAGACGTATGTTATTTAATGAAAATGTACCCAGAAACACTAAACATTACGGTCCGGATGCTGATTATGGGTTAGCCGAACCTCTAGAAAACGACGAACCCTTTGACTATGACGAAATTAAACTTAAATTTTTAAACACATTATGTATGAATATGTATCAGCGAAATACTTTGGAAGAAGAAACTCGAAGCCAATCAAATTCTAAGAAGTGGCACATAGAAAGACGAAAGAGATTAACTGCCTCAAATTTTGGACGCGTATGCAAAAAAAGAGCCACTACATCATGTAAAAATCTGGTATATGATTTAGTATACAGAACTTTTAATTCAAAGGCTACGGAATATTGGAAAGCAATGGAATCTTCGGCAATTGCAGATTTTGAAAAAACTATGTTTTTAAAAGTTAAGCCATGTGGTTTATACTGCGATTTAGAATACCCATTTTTGGGAGCCAGTCCAGGTAATATTAAAAATAGACTTATTTATAATAGTGCATTATTACCAATGTTTTTTATTAAAAAATAATAAATAATAAGAATCGTTAGTATAGAAAAAAAAAACAAAAACTGGGAAAGTCGCTCTGCTGTATTGTGTCGAGTGGGTAGGTCAAAGTGTAGGTAAACATTTTGTAAATACATAGGCACAGTTTTTTTTATTAGCGTTTAGATAAGTTCAAATATTCCCGAAATTCGTCAAAAACTACAAAAGTCATTTTGAAGAAAAAAATTCATAAAATATTTAATATTCACCTAAGATTTGAAATTTCAATACAAGGTTCATATAAAACTCATCAAAATTATTATATTAATAATAGAAAATTAATTTATATCAATATAAATGTAAAAATAGAAAATATTGACAAATCATCTCCGTTCAGAATCGTTTTTCGTATACAATGATATCATTGCATTCAAATTTAACCCACTCGACCCCTACTATACAGCAGAGCGCGACTTTCCCGGTTTTTTTTATATTAGTTTGTCTTCAAAATATTGTTATTAGTTTTAAAAATTCAGGTAATTATTTAATATAATTTAAATTCAATATATATTTTGTAAAAATTGTACAGATGGAGTGATTGATGATGACACTATTATTGAAGTTAAATGTCCAATATCAGCTAAGGATTATATTAATTTTATTGATGCTTTCAATGACAAAAAGGTATTATGAATAATTTTTAGCTAATACAATAGTTATTTTCTTTGTGGTGATAATTATGATTTATGATTATTTTATTTCTGTATATAGTTGCCACAATGTGAACTTTTTGATAAAAAATTAAAATTAAAAAAAAATAGCAACTACTACTACCAGATCCAAGGACAAATGCATATTTGTAAAAAAACAAAATGTTATTTTATAATTTATACTAGCTATTGGACAAGTATTGAAAGAGTAGATTATGATGATGATTTTTGGCAGACTAAAATGGCACCAAAATTAGAAAAGTCAGTATTTAAATAAATGTAATGACTGCACAAAACTTAGCATATAAACTAATGCACATTTATAATTATATATTTAATTAATATAATATAACGGTTTTATATCATTATTATAGTTTTTATATGAACTGTCTACTGCCGGAATTGATCAACCCACAATTTGGAAAGAGGTTACTTGTTTCCGATATAAAAGACCCGCGGTGATGACTGTAAAAAATGTTGTTAGTACATTTTTTTTTATTTCATTATATTAAATAATCAATAAATTATTATTAAAAAAAAAATGTCTAGAAGTGTTTAAGTACACATACATAATATACAATATACACTTTTGTTATTATTGAAAAAAATCCTTGTTTACTACACTACTACTTTCAACTTTGCCTACTGTCTACTAGTAGCTTGTGAGTTTAAACCCAGCAGCGAGCGCGCCGCGTGAATAGAATTATATAATATGCGTGAGATACATTGACGCGAAACGTATAGTATGACAGTCCGCAGAATATTAGTGCGCCTCTCCCGACACTGTGGCATGTGGGACCTAGTTATGGACATAATAGGCGTGGTTACGGCCTGTCGCAACGACGGCGATACGGCGAACAACGCCATCTCTGGAGCGTTGTATACGTTTCAATTTTACTGTTGCGCACTCTTAAACACTTATTTAATGAACAATAGGAAATTTTTTTATTATAATTCAACTAAAATATAACATATTAATAAATTCAATATGACGTAATGAAATATTTTAATAAATTAAAAATAAAAACGTAACTGTGAAAATTGAATAATAATAAGTGATAGTTAATTTTACCAATACAAAATTGCCATAGACGCATACAAAATAATTTGAAGTTCGTAGATCAAACAGTCAATTGACGAATAACACAAATGAAAAATAACAAATTCACTAAAATATCTAGTATTCTAGTGGAAAGTGTGGAATACTGGAATTCACTAACCGATTATCGGTTATTTCATAATAATTAATAATTATCGTGAAGCCAATGGATAGGCCGGGTAGAGTGGTTGCTGGCTAGTTTTATCGAGGGAACAGGGAAACACATTTCTAAAAATAAATACCTAATATACGCTGTTATTACTTATTGGTATCTTATCACCATGTAGCAATACGCGTACGTATTGTAATTTTGTTTACGTATACAAAAATATAATAATTCGTAATATTAAATATTAAATATACGAGCGTATCAGCTAAACGCCTAAACAGCGTACAGCGTTAATATTCGAATATTGTATTATTCTTGATTCAGATGATACAACAATTATTAATGTTTCTATTACTTTATCATTTAATATGTTGTAACTAAGTAACTTGTGACATCATATGAGTTGTCGTGTAGCATTGTCATACTTTACTCCTATACTTTATCTAGGTAGGTACCTATAACCATAGGGACTATACCCACCCACCCACCACCAACGAAAGCACATGCAGTTGCACCCCTTGCTAACCTGTCTGGGCGCCACTGATGAGGTTACGTCTAGGAGACCATAACAACTCGAGGAGAACTGCCTCTCCGAGTATAATAATACTTATATACTGATACATGAATTGAGTACGTAAAGCTATTCCTTTACAATACCCACTTTCATTATTTAACGAAACAGGAATGAGGAAAACAAAAAAATCGATATTGTACGATTTTATACAGTCTTAGAAACTTGACAATTTTACACTTGGTGATTCGTTATATGTAATAGAATCTATTAAATAGATGGAGGTTTTCTTTTACATAGAGTTATGTGGCAATTAAATTTAACTTTTAGTCAAATTTTTCAATTTTACTTGACCTATATAACGAAAAATGTTGGGCCCAATGCAGTTATAGTTTTCGACGGCTACGATAAAAGCTCAACAAGTACAAAAAATATGGAACGTAGTCGACGCGTAAAAAGTACTTCGGCGGACATTTTATTTGATGAAGATATGGTTCTAACTGTTGCACAAACATCATTCTTATCAAATATAAGAAATAAAAGTAGATTGATACAAATGTTGTCTTCATATTTGATAGGTGAAGGTTATACTATTAAACAAGCTAATGACGATGCTGACACTGTAATTGTAAATGAAGCAATAGAGAGAGCAAAAATTCAATCTGTTGTTGTAGTCAAGACATCGACTTACTGGTTTTATTAATAGCTCTTACACCGGTATAAAATCAGATCATATTTTTAAAACCAGGAAATGGAGGAAATGAAAAAAAAATGTATTCAATTCAAGATATTCAAAAGGTTAATGATATAAAAAGGTCAATTTTATTTTTACACACTATCAGTGGATGTGATACTGTTTCATGCTTCTATAATATTGGAAAATTAAAACATTTCAAACTTCTCAACCAATATCCAGAACTTCGAGAAATAGTAAATGTATTTAACTGCCCGAACTCTACACCTGAAAACATTTTAAAAGCCGGGGAAAGATACATATTAAAATTATATGGTGCCCCTTCAAGTCAAACAAATATAAATGAATATAGATATTTATTATTCACCCGAAAAATAGCTGGAAATAAATTCAAATTGGCAAGCTTACCCCCATCAAAAGAGGCCTTAAAACAACATTTATATCGAACATATCACCAGGTTCAATTGTGGTACGGAGAAGAAAAAAATTCGAAAGATTGGGGATGGCAAACAACCAGGAATGGACTGCAACCAATATTTTCATGCAACGAACCAGCGCCAAAATGCATTTTAGAAAAAATTACATGTGCGTGCATAAAAAATTGTGGAGTAGCATGTGGCTGCAGAAAACAAGGTTTGAAGTATTCTGCTGCATGCAAAACATTTTCTGGCCTTTCATGTTTAAATTGTGAACAGCAAAGTATTGAAGAAGAATCCGATGATGATGCAAATGATGACGAGGATGAAGTTATATATTGTCCATCATCCAAACGAAAAAAATAATTTATTAATTGTATTATAATATGAATAATGAATTAGAACAATAATATTAATTTAAAAAAAATGTAAATAAAGCAATTTATATTAAAAATATTGTGTTAATTCTGTAAAATAATCAATGCACCTATATGTCCTATATGGCTATATAATAATATTATAGTGTATATCAATAATAATGTTTATTTGTAATATGTTAATATATATATATAAAAAAAAAAACCGTAAATATTGCGTTTTCTAGTGGACACGAGTGCGGCGCGCGGCGCGGCACGTCGCCAACTTGCCGTCTATATACATAGTATTATAGCTCGCCGCGTCCAATATTATAATACATGGATACATTTTGCTCTTAACCTATTCAAGCTACAAAAAAAAATAATGAAATCATATTTGTTCAAATTTTTGTCAGCTACATTTTTGTATAAAGGTATTTTTGAGATAAATTTAGTATTTTCAAAGACAATTTAAAAAAACTGAAAAATCGCACATAAAATCCAAGATGGCGGACACTTCCGGACCTCGGAGGGATGGCGACTTTTTTTTGGTTTATCAGGAGCCTATAACGAACATTTTTGCAAAGTTTCAAAACTTTCCGATTTAATTCCTCAAAAAATCGTTAAATGACTGGACTATTTGTAAAATTCAAAAATACTAAAATACTTTTTTCCCGGCGGGCCCTCCGCGGCCGAGACGACGCGCTTTACGTCTGCCGCCGTCGCGAGCGTTTTTTGACTTTTTTTTCAAAAATTCGAGTCTTAGCCCTCTTTGACACGTCTCCGGGACTCGTTCGCCCCTCATTCGCGTTCCCCAATAAATTTATAGTCCCGTTCGCGGAGAGAGTCTCCGCGGAGAAATCCGTCGCCGTGGTCGCGGCGTCGTCACGTTTTTAACGATTTTTCGACGCGGGTCGCCTGAAACTCCTCTTTGAGAGGTCTGACTTCCGGGACGAAGACGTATTCGCGTTCCCCGCTAAATGTATAGGCCGCCTGCGGCCGTACTTCCTCCGGAACGAGTCCCGGGACGACGCCGAGAGCACCAGAGCAGAGTGCGGAGAGCGCCGCCGTCAAGTGGGTCCCAGATAGCATTTTCGTAATGATAATATTTTATTAATATCATATCTTCGTTAAAAAAATAATATTTTAGAAAAAATATTAAAATAAAATCAAGTAATTATTTGGTAAAATAATATTATGAAAATACTAATAATATGATATCATTAATGAAATAATGAAATAATATTCTGGATATATTATCATTATGATAATACATATGAATTGTTTAAATTATATTTTGAATATATTAATAATAAGACATCATAAATGAAATAATGAAATAATATTCTTAATTTTATTATATTATTATCATTATATTATTTAAATCGGTACAACAGCGTGCGACTTGTTCATGATCGCCTAGAAAGTCGTAGCCGGTCTTTTATGCATAGAATATAGACAGAGGCATATTTACGGCTCCGACTTAGTACAGTAGTACTACAGTACCTACGTCAGTATCTGGCCAGTGGCATCAGAATAGTGTTCAGAATTTCAGACACACTAGTGCATAATATTGTATATAGGTATTATACTAGCTGCATTGCTGCATTATATAACCCGACTAGTGACTACAAGTGTAACTTAAAATATTATTTTGTCAAAGTGTATCAAAGGTGTGTGTGTGTGACTAAAATAATATACAATTAACTAGGTTAAGATTTAAAGCGATTTGTACTACATTTGTTTTATTCAAATGTATCAATATATTATTATTAAGTAGGTACCTACTGGCTATTATATTATTAATTGTAGATTGTATTAGCCATGAAGTACAAATTATAATATTATTATATTCCAATACAATCCAATGACAGATTAATATACAATATATTATTATTATATTATTGTTCAGTATATTATTATTATGATTTCTGATATAAATATTAAATATAGGATTCTGTTGTTGTTGATCAGTTAATTTTACAACCTACCCTACACCATACAACGACTGTATTCCCCCACCGTACGCCGCACTGCTATTCACACACTCACACACCCACACGACATAGTCCTTACACGATACACACGTCATACGTACAGACTACAGTTACGACTAACTATATAGTAAGACACTCTATTCTGCTGTCCCTGTGTAATGGTGTAATGTGTATGAATATTGAATTATAATAATTAATTGTTAAATTCTAAATTGTATTGTGCCGTCGGTTTTTGAATTTCTATTCCATCTATTTTTTTATATCTACCTATCTACGACGCACGTGTTGATGTACCTACTTCAGTAAAGTTCACAGTTGTATAGGAGCATTTACGGTAAGTACCCAAAAAACTATATTATTAATAATAATTATCGTGCTCATTATTGTTATTAATATTATAAATTGTAACTTCCTACTAAAACTCTCTGTCTTCATGAATCAGAACTAATACCTAGATTCTAGAACAATATAAAATTAATAGGTTATATTATTATAATAATATAAACGAAGTGGTATTATATTTTATATTCTTCATATTGTTAATTCAATGTATTATTATTATTATTATTATTATTATTATTGTTTATTAAACGCCGAAACGGCAATTGTACATATTATTACAAGTAGGTATAGTATAAGTACAGTAAGGTAGAATACATAAATAATTAATTAGGTACATAAATAATTTAGATAAAAGTATAAATATTTCAGAGTATACATGTTATAATATGGATAAATAGTATAATTATAAAGGTAGAAGTATAATTAGTGGCCTAAGGATTATTGGTTGCTCGCAGCTCTGAGCATGCGGTGTAGAGTGTGGTTGTGCCCATACGAGGTCTTGTGGGTTGGAACATAAAATTGTGATTGGTTTCTGGAAGAATGAGAAGGAACTCTGAATGGTATGGCTGCAAGGAGATCAGGGACGTCCAAAGAACCACTTAGAATTAAATTTAGAAAGTCTAAGTCTGCTTTTGCACGACGAGAGGTAAGAGTTGAGATGTTCAAAACTTGCCTCATGTTGGAATAATCATGATTTTCGTGATAAATGTTCATTTTGAAGGCAATAAAGTTAAGAGGATGTCAGCGCCAGGCCCGTGCGCAGGATTTTAGAATGGGGGGTGTTTTGAAAAAAAAAATGTATAACATAGATACATCAATAATCAGCAAATAGTATTATAACTTATTTATATTTATTATTAATTTTGTAAGTACCTATGTTAAATGTGTTTTTAACAATACCTACTATAAAATACAAATCATTTTTTTAATAAATTAACTCGACGAGGGACAGAAAAGAATTGATTCAGTGCTTAATTTATGTCCACGTTTATATCACGATGTATATTCAATGATGCCAGTCCGTTTAAGCGATCTTCGCCCATTGTTGATCGTAGGTAAGTTTTCAGCCGACGTAATGTAGAAAATGACCTTTCATTAGTCGTTGTAGTCACAGGCAAAACTGACATTACACGTAACATTTTATGGACATTTGGAAATGCATCTGCATTACAAATATCAAGGGCATCAAGGGCGTTTCGAATATTTTTACCAACTAGTCGTCGTGACGAGGGGTTGTGTGTTCGAAAATGATATGTTCGAATGAAAAATGTTCAAAAAAGCATATTATGTTCGAATGAATTTTAGTTCGAATAATATTAATAATAATTAATAATATGAATAATGTATATATTATTAAATATATTAACATATATTAAATTATTAATTTCTTAATAATTCTTCTTAATAATTTCTTCTTCGTCTATAATTAATGTATAAATTATTTAAATTATTATATAATATTATTTAAAAAAAATCTTTGTATAAATGTATATATATTAAAGTTAAAAGTTTAAATTGTACGCAATGCCTCTTAAAAACTCAATGTTATTTTGATTACTATTTTTAAATCTTAAAACTAAATTTTTAATTCTATCTTCATGTTGTTGTCGGGATACCTTTATTTTTTTTGCAATTCTGCCTTGAATAAATTGTTCAATTAAGCTTTCGTTCTCGTTCTGCATTTTTTGAAGAAGTGTTATGAATTTATAAGCACCTGGATGTTTCGATATCAACCTAGTATAATATTATATTATAAAATATAAAATATATAAATTTTACCAATTTTAAAATTACCTATTTAAACGACTATGCCAAGATTCAGTGATATTAGTAGTGCGTGCAATTCATATTCAACTCGTTGAGCTACTGACCATATTTCTGGTGGATATAACGGGGGTTTTACTTGTGGATTTCGCCCGCGGAGTCTCACTGATTTACCAATAACATATGTTGTTTCGAAGTAATCTATTAATTTTTGTTCCCTTTCATCATTCGAAAATTCAGTTTTAAGCAGTTTCCAACTTTCATTGACCTATATAAATAAAATATATATTTATTAGGAAAATATGCGAAAATATGTTGATATTAACAATAATGCTGGGTATTAAAATTCGTGTTTTATACGTACTTTGGAAACCGGAAGGAAAGCCAATGCTGGTAAATGTCGACAAAGTAAGTTGAAGTTTTGATCTTCCATATACTTGGTCGTTAATCCTTCCTTTTGTATGTGACGATAAATATTTTGCGAAAAGTGAAAAAAACACGCAGAATGCATTGCAAATGGAAAAATATCATTGATGACATTAATAGCAGCAACTTCAAAATCAGTATTAATTTCAAGATCCGTATTATCTTTAAAATTAATACGATGTTCAATAGCAAAATCATTAAGTGCTGTAAACATTAGTTTATACGAATTTTCAGTTTGATTTGTCATAAGGGCAAATACTAATGGTAAACATATCTGGTCGTTTCCTCTCTTAATAGATCCATGAATTGTGTACAATTGCTTAAAGAAACTAGGACAAGACTTATATGTTCCATCTGCAAGCCAAAACTCTGATTCTCTTAAATAAAAACAATTTTGAAATGTTGTAAAAATAATAATTCTATTGTTGTCATCGTAAATGTCCTTGATTAAAAATTCTTGACCAGAAATTGTTTTTTTTAATTCAATAGGAGGGTTAAAATGTTCAACACAAGATGGTTCAATTAATTTACCTTTTCTCTGTCTTTTAATAAGTTGTTTTGATGCATTTTTGCAAAGTTGTGAAGAGACGACAGAAGGAACTCCAATTATTTGCTCCTGGTAAATTTTGTGTGGATTATCTTGAGATTGCAATGCAGCAGTTTTGATTTTATTTTTAATTATTTTACATTCATTTTTTATAGGATTTGGTGCATGTGAATGATCCATTAATGTACACGATTCATCTTTAATATGTTCATTGTTTTTAATAATTGTTCGAAATGTAGCACCACACTTTTTGACACAGATTGTACACAGATAGTACACATTTTCTTTATCTCGTTTACGAAAATTATTTTTATTAAACATAAATTCATATTCATTAACTAATAACATATTTTTCTTATATATAGTAGGTATTAATTTTATAGTACACGTCGACATATTCGTTCGCTATTTCGTTCGGTCTGACAATCGGAAATATACTGCAGCAGTTGGTAAATTAAAGTCGATACCTATGTTACAGAAACCCATATTATGATAACGCTAACGATAACATAACGAGTAGATACAATTTATTGCTCTATATTAGATTATTAGATACTATATTATATTAATGTTGAATACACGTCTAACCGTCTTTCCCTGGTTAACGGTACAATAGTCGGAATATACGGCTATTAATATACTATAGATAATAATATTTACAAAGTTTTCGAACTAAAATTCATTCGAACAAAAATTCATCCGAACACATGCTTTTTCGTACACTTTTCATTCGAACATATCATTTTCGAACACATAACCCGACACCAGTCGTCGTCACCAAATTTCTACCTCACTTATCCAAATTTCTGGGGAATCGTCGTGTAAAATTGAACTGTAGGTTTCAAACAACGTTTTACAAGCAACTTTGTCCAAAGATGTAGTTTCAATAGGAAAAAGACATGAGAAGTTGGACAAAATATTTCGATGTTTGAGGAAGCGATCTTGAAGATGAGTGATAAATAAATCATGATATGGTATGTAAATAATAATTTTATAATAATCTGCTACGAAGTCTGTTATAATGTTAGAACGGTTAGTTTGGCGTGGTACGAGTCTTGGTTTAGTCACAGGTATATTGTACTTCTTACAAATATCTTCTACAGTCACACAAATTTTGTTGAAGTTTTCTGTAGAATATTGTCTTCTTTCTTCAAGTTCGTGTTTTGCTGCATCTGCTAACTTAACAGCCTCAACCAAATCTTGATTTTCTGTTTGTAAAACTCTACTCAATGATAAAGCCAATGCATGTACTGAAAGCAAAACGTGAATTGATACTTGAAACTCTAAGGTTTTTATTGCTGAAAGGAGTTGAAAAGATCCGGATGTTGTTTTTGAATCTGTCCAAGTACTTGAAATGTTTTCTAAGGCGTCAATAACAGCTGGTTGTAAATCTATATAGGTTCCAATTGATTCATGCTGTTGTACCCACCTTGTTGCGCAGTATTTTTTAAGTTTTTTTTTCTTTTCTTGTAACAAAGTTTCATTATTTTGTATTGCATCATGAAGTGCAATTTGTCGTTTTGGTGTATTAAAGAAGTTGTAAATAGATTGGACTGTACCAAGACAGTTTCTAATTTGGGGGATACTACATGCGGCACTAACTGCTAAATTGAAACTATGGGCAGCACAGTGTGAGTAGAGAGCTAAATGATACTTTTCTCTGATATACGCTTGAACTCCGTGAAATTCACCACTCATAGTACTAGCCCCGTCATACCCTTGTCCAAATAAATACGCACAGTCAATTCCAGAATATTCAAGGAAATCCAAAATAACATTTGATAAACCTTTCCCAGTTACATCTGCTACAGGTACAAAGCATAAAAAATCTTCACGTATTTTTAATTTAGCGTCATCATTATTTAAATACCTTACACATATTGAGACTTGTTTTATGCCAGCAATATCGGCAGTTTCATCTGCTGTTACTGAAAATGCTTAAGATTTATTGACTCGTTCAATAATCTGTTTTTGAATTAAATTATGAAATATGACAATAAAATTGTTTTGTATACGGTTACTTATAAACATGGCATTTTTTGAGGAATTTTGCAAAAAAGTATTAAGCTGATCGTCAGTTTTTGCTCGATATCTTAAAAGAGCCCGAAAATTACCATCGTTAGTTAAAGGTTCTTCGGAGGTTATTCTCCCTGAATCATTTGAACCACGAAGGGCCAAACCCTGCCGGCCACATAATATTAAAGTTTCAATTATAGGAATCAAACATTTTTTACTTTCATTAATGAAATTTAATTGTTGTTCCGAAATTTGTAAATCAACTGGTAAAATGTTTTGGTTATCAATTTCTGCTCTCATATTTGATTTTAACAATGAAGTTTTATGATACTCTAGTGAGTTATGGTAACTAAATGATTCTAAAGCTTTTTTCCAGTTTGTAAACGGTTTTTTAACTAACAGTCCCAACTTTTGATGTCCAATTCCTCCACCTCCGACAGAAAACAACACACAATACTTACAAAATACGCCATTCATAATTGCTGAATAAGCCAACCATTTATATTTAAGCAACCAACTTCTTTGAAATTTTAAATTTCTTTTTTCGGAAACAGAAAATGTATAGTCTTCTGGAGGAGTCCAAATCAAATTTTGAAGTCCCGGAAACAAGTCAATAGTTTCAGTTGCAGCCGTTGCAGGTTTATTCACATATAATCCTATGTCATGTTGGTGCACAATCTCTGGAAGTGACACTGATACATTTGTTTATGGAGATGCATTTCTCGCTGGTTCAGTTGGTTGTGACTGGTTATTAAAACTATTTTCCTGTAAATAAAATGTAAAAATTAATCAGATTAATTGAATAATTGTGTTCATAGATTTAAATATTGCATTTAATAAAATGTATTATATAAAATATTTCGACAACAATTAACAATAGATTTCAAATCACGAACGGGATGACTATATTATGTTCTATAGCACACGCGAAAAATAAACATACCTCTATATTATAATAGTAGTCCAATTTAATTTTTAAAAATGATTTGAATTATTAGTAATTATAAATAATTTTAATGTACTTACTATCTCATCATTTTCTAGCCGTGGTTTTTTGAAAAACGTTCGAATGTCCATTTTGATGTTATTTCTAACGGCGTGTTTGTATAACACTATAACTAACGTCTCACTGTGAGCTTACAATCGTTGTGTATGAACTATGATTATAAACAACTTTTAAAATTCCCGAAATCCGTTATCGTGTAATCTCGTGTTCTACTAATTGCGGTCGAATAAAATATTGTTGTGTGGCATGTATGCTCTATACTTATATTCATACATTTATTGTCATTATATTTTATCGATAACGGCAACGATTACGAAAGTCAATAAACAGCAAACATGAAGACAACACTATATTATATTATTATAGTATTGTACTATTATGTTATGCATTATTATTTATTACAAATAAGGTTAGAAAATATGATATATAGGCAAGCCCGGATTAAGGGGGGGGCCAGGAGGGGCCATGGCCCTGGGCCCACGGATATTAAACAAAAGTGGGCCCTTGGCGAATAGTACTTTTTTTATTAAATCAGAAATATTTGGATATAGTAATAATAGTATATTTCGTAAATCAAAACTCAAAAGAAACATGTAAAATATAATATATTAAATGCGATAAAATACAAAGATTTGCAATGATAATAAATAATAATATAAACTTATATCATTATTATTATTATACATTAACGTTTCCTATAAGCTATACGCCTATACATAGAGTACTCTGTGGTGGGCTAAATACTATATTGATAATGGATATGGAATATGGATATCACCTATGTTATTATTATGCTATCGACTATCGTCTATTTTTAGCAGGATGATAATGATAATGCAATGGAATTATAGGAATCACGAGTACAGTCTGTACTACAGTGAATACCGTCGATTACGATTTACGACGGTTGAAACATCATTACTAATAATAGATTTAGTTATCAAACTGTTTTTGATGATAAAACATATTCCTCAATAATTATTATTTATTAACCAGACGAATTCTATTTATGTTATTTTTCTACGATAACAATACTGAAACAAGTCTTGTCTCTTGTATAGTCTTCAGTCGAAGTCATAATAACGTTTAACGTTTAACAGTGGTTAGTGTTAGTGTTTTGTTTTACAAATACAACTTATAACTTATATTATTGAAATTTGTTGTTTTACCACAAGATACTGATGAAGAAGAAGAAGTTAATAAAAGTCTTGAAAATTTTATTTTATTGTATAAAAAAGATGTTGATAATACTATACAAAATGAAATTATACAATTCAAAAAATATTGGTCTATCAGTAAACCTTCATATGATGACACACAAGATTATCTGCTAGATATTTGGAAGCATTTCAATGAAAAAAATCTATTACTTTCTTTTCCTAATTTGTATACTGCAATTAAAATATATCTAACCATACCTATTGCAAATTGTTCGGCTGAAAGAGCATTCTCCAAATTAGCTCGAATAAAAAACAAGTATAGAACAAGCTCTTCTCAAGAAAATTTAAATAGTTTTATGGTTTTGTGTTCAGAGAGTGATGTTTTGGAGGTAATTAATACCGATGATATAATTAAAGAGTTTGCTGCCCAAAAATCTAGAAAAAAATATTTTTAATAAAATTTTTATTTTTGTATTTAAAAAAAAAATAAGAAATAAATTGATGAATATATTTTTTTTTCTGAAATATTTTTATTTGTGGGTCACCAAAATTTTGATTATGGATATGGGCCCCTAAAATTGTTTGGCCCCAGGCCCAAAATTATCTTAATCCGGGCTTGTATATAGGTAATAGATCAAAAATGAAAAACACAATTTTTTCGGCCATGGGGCCCCAAACCCCCAAACCCCCCCCCCCCTTGCGCACGGGCCTGGTCAGCGCAACTATTTTATGATAAAAAACATACTTTAGCATTTCTTAATTTTCTCAGCTCACATATATATTAAAAATACGAAACAAAAACCTATTGAATAACAACAATATTATATAGCACCCTACGGTGTGATTTGTGCCCGCTGGTCCTGTAAATGGCAGTCAAATCTGTCCCGCAGCCCGAGAACATAATGCACGTCGATGACGGCTTCGGGGTATGTTTTTACTATCTCATGCGTTGTTATTTTCTCGATCGCTTCATTGGGTGAAGGAAACTTCGAATAAGGTACCAGCGGGTAGAAGTCTTCGAAACTGAAAACAAATGATAACAGTCAGAGCAGTTTAGTCTTATGTGATTGCGTAAGGAGATAAAGTAACTTACTGTTTGTCGACAAACAATTTCACCAGTGCCGTATGGGTAACGGCGTCTAGACTTCGCTGTCTTCTCATTACCTCTTCAGTGTCGGGCAACCTATAAAACTTCAGCGCCGTGTTCTCAGAATGCTGCAACGCCTTCGCAACCATCGAAGACGTTGCAGCATCATGGCTACGGCCGCTGGTTTCCGTCATAATTCGGAATATTCTGGCCGATAGGTTGGACCCGTAAATCTTATTTAAGTCGTCGTACAGCTTTGTAACTTTTTCGCCCCGGTTGGTTACAAAGAAGTTAATTCGCTTGTACCCCGTCCGAATTCGCAAATGGTAGTACCTGAGAACAGAAAATGTTGGTAGGAAATTTGCATAGGTCAAGGAAAGTCTTAATCAAATGATACCTCTTCATCAATAACTCCATCTCCTCGTCAATGACCAACGAGGCCAGCTCTTTATCCCCAGTTTTGTGGTCGCTAACTGTGATAACGGCGCTGGTCAAGTGGTGTCTTCGGACTCCCACTCACTCAGCGTCATGTTCACCACGACGCCACTCCTCTGTTTGGAGGTCCAAAAGTATAGAGATCATCAAAGCTGAAGTGATCTTGCGCCATAGACTAGATAACTAAAAAATATAAATTCATAAGTTTCGATCATGCAAGCGTTATGCGCAAATATATACACACAAACCTTTTTCTCCTCCGCGGTCCCGTTCTTCTCGCTTCGGACGCAAATTGTTCCGTCATTTCTGAACAAGGCCTCTAGTTCGGTGAGGCTTTCCGGCAGATTGGATTCTATTTTCTTAACGCTGGCCTCAACTTCAGTGTGTTGTGGAAGCACCTCGGCCTCTTTTGTCTTCCTTGAAAAAAGCTCGCCAGGCAGCTGTTTAGTTTTCCGTTTATACATAAGCCCCAACTGGTGTTCAAGGAGTTTGATCTTGGTCACTGTATGAACACAAGGACAAAGATCATACCCCTTGGTGAATGTTGGATCCGAGTATATGTATGCCTTCAGTATGTATTCGAATAGCGTCCTGAGGTTCTTCATATAATTGGTGGTCGTTGATTTCGTTTGGCCAGTACTTTCTCGTCTAAACAACAATATAAACATTGTTTGATTATACTTAATACTTAACCATACCATTGGCACCACTGGTACTTACAGTGTCATGTACCTTTCGTACACATCCACATCGGTGGAAACCAGGTCCACCCAATGTTTGGGAGGGTTGTTAGTTTCCACCAAGTGGATGTGTACGAAATGCAGCACCCGCGACACATTCGCTATGTAGTTACTAGCTGCTGATGATTCATCACCGTGAACTGATTTCAGCGTAGCAGCAAACATTTTAATCAGCGAGTGGGTTTTGGGCAATTGTTCGTTTAGCCCAAGGTGCTGGGTTGACTTTCTGACGCTCCTAATGACGAAAATAAATGTAAAACACGATTAATTGTAGACCGAGTAATGAATAAGAACGCCTCCCAAGATAATACCCACACGAATATACCTAGACGTACTTAATATACTTAATATACTAATAGGGTTAGGTTAGGTTAGTAGGCTAGTTAGGCTAGTAGGGAAGTACTAGTATACCTGGACGAACTTTCCGCCACAATCGTATGCGGCGGCACTTCTCGTTGTTGCGTCTCTGTATTTTCCACCGGTCTTTTTACCACTGGTATTTCGACCACGGGTGCGGTTCTAGATTCGGGCGTTACGAGCGGTTCGAAGCCCGTAACCGTTACAGGAGCTTCCAACAGATGCGCGGAATAAGGGTTTGGCAAGTCTTCAACTCCCGGCAGGTTCCAAGAACCACCATAAACTTTTAACCTTCCCATGGCCGTAAGTCTGGAACGAATACGCCAAATTAACAATGGAATTTGAATATTTGAATTTAATCGGTATTTACTCGTGTGCAATGCCCCGGAAGCATCGGTCGTCCCAATAAGCGCCCAGTTTTTTCTGGACCACGGACATTGGAACCAGGGTATATGATTTCCGGGACTCGCTGGTAATCAACTTGCCAATAGCCTTCAGGTGGCTCGCAGTGGGCCTCCTGACCAACCCTCTGTGCTTATTCTCAATGTGCCGGGTTATTTTGTTCCCCGAAGTGCAATGTTCGCACAGCGGGCAATATTTAACCATCTAATGGGCAAAAGCAAATTATAAGCGTGGATAAGATATAATAATTAAATGAGTAATAGACTCACGGGAGTGTCCTCAGCCATTTGTTGTTTTTCCGTCACAGTCCTACGCTTTGACTTTTTGAAGTCGTCGCTGTCGTCGATGTCCACCCATTCATTGTCCAGCCTGAGTGGGGAGGCCGTAGTTATTGGAGGTGAAAGACGGCGGGCGGCGTCGTCTAAAACAACCGTTTTCACCAATGGTGACCTCGGCCCAGAAGGCGACCACCAGGACGGTCCGGCAACAGGCGACTTATGAGGAGGACTTGTCAGGGGATTTAATGGCGACAGGAGGCCACTAGGGAATCGGTCTATAGACCGATCGGATCGGTCTGCGTCAAGTCAAGCCCATTTTTTTGTAAATATGGAGAATTTCATATTCGAGAGAATTTTCTCGTTCGACGAGGCATGTCTGTTTTTAAAGGGAATGCCAGACTTGAGAACGCATTACTGTTTAGTTTTCCGTTTATAAATAAGCCCCAACTGGTGTTCAAGGAGTTTGATCTTGGTCACTGTATGAACAACGTTCATGGATTAACCCATATCTGTGATGACTATATTAAATTCGGTCCATTGGACAATTGTTCTACATTTCCATTCGAGAACTACATGAGTACTCTAAAGAACATGATACGGAAGCCAGACAAACCACTTATACAAGTTGTTAAAAGAAGTAATGAAATAAGTTTATTGAAATTAAATTCTCAAAAAGAAATACCCATGTTTACTTTTTCTGGATTTCATAAACATGGACCATTGATTCAAAATATAGAAGGATTCCAGTATGCTACCTTTAAAATGAAAACATTTAGTATCAAATTAAATACAGAAGCTGATAGTTGTCTTTTAACATGTAATGGTGACATAATAAAAGTCTTCAATATAGTTAAAGATAAAGATGATGCAATATTTTTAATTTGTAAAAAATTTCAAAACAAAGACATTTTATTTGATAAGCCGATCAAATCTTCAGAATTAGATATTTATAATGTTAATACATTAAGTCATGAACTCTACTGCTATCCTATAAATGAGATTAAAAAAAAAAAAATGATTTTAATTCATTCTGACAGTAATGCGTTAATAGCCTTACCATTAATTCATACTACCTGTAATGTATAGTTAATAGTTATTAATATTTTATATCAGAAGTTAGTTATTAGTTACCAAATATAAAGATTGTTAATTATATTTATCATTAATATTGGTTTTATGATAATTTAGATTATAGTTCCTATATTAATTAATTAATACCTATTTAAACAATTTAATTAATAAATTTAAAATTATTTAAAATGTGGCAGTTTTGTTATTTTAGTATTTGTTATATTTCAGTTAAACATGTGGTCAGTTGTGAATTTTTCTAAAGATAATACTGTTGAAGTTGTGCCATCATTTTGGGTCAAAGATAACAAATCTGCTTGGCCGAAAAAAAATGCAAAACAGTTTATTAAACAAAGACTAGTACCAAATAACTATGATTTTCAGTATTAACAATTAAAAAAAAAATGTGCAAGGACTTAGGTAATATTATAATATATAATACTAAAGCATACATATTATTGCTATTGCCTATTATGTTAATAAAATATATTTATATTTTTAAGATGATTATTTTCAGGCTTGTGTCCGAGCAAAAAGGTCTGAAAATACTTATAACGTTTCATCTTCATCATATGAAACAAATGATGAAATCAGAACTAGGCAGAAGAAGTCAACAAAAAGAGAACATTATAAAAAGGAGAAAATTCAAAAAAATAAAGCAATTAATAAACTACCAGCATGGAGTCCAAATTCCATTGATAGTCTAGGTAATTGTGAAAAATAAAAATAATATATAATAGGTAGTAGGTACTTATTAAAATTACTGTTTGATTTTTAGGGCCATGCGTGGACATAGTAGAGAATACTAATTGTGATGATGAGTTCAATAATCCAGATAACACACAAATTGGTATGGAAATTATTATCAGTACACTGCATCTATTATTTAGATGGTTTATAGGCGCACTTAATAGAACACATCAGTGAAATAATTTTATTTTACATGAGTTAAAAAAAATTTCCGACGTTTCAAAATCAAAATTTGTGAGAGTAGTTTTTAATTTATTTAACTTTGTATTCGAAGGTCCATTGTAATGGGCATATAAGGTAGGGGGGTTATGGTGATTTGAAATGGTAATCAGTAATTTATATTACTTAATCTATCAAATAATCAGTAGTAAAAACAAACTAAATTATTATTTGAAAAAAAAACAAATAATAACATTTGATTATTATTTTTACAAAATCAGTATTATATTTATTTATTTTTTATTTTTAATCAGTATATAATTGTTAATTTATAATTATTGTTCTTTATAGATACTCTACCTTCTAGGAATAACATGATTATTGATAAAATATATAGGTCAATATTTCTAATTAAAACAGTTTACCAACCAATGAATATGTCTGCAACTAAAATAAATATTATTTTACATATTGAGTTACATGTGTTATAAACTAGCTGTTGAGATAACTGCTTAGTTTATAAGTTGCAGGTAGGAAGACCGTTAGTAGAGGATTTCTTAGGTCGAGTTGACAAAATAATGAGACTGGTTGAAAGTTAAGTTGTTTATTGAATTTCTTCTGCATAAAATATTCTAAGTCTAATTTGACAAAGTTGTTATGTTGTCTCTCGTGAAGGTGCTCGTCTGTACTATAGTGTCACACGTCTAATCTACAGGCCGTTTCGGGTCTGGTTTTATAGGGCCTCCTGCTCTCCTACTTCCCCTTAGTCTATCGATATATCCGTGGACTTCACAGGATGTTGTTTCCATTCCCATGCCTGGTTAATCGGAGAGTCGTGTCCGTGTTATCGTGTTATCGAGTTTTGCCATATATGGTAGACGCCATCCGACAATATTTAGATACCTACTATGCATTATATATATATGTATATTTCGTAAGAAATTTCTAAACATTATATTCATACATTTATGAATTAGGTGAGGTTGTAGGGATGGGAAATATGAATCATTTGAGTGAATTGATTCTCTTGATTCAATTCAATTAAATGAATCGATTCAATGTATCGATTCAGTGATTCATCTCGATTCAATCAACTACTCACCTAAAAGTATTCAGATAAAATATGAATCAAAACATTAATGATTTACTTAACTGAATCTTTTGATTATAACGTAATTACGTACCTAAACGTTTAATCAAAATATAAGAAAGCATCATGACGCTACAAAACATTATTGGATAAAAATCAATAAAAATGAATAAAGATATTTAAAAAAAGCGTCTCGAATCCTGGTTAATTACGCTAGTAACAAATTCATCTTCCCACTGCAATGTAGGGCTTTTCGCATTAAGTTGATGTCAGCGCACTATTTGTTTTCTCTCTCCGGCCCACGATCAACATACAAAACGCATTTACACAGAATCATTTTTTATAAGTTTTAAAGTAATCATATAGTAAAAACACCCATTACAAAAAAGATAAAGGAGAATATTTTTTTAAGGAATGACATATCGATAATATAATTTATTGTTATTTTTGAATATGTGGTTGACTTTAATAATAAACAAAAAAAATGTTGTAAATTTAAATTTTTTAATTCTTTAGACATTTTTAAATTTTTTTATGATTTAAAAAAATCTATATATCATTCCCTCAAAAATATTACTCTTACTCATTTTATACGTATTACCAAAATATAAGTAAAAATAATTGAAAAAGTTATAGATATTAAATATATGGATGTTTATCTATACTGTGTAATGTATATAGCTATTGAAGCCAACATGACATTGCAACTTCTACACATAACTAAAGAATAAAGACTTAAATTGTTTTTCCAAAAAGAAAATATTATTATTACAATTCATGAAAAATGCATGATATATACTGATTGGGTACAACGAAACGACTAATTTAAATACATTTATGGAATACATTTTTCAATAGAATTAGCTACTAACTAAAATATTTTTAAATAAATAAAAGTTAATTGGTTATGAATCATCACTTGTGAAAATATTTATAATTTATATATATTTTTATATTGGAAATAAATCGAGTTGTTTGATTGACAATACTTTACTTTTAATTTTAAAACAATTTTAGTTTTTTTAATTGCTTACTCGTTGCACAATAATTGCTATACTATATCGCAACTCAGTTGCAGTCATAAAAAATCGACCAAGAGAAAAAAATACAAATTGTGCAGTTATTAATTATGAAATTGTTCACTTGATCGCTTTTTGCATGACGACGACAAATAACTATAATATTTAATGTAGACAAATTATTGAATACGTCAGAACATCTTGAGATATGGTGTATATTATTTATAAATAAAATAATATAGTCTATAATATATATTTTTACATCAAAATCATTTATTTCATACTCACAAAATAATATTACAGAACATACATATATAATTATGTCTTTGTTTACATACAATAAGCAACATGATTAATCATGTTCCTGCAGGCTAGATTTGTTTGATAGATACTTTTAATTTTGTTTATATTTTGTATAAATAATCATCATTCACAACACACCAGTGACCACTGAAGTTTGTACTGTGTCTTGTCAAATGTCAATTCATATTTTTTGAATACGTTTGTGTATTAAATTAAAATTACAGGTGTTTTAATTAAATTCTTTTTTTTTTTATAAAAATGAATCGCAAGACCAGTGTGATTTGGGATTATTTCACAGTAATTGAAAGTGATAAAGCTAAGTGTGGATTTTGTAAAACAGTGCTTAAATTTAATCAATCTTCGACAACTAATTTATTAAGACATATAAAATCTAAACATCCAACAACTGATTTGTCCAAACGTTCAAGACCTAATTTTGATGTAGAAGAAAATAACCCAGATGATCCTTCTAGTAATAATGGCAATCCATCAGCATCAACATCTTCTAATTTTGGAGTCGTATCGACTGCAACATATAATAAAGATAGATATCCTCTTCTTAATCGCCAGCCGTCATCATCAATTCGTCCACAGCAATGTCAAATTTCTAATTATTTCAGCAAACCAGTAACTGCATCAAAAAGGCAATTAATTGACCAACAGGTAATTAAAATGATAGTTAAAGAATATTACCCCTTTAGTATCGTTGAAGATGTTGAATTTATAAAGCTGGTAAATATGTTGAACCCTGGTTATTCCCTTCCCTCTAGGAAAACCCTTTCAACATCATTATTGTCTGTTCTTTATAATCAAATATACAAAAAAGTCCAAGCAGATATTGAAGTTAATGCACAGTATGTTGCCTTAACTACAGATGCGTGGACATCACTTAAAAATGAGAGTTATACGGCAATTACTGTACACTTCATAGATCAGAACTGTGAATTAAAATCATATTTACTTTCATGTGCAAAATTTCCAATGAGACACACAAGTGAAAATATTAAAAACTGTCTTCAAAATATTGTAAGTCAATGGGGTTTAAAATATAAAATAGCAGCTTGTACTACTGACAATGCTTCAAACATAATTTCAGCGATTCAGCAATGTCAGTGGAGACATGTTTCATGTTTTGCCCATAGCCTTAATCTTATTGTTCAATCTTCTCTGGAACAAATCAAAGAAACTAGAGTTAAAGTTAAAAGCATTGTCGAGTACTTTAAAAAAAGTACACTCGCCACTGAAAAATTGAAACAAATGCAGGAGCAATTAGGTTACTCTCCAGTCCATACACTTATACAAGACGTAGTCACCCGTTGGAATTCTACGTTTCATATGTTTCAACGGTTTTTTGAATTTAAAACTCCAATACTGTCTTCCTTAGCAGATCTTAATTATGATGTCAGTTTAACTTCAGATGATTGGCAGATAATAAGTAAATCTTGCGATATTCTGAAACGATTTGAAGAAATAACTCTTGAAATGAGATGTGAAAAAGGAGTAACAATATCTAAAACTATTTTATTTACCCAGGCTTTAATTAACTTTTGTAACAAACTAATGACCCAACATCAGTCAATTCCATGCATAGACAACTTTATACATAAATTAACTGAAGAAACAAATAAGAGATTTGGTCACTTAGAAAAAGATATGCTGTTAGCTGAGGCAACATTTTTGGATCCTCGGTTTAAAAAATATGGATTCAAAAATCATTTTGCTTTTCAAGACACCAAAAGATCTATTGTCAATAAAGGAAAAATTATAATAAGTGAAAAAAATGTACAGCAACGTAACTTGACAACTTACCCGATACCACCGACAGCGAGTAATAAAGAAGATTCAATTTGGAACGACTTTGATTTGGAAGTTACTGATATAGTTCAGTCTCAGGATCCAAAAGCGTTGATGATTATCGAAATAGATAAGTATCTTCAAGAACCTTTAATTGCAAGATCAAACGATCCATTAAGATGGTGGAATGAAAATAAAAATATTTACCCTACTTTGTTTGAAATAATGAAACGGCGTTTTTGCATACAAGGTACATCTGTTCCGAGTGAACGTGTGTTTTCCAAAGGTGGACAAGTTGTAACTGAAAAACGAAACAGATTATCAAGTAAAAGGGTTGAGTAAATTATTTTTTTAAATTTCAATTTAAAATAAATTATACAATTATAATACTAAATTATTTTACACTAAAAAGTTGATTATTATTATGTAATTATAAGAATAGCATACTTAGTACTTACCATAACTTTGTTTTTGATTTTAAGTCGATAAGTCATAAATATTTTATTTTTTATTAAATAAAATAATGAATTGCAAAATGTTGTTAAATTTGTATGTGTTGTTTATGATAACTGATCATAAATAATAATGATAACATGGGCACAGGTATTTTTGCTTTTTGGCATAAAATAATGATTGTATACTAGATGTCGTTTTCATGAACATTGAACAAAATTTAACCATAGATATAAAACCATATTACCTAATTCAGTTTTGAAACAGACAAACAGTGTTACCGATGAACCGATTCATTTTACAGCACTGAATCGATTCAATCGGTTCATCTAGCTGAATCAATTCAGTGAATCGATTCATTCAAGAATTACCCATCCCTATGAGGTTGTAGGACCTATCAAGATCGCATTGCCCTCTCGTTATATCCCCATAGGTTTTCTAATTGGATATATGACTGATTTATTTAGCCGAATTTCTACGTGCTGATATTTATCTAAGCTTTATGTTGACAAATGTAGCCGAAGGGGAAACGATCAAAATAATATATGATGCGTATTATTGGGTTCGTTCACATGAAGATTTACCTAAAGATACAATTTGTTATATTTTTTTCATAAGAGAAGATGAATTTTTGTTTGACATTGAAAAAGGTACTATTGAAGAAACTTTTAGTGGTTAAAATATAATATACTTATATATAATATATGTTTGCTTTCAAGAGAATATTTCTCTTGAAAAATAATTTAATATAGGGGGGTGGGTGTTTTGCCCCCTCTGGTTCAAACGGTAAAAACTGCATTTCAATCTTATTCTTTAATTAAATCAAGATAAACAATGAAATCATCATCATCAAAATAATATTTTTTTACCATTTTGGTCTATAATATGTATTTCTATAGTTTGAAAATTTCCTTTAACTGGTATGTACATTATTGGGTTAGTTTTTATATAAGGATTGACATCATCATAATACAAATTATACAAAAGATCTTCCTCTATGTGATTAACATTATTAACAGATGAAAAAGATTTTTCAATTCTGTTGCAATGTATTAATCATACTATTAATCGTTTATTTATATTATTATTTAAGGTTTCTCCAGTGTGTTTATATAAATAATTCATATTGTCAATTCCTAAACTTAATTTAAAATGTTTGTCTAATGAAAAATAATCTTTTGTTGTTATTTTAATGTAATTACCATTATTTTCCAACTACATAATTGAAGAGAATAAACGATTCAATTGTTCAATTGAATAGTTTCCTTTTAATTCGGTTTTACTATTCTTAGTAGAAATTATAGTATACAGTGTGGTATAATTATACTAGTTTAATTTTATTTAAATAGTGTTTGTTATACTATTATACATGCCCGAGTGTCGTGGCGCAGTGGGAACGCGTTAGGCTTTGTATGCATACATGTTAGCTTCGATACTGGCTGGTGGGTATTTTATTGTGGTAACTACAACGCCACACACGACTCGTGGCTTGTTCGATTATATGTTAAGTATAGTCGGATTTAAGACACTAGTGTGTGGCCTGTGTTATCGGGGCTAATGTTCTCCCCACTGGTCCCTTGAGTCTACAAATAACGTCTCCCCATTGTGTTGTGATACGATGAAGGCTATATATCTTAGAAGCCCCCTGTTGTACAGATGTCACCAAAAACATTAAAAAATTAAAAATTAAAAAATCGATGTCTGTACAATGGGGACTACTTTTGCAGATTTTTTCCATTTTAATTATTAATAACATAAGTTTTGAGAAAAAATATTCTTGAAGGATTAAGACAAGAGACAATATAAACCTGATTCATTTGTATGATTGAAATGCTGTTTTTTTCGTTTGAACCAGAGGGGGCGTTTTACTCCCTCTGTTATCATGTACATTTCGACTTTAAAGTCTGGGTATTCTAATGTTAAAAGTCCTGACATATAAAAATGTGTTTGTGATTGAAATGCTGTTTTTTTCGTTTGAACCAGAGGGGGCGTTTTGCCCCCTCTTTTATCATGTACATTTCGACTTAAGTTTTTTGAAAAAATATTTTGGGGAATATTGCATTTCGATTTTCTGATCTTTTTACAAATTTTTTTCTTTGTGATCTTTACTGTACTAAAAGGCACTGCGCCAGGAATGGTATATATATACTACTACTACATACTATGGAAATGTTAAAGATTTATATTTAAGTTTTTAAACATAAAGTTTTTTTTTAGAAGGGAGGTGTTACGTACCCACGTATTAAGTAGTCATATATTACGCACGTCTCTAATAATATTTGACACTATAACTAATAAGGCAATTAGTATAGTATAACATGCGGAGGTCGTTGCAAAAGCGTAGAGAAAACAATTAAACTATAGAAGGTGTTGTTACACGTATTTTTCCTGGAAAGCCAACACCCATACGCAGGGTACTACGAGTCTACCAGCATACCAAATACGAGACCCGAACTCTGTCTCATGACCGAGCTTAGCCACTACTATAACCACCCACTCCAAAGGACACAATCATATATATATACAGGACAAGAGCTCTTCAGACGGTTAGGGACATTCAGAGTCAGGTCGTAACACCACTCGCAGTTTAAATTCTATCTTAAAGAGTCGTAACACTACTCTTTTACACCATATATTATAACATTGTAATTTTGTACTACGTTAATAAATATTAATCATACCTAGTACATCACGTATTTCATTTCTGCGTTGATGTATATATCGACGTCGGTTGGGACGTAACACATGCAATTAGTCCAAGAAAAATTCCCAAACGTCGATACCAGTTTGAAGTCAGTGGGACCATATGGACTGTGTAGCATACGTTATGGTAATTTTAGTAATAGTTTCCTTAGTATATTTATAAAAAATTATGTTTATTGTTACTTTTATACCAATTATAGGAAACATGGGAAATTTTTGAATAAAAAAATTCGGCAAAAATAAATGTTTGAAGTCGACAACTTCAATAACAGATTAACTACTATTTGCTATTTATCCGCTTACTAACTGTGCTTGTTTCGGATCATCTGTGTGTGTGTGTGAGGGGGTGGGGGGGGGGGGCTACCATAATTATTCTTGAATTTACGGGCCCCACGATGAATTGCAATTTTTTTTGTCGAGACATGCAATTAATTGGATAAAAGTTGCAAAATTTTGATACGAGTTTGAAGTTTGTGGGACAATATGGGGGGGCCAGCTTCACAAACGTCAGGTTGTGGGGGAATAGCGTATTAGCGCTCAATACTATTTGTTTTGTGACTATTGTATGATAGTAGGTACGCGCAACTGTGTCTTGTTACTACTAAGGTACGCTCGGGGACTGTTTCTAATAAAATAATGTGCCAAAAAATGCTGTGATGTTAAACTATATTAACTATAACTTATAAACTATCGGTATTTACCAGTTTTAAAATGGATTGAACAAATGCGCACGTTGTCCAATTGATTTTATCAAGTACGCCGATTCTTTTTAATGATTTAAGCCATGCCATTCGCTGAGCCAACATTTTACATTTAAATCGGAACAAACGTTAGATTTCACTGTTGGAAATCGAAAAAATGAGAATGACTTCCGTCACTGTACTCTGTTAGAAATGACTTATTATTTATTATTGTGGTATCTTCTTTGGTGTATTGGTCTTCCGGTGACTGTGGCCTGTGGGTATCTTGACAATGTGTCTGCTCCGATGTTTTCTCTTCCTGGAATATATTGTTTTTTTAAATGGTATTCTTGTAGCTTGATGGCTCATCGCACAAGACGGTCATTCAATAGTTGACAGCTTTGTAAAAAAAGTTAATGCTTTATGATCTGTTAGTAAATTTATCTCATATCCAACTATATAGTTCCGGAACTTTTTGCACCCAAACACGATTGCCAATAATTCAATTTCTGTTGTGCAGTTTCTTTTTTCAACGTGATTCAGTGTTCTACTGGCAAACCCGATTGTTCATCTTCGTCCCCTGTCATCAAGCCAGCAAGTTTTTAATAAACATTTTACTTGTTTCGGGCGTTTTGACCATTGTCAAAGTATAGGTCTGCGCGTGTCGAAGGGTGCGATACGATGCGAAAGATATTAAACAAGTATTTAAGAAAATCGTAGTTCAGCTTCGGGCATCGCCGCATCGTTGACCGACGATGGTAGGGGGGTATGTTCAGACTATAGAGCTCACAAGCCACGTTTTTCTATTGGTCGACGGCAAGGTGTATTGATAAGGTGTCGTCACTCTCGACCACGATTTAAGACATACAGGTAGCGTATCGAACTCCCATAATTTGACTGGTGAACTAACTATCTGAAACAGCTGTTCCCAGTACTACTAGCACACCCTGAGGACAAATTTAAAGATTCAATATTAATTATATACTATAGGTATTATTGGTCTCAAAAGCAAATAACCGTGGTAAGTGGTTTATATCTTTACGATATTATATATAAATTTAACATATTTAAACCACAACAAGCGCTAGTGATTCTGGGCCCTCAGCTGTTTCATATAGTTGGATCACCAGTCACCGTAAAGCACTATTCGTTATAGGCCGATGTTTAACCTGTATATCTTAAATCGTGCTCCCGACCATGAACTAAGATAGTATGAACTGGCGACGGTGTTAATATTTGCGGTCAAGTTATTCAACAGTGTTTCTGTAGTGGGAGAAATTTAGCGACTGAAACGCTATCTATAAATTAATACAACATATAAAAATGGTTTGAAATTGTAAGCCACAGATTCTCGATTTCTTATTAAAACTTTGCTGTTCAGCGTATACAAATAAAAAAATATTTTTTAATTTAATAGTTATATACACAGTCAAAACATTCACGACTCACTAACCTTACAAGTTAAAATTTTGCACGTTTGCACAAGAATCAAGTACCCACGGCCACTTTCAAGTGCAAGACGCCCAGACGCCCAGACGCCCAGTGTGCACCGGCCAAAACAGCCTGACTGAAAAACTGTAAAAGTAAAAAAAAAAATAAAAACAGTAACCTGTTCAAATAAATTTTTTTTTAGGGGTATTAGCACTTAGCATGAACTAATACTAATTATAAATGATAAACACAATTTAATATTTATATTATTATTTACGAATTTACGAGGGAATATAAGTAAAAATAATAGATAACAAAGAAGAATACAACCCACTGCACGTCCATTGCGCGGTGCCCGCATAGAAAAGAGATAAATAGAAAGACCACTCATTGCAATCATACTGAAATACCGACACTACTGCTCCCGGTGGTTGTCTACTATAATCACACCTAACAATCGATATAATCGATCAATAGTTAATCGATTTAATCAATTATTGCCAAATATTCATATTTCTGTTTTTTTAAAATAAAAATGCTATAAAATAAAAACAACTAAAATATCATTAATCAAAATGTAGGTAGGTATTTATTTCTACTTATAAAATATTATACAATATGACACAATTAATTGTAAAAAATAAACATTTTATTATATTCATATATTTAGGTATGTTATACAAATTCTGATTGTAGTTACCTACAGGTGCGACATAAATAACATTTATTATAATAATAATTATCCATATCAAAAAAAACAAATAAAATAATGTTAATATTAATTATAGGTACATATTATACAAACAAATTTAGTAATGATAAGAATATAATAGAAATATATTCAATTATTTACTTCCAAATTTCATAGAATTAATTTTTGCAGATTTAGTTTTATAGGTTTTATTGTATTTTAAAGCAGCAATTTTAATATTATTACTCGTGTTTGTTTATTTCCTTTCACCTACTTTTAAAATGTAATTTATTTCTTTAATGAATGAAAAAATTAATAACTGAACAGATGTTTTTAAAAATATATCAACTAAATCGTGCTTTGGACATTGTAATGCTTCAATGTTAATAAATTGTTTAAGGATTAAAATTATTTCTTTTTTTACATTTGACATACCAATTACATCTGATATATTTGAATTGAACAAATGTATTATAATTCCGTATAAATTAGACGTTTCTGTTTTAGGATAGTTAAGTTTACATTTTTCATATTCACAAGATTTTATAAAATTATGTTTACTGAGAAATATATCAGACGTTAATTTATAATGGCATAATTTACAATTATTTAAAAGTGGCTTAGTTTTTTTTATTATCCACCCTGTTACATATGACCTAGTATTTTTCTGAAGTTCTAAAGTAGGGCTGGCGGTATTTTCGGTATACCGATAAATACCGGTATTTAAGAAATACCGGTATCCGGTATCTTCGGTATTTCAGAATACCGGTATACCGTGATTCGGTAATTACCGTTATTACCGAAAATACCGTACACCGGTAATTACCGAAAATACCGTACCACGGTAATTACCGAAAATACCGAACCCCAGTAATTACCGAAAATACCAGCATTTATTATTTATTTTATTTTATTTTATACATATGTGATATCAGTCATATACTCATATCATATGACCTATAAGATATCTACATATCTGCATATGAAGCCAACATGTTCTAGATAGGTACAAGATGAGTGATTCTAAACTGCCAGTTTGCAGACCGTTTCCTGCATCTAGATGCGTTTCTCAACCTTTTTAGTCACGAATACCAAAAAAAATAGATTAAAATAAAATCAGTTACCTCACGATCCTCTACCTCTTCGTTTGTAGAAGTAATTTATTATTTTTCTAGAAACTACCCCTCCCCTTTTCACCATATCACAAAATATTTAGAGTCTTAAAGTCTTAAACAATAATAAATAATTACACAAGATTTTTAAAAATACATGTTAAAGGTAAATTTTCTTAGGTTGGAAACTTGGAAACACTTATATTAATTAAATACCGGTAGTAAACAAATACCGGATACCGGTATCAAAATTTTAAATACCGCCAGCCCTATTCTGAAGTATAAATAATTGGTGTTTTATCGTTATATGACATTGGTTTTGTTGAATTACTAGGTTTATTTTTTTATAATAAATTATTTTCTGTATCACTTATCTCATGGTCATCTAACTCCAATAAATCTTTTAGACTATCCAAAACTACATAACAATCGTCCTTCTCACAGTTTGGCCCTACTGAATTGGTAGTTGTTAAATTTGATATTAATAAAGACTTAAATGAAGAGATACAACTACAGCATGATTAACATTTCTTAAGCCATGGCTTCTAATGCAGCAAAAAAAGTTTTTCCTTAAAATTACAAAATCAAATCCATTTGTTAATAACTTCTTACATATTATATATTTGACCCCTTTGATTGTTTCAATCCAATTTTTTATGGAAACAACTTTATTGTGCTTACAATCAAATTTCATTGTTTCAAGTGTTCTTAGGGCCTGGTTCCAGAAGTCCCAGTGTGCAGATGTTTTTGTCACTGCACATCTCAATTTTTTTCCAACTGGTGGTAAAATTGTGCTGTCATTCACACTATCAAAAAGTTTGTCTATAAAAAGACAAAGCACACCTAGGGCTGTTCGATTATTTTTTTTACCACTCGATTATTAATTTCACGTATTATCGATTATTTCGATTAATCGAAAATTAATAATCAAACAGAAAATCGATTCTTTAACGACCGATTAATCGATAAACCGATTTTTTTAATGACCTAGTAACCGATTAATCGATTTTTTTAATGACTGATTAACCGATGAATCGATTTTTTTACTAAGGGCAAATTGATTCCTTAACTTCTACACAATTTTAAACAAGATTTGCAGTAAGTCATTTAGATGTAGATGTCCACTTTTATATTATCCTTAATACATTCCCAATCATTGAACTCAAAACATCATATTAGCACAGATTTTCAAATTTAAATATTTAATCTATATTAGTAGGTATCTATCTATGAATTGAGAACTTTACATATTTTAAAGATAATCTGAGTCTAAAAATATTTTATAGTTTATAATATAAGACTAAACATTAACTATAACAATATAAATTATGAATAATAATAAGTTGTGAATATACAAATGTTGCTGTATAAATGTATTATATTATTATGTATTATAATATACTTTCAGCTATACAAGACGTTATGGTTGATACTTGATAACAGATAGACAATAGAACATAACTACATAAGATACGACGCATAGCAACCATGGACAGGTCTGACCAGGTCTGGTCTATTAGAATAATAATATATTATGGAAGGTTAGTCGTTAATGTGTTGGTGTAAAGTAAACACGGACCCACACAAAATGGTATAGAATACAAAATTCCCTATGTTCTAAAAATAGAAGTTCATTCGAACCGTCAAAACAACGATTAATCATATTGTTTATTCGAAAAATTCGATTATTTGATTAATCGGAAATTTCGATTATTCGATTATTTGGCGATTAATCGAGTTTTATAAAAACTGTAAAATAATCGATGGAAAAAAATAATCGACGTAATAATCGATTAATCGAAATAATCGAACAGGCCTAAGCACACCTGTATCTTCAGCAGCTGGATCCAATTTACTGTCCTCTGATTTGCCTAAAGTAAATTAAATAAAAATTAATAAGAGTAAAATAAAATGTTAAATTTAATCGAATACATACTTGAGCAAGTTGCCAACATTTTCATGACTGAGCCGACTCGTTGGCTAAAAATCTTCTTCATTCTATCTGTATATACATGTGCATCAGTCAATTTGGGATTTATACGATCACCAATTACACATTCATGTTTATCCAATTCATATAGTTGGACGATATGATCCCACTTAGCAACTCTGTTCTTACCATCATTGTCAGTAAATTTTAAATTTTTTGAGATTAAATTATTCCTCATGCATTTTAAAAGGTGAGGTGGATCAAATATCACTATTATGACATTTTGAGTTGCAAAGACGACCAGATCTTTTACATTTACACCGGTTGGTCTTACACAATGTATTGCATGTACACCTATCGTACCCTTGGCCACCCAAATTAAAAGATTTCTTGCCACTTCCCTTAATGAAATTTGTACTGGTGGTACATCATCAGCATGGATAAACATCTCTTTACATATTGTGAATTGGTTCCGACTGTAGAGTTGATGTAATCTGCCCTCGTTTGTTCCAATTTCATATAAATTATCTTTTACTATAAAAAAAATTATTAATTTGAAAATTATTTTATAATTAAAATTATTTTAAAATTAATTACCAGAATGTATAGCTCCCAGAATACACTGAAGATCACATCTTGCTCGATCCACATCAGGAATTTTTATTTTAACATTTTCTCCTTCTTTTCCTGGAAAAAAACGTTCTTTTTAAGAAAATTAAGAATTTATATTCTTAATTTTCTTAGCTTGTACTGTAAGATTTTCAGCAGCGTTCGATCGATTTGAAGAAATTGATTCTATTCTGAATTTTATTTGATCGTTTTCATCTTCATCAGAAAAAAGTTGTTTTGCACTGTCCTTATCACGATATTGATATTGATTCCACAGCTTAGAGCTTTTTCTAAATCTTCCTCTGATTTTAAAGTAGAAATTAAATCGGTTGGAATTTGCGTTGATTTTAGGCCAACTTTAGCATGTGTTCCGAACATAGCTTCGTATGGCGAACATTTTGTACCATGGTGAAAACTCCGATTCTTCATAAATTGAACAAATTTAAGACCTTCGCTCCACTTTCTTGAATTATTATCGGCTAACCATGTTGCGAGAATATTTTGAATATCTTGGTTGGCCCTTTCAACAGACCCTTAACTTTGTGAGTGTCTAGGCTTTCCGTGAACAATCTTAAGTTCTTCCCACTTACTACACAACTCAATAATAACTTTATTGGCGAATTCCCTTCCATTATCACTTTGAAAAATTGCCGGGGCTCCAAATGTTGTAAAAATATAAATTAACACGTAGGCTACTTCTTCAGCCCGTTTATGGGTTAACGGTCTAAGAATTACGAACTTCGTAAGGTGATCTTGATAGACCATTATTAACTTGTAATCGCCATCAGGCTGAGCTTGCATGTCTATTAAATCTACTTGACAGCGAGAGTTCAATTCTGATGAAAGTATAGGTTTTACAACTAAACTTTTTTTAATTGTACTGCCTTTTTTTTGACAGTGGTCACATAAATTTAAAAATATCATTATAGTCTCCCTTGTTATATTTTTATATTTCAAGTTCAATTCATACTCCATACGGTTTCTACCTCCATGTCCCACAGACGCATGTGTTTCATTAAGAAGTTGAAACAATTGTTCGTTGTAAACATAATACTGTAGTGATCCCTCACTACTAGCTTATATTTTTGAGTTCGTCGACGTTGATGGTTAATGTAGGAGAGAAGGTTGTAGAGAGTCAAGTTGCACAAGTTAGTTATAAGTAATTTATTAAAAAGTAATAAATTTCACATATAAATTTGAGGACAGAGCGAAAAGCATCTGCCCGAGACTCAGCGTGTGTGTAGTGCAGACTCTGTAATAAATCTAATTTTACTATAGATTCTATCTTATATTTATATAAAATCTATACGGATACAAATGTACTTAGAATATTAGTAATACCACCGGTTTACTACATTCCTCCCCCCAAAGATGGAAGTCCCTGACTTCCGCTAATTCAAGAATGTTCGAAGTGTTGGGTAGCCGGTAGGGCTGTTTCTTGGTGCGAGTGGAAACTCGACCATGTCGATTCCTCTTGGTGACATCATTGGGTTTGCGTCAAGTTCTTCTGTTTCTTCCTGTGGTTGTGCTACTTCCGTGTGATTTGTTACTGTTTTTGCTTTAACCATACTTATTATTTATATGATTACTGCCATAAAAATACCACTTGTTATTACATATAGTATATAATCGCTGCGTGTCTTTTAGTTTGTCGATTTTGTTGTCGACTTTCCGTTGTTTTTCTAATTGTTTGTTTGAACCTGACACTTTATGTAGGTCCTCCATGTTATTTGTTTTAACATGGTAGTCTTACATTAAGTTGTTGTTGTCAGTGAACGGCATATCCTTTATGTGTTCTAAAACTGATTTCGGGTTGAAATCCATATATTCAGATTTGTAATCGACTTTTCCTGGTATGAGTACGTCTCTAGCGGCGTACCCTTTACAAGTTTCGTTTAGTCTTAAGATACCTACACCTCTTAGTGTATGGCTGGTGGATTCTTTATCTTCGTCGCAGGTGATGAATACTATGTCATAGTTAGTGACGTAGATCCACTCGTTTTTGAATCGTTTTTTTGTGAAAGATGAATGTACCCATTTGTACGTGCATGATTTCGCAGCTTCTTGGAACTTTTATAGGATCTTGGAGTAATTGTACTTCGCACGCTGGTCTACAAGTGCGTGGATGTAATGGATAACCTTCAGGACACAAAAGAAAGTCTCTAGCGTGTTTACAATGTGTGTAATAAAATTCGTCATAGTGTTCTTTCGTCTTACTTATAGCTAGATACTTATTACTAGGTTTTATATAATAACAATCGTTTCCGGTGCACACTGGCACAGGTATTAAATTATACAAAATAAAATCATTTTGATAGATTAGAGGTAAAGTAAGTATAAACACTAAGTTGTCATTTGCATAGTATCAGTCTTGTTAAGTATTCGAATACTTGTATTTAAATACTAGTATTTAAATACTTTTTTTATATTTCAAATACTTTTTAAATACTTTTTAACCAATGTATTTTAAATACTTAAAAAATACTTTTTATTTGTATTTATATTCTAGAATACTAAATACTCTTTTACATTCCTATGTTCTACTCCAATTTCAATTTCCAATATTTTGTAATGTACTGTTTTAGATTTTGTTTTTAAAATATTATTTTATAATGGTTCTAACTTCTGAGAATTTATAAATAAGATTTTAGATTTCTCCAAAATACAAGCTGATAACAGAATGACTGAAACCCCCGTCAGCCACTCACTCCCACTTACAGGCAAACGGGACCCAGTCACACAGACCACCACGACTAGTTCTTGAATCTATAAATAGTGTTTATTTTCAAGTTGTAATAAGCACTAATAACATTATAACAATAATACGATTAATAGGGTCAAGTGGGGTAATTGTAAACTAAATTCACAAGTTTTTAACATGACTTTAAACTATGGCTTTTTGGATAATTTTTCTTTTTTTCTTTTAGCATTATCATTGAGTTGCACATCTGAGAACTATAATTTGATTACTATACACAAAAATTTTCCATTATTTTATAAATTATAGCATATTTACAATTGCCCCACACATTTACATTTACCCCAATATTTTTGGGGCAAATGTAAATGAATACTTCAGTTTGTATGCATTGGATATGAATAAACTCTGGGGCAATAGTTATTTAGTTGTCATAAGTTTATTATTTTACATTGTCATTTAATTATCATTCATTTTTACATTTACCCCAATATTAATACCTGGCGTGGGGCAAATGAGAACCATCATCATTTTTATATTTATATATATTAGGGGCAATTGGAAATGAAAAAATAAAACTGATTTTATTTATTAATGTGAGAAAAATTAACGATTCTTTATTCTTTAAGAAACATCCTTATATATATAACAGTTAATATAAAGTTAAACAATTTATATGACTAAAAATATCCTAATACTTATGTGTGAACAATGCCCATCAAATAAAAGGAGAGCAGTTTGGCTTTCATTGTTATTATATTGACGAAGTTGTTGTACATGATGAACAAAACACTGACTAAACCAGTTAAAAAATACAGACTCTTCCATCCAACCGTTCTTACTAACAGCATAAAATGTTCCTGAAACAAATAAAAAAAAATATGTAAATTGGAAAAATAATGTATAGGTAACATCTGTTAATAAATAATATACCTGGATAGGCTTTAGGTGAGGTCCATCGAGCTTGAACGGCACATCCTTTGAAAACTATTAATGGTGGTAAATATTTACCATCAGCTGATACACATGCTAATACAGAAATTGATTCTCTACCTGAACCTCCAACTATACGATTAAGAGGTTGTCCTTTTTCACCAATTGCTTTTAGTTTTGAAGGGTCTGTGTGGAATCCACTCTCATCTGCATTAAAAAAGAACTCTGGGCGATTCTGCATATTATTTGCCACAACAACATCCATCAGTTTTTCATAAAAATCGTATACTACTTCTGGCTTTCTAGCATCTTTTCTTACTTTTTGTAGTTGTTCAGGTTTTTTAAATGATAATTTAGGATGCCTTTTCATAAATCCGTAATACCAGTCATCTCCAGGAATACCATTTTTAAATGGTGTGATAAAATTACTTTGCTTAGTAAAATGTCCAACTAATTCTTTAAATTCATTTTTATCGCATGGATAACCCATTTTTGATCTAGCTATTAAACATTTTTCAAATACTAATTCTATCTCATCAGAGAAAACACGAGACCGACCAGCTTTTGTACATGACATTGGAGTTTTTCTTCCTTTTATACGGTTAAAAACTACTGCCTTAGGAACATTAAATTCTTCAAAAGCTTGATTATATGTAAGACTTCCGCTTTTAACAGCATTCACAGCTTTTTCTAAATCATTTGGAGTATAACTAGGGCCACTTCGTTTTTTCACATAATTTCTCACTCTAAAATAAAAATAAATATTACTAATACAATTCAAAAATTAACTTGTGAACTTGTTTATATCAAATAGTAAAAGCTTGGAATCAGAACATGAATATTTAGGTATTGTTTAACTACCATACATAATTTTTTTTAATATATTTTACTGTTCTCATTTACCCCAAATTAATGTTTACAATAACCCCGTAACCAAAATATTTGGGGCAAATGTAAATTGTAAGTTATCTTAAGTAATAGTTATTTTAAATTAATTAATTATAACTATTATGTTCACGGATGTATCAAGTTCAAGTTTAATGTATAATAAGTATAAATGTACTTACATTTTGAAGCAGCAACGCAAAAAATAAAAACCGGTACAAGTTAGTATCACAGTTTGAAATTAAGGTGATTTTCACAACAACAATTTATTAACATAACCTAAAAATATTATCAATTATCTTAGTGCACAACTCCGAAACACATGTCTACCACTATAAAACACAACAAATACGTCATTATTACTAAAACTAAAACTTCCAACAATGCTATTTTCAATTACCCCTATTTACAATTACCCCCCTTGACCCTACGACTTTAAATTAAAAATTATTATTGTATCTCTTATCTAATGTGTGGATGTATGGTTGTCGCGTTGTCGGTTGACGGTACTATACAGTACCAGTCACCAGAGTACCTATATAGTTAATAATTATAAGATATTTGTTGTAATATTACATTATTATTTATTACAAGAGTTGATAATACTCTATAGTCTATCGTCTATGTTTGATGTTTCTTATAATTTATAAATCATAGTATTTTATTTACCAATTTAATACTATATGTCTAAATCAAACGTGCAAAGGCAAACAGGCGACAGGAAACATCGTGTGCGTCCTGCGTTGTTAATTTTTGGTGCTAGTTGTTAGTTGTTACTTATTAAATTATCAAGTATTATTTTTTTAAACAACAATGGATGAAACCGAGGAAAATTGTGAATTGGACAATCCATGTCCACAAGTGAATATTAGTTTACCATGGCCGGTATATAATTCACATTTTAAAGTAAAAAAAATACTTATCGACTGTGATTTATACACAACTTTTGAAGTTTCTTGTAATCATTGTGTGACAAGTAAGACTCAAACTGCTGATTCAAGATCTATGTCCAATCTCCGTAAACATTTAAAGGTAGATATTATTATTATTATTATTATTATTATTAAGGTATTATTTTTTTTTTATTTACTTATAAATACATGTTAGGCATTTGAAAATGTAGGCCATTGCTGGCAAGTCTAAAAGTCCTTAAAATTATTTATTATTAATAGGTTAGGTTAGATTAGATAATGTTAGTCCTTATAAGTAAATAATAGTTTTTCCAATATTTGTTGGTTTAGGTAGTTATATTAATAGGTATATCTCAAGTCAATGTATGTAGACATATAGTTTATATCTAGATATATAATTAAATATTTTAGATAGTAAATTCCTATAATAGTTTATAATTTTCACAGCTTAAACATAGTCATGTAAAAACTGTAAAAGAATTACTGATGCCAAGTATGAATGTATCTGTTGATGTAAATTGTACAAGAAAAGAAATTGATAGCACTGATCAATATGACACCAGGAGCGGATCAAACGTTAAAAAAAAAAAATTTAATACAACACAATCATCTATGAAAAGCTTCATACATTCAAAAGATAATCGCATAAATATAGTTTCTCAAGGTAAATATGTTCTACTATACTCCGTTCCACGAGAGAGCAATCACTTTTCGCGCATCACGAATGACGGCTTCAGAGACGGCGGACCCCAATTTCCCCTTCCATACATCCACGGCGACAGCCGAGGACGGTCACGTGACAAACCGATACTCCTTCTTTTAAAGTTTACGCGCGCAGCGCGCATACGCCACTACGGCAGTACGGCGCTACGCTGTTGGCAGTCGCCAGACGGCGCAATTACTGTACGTCTGTTATGTACAACATAATTTTATATAAATTCTTTCGTAATGCTAATCAAACTACTCAATTGTCACTAGTAAAAACTCAAATATATTTTTAAAAATATTACCTAGGATAAAACTTTTGTTAGACATAATTAGAAATAATATATTGATCATCACTATGTTTAAAATAGAAGTCGAAGTAATTATAGACAATTATACAACAGTCAACAACATAATGTAATAATGTATAGGACATTACAGACATTCATATTATTATATACACACATTTACAAACATTAGAACAACAAAATATATGAGGCGTTCTACAGCAAAGTCAGCAATCTCCAAGCGCAGTGATTTTCGGTAAATTAGGAAAAACTGTTTTGCCGTTATTTCTTGTATTTCTCCACGATATTTTTTTTTTCATTGATTGATAATGGATTTTGATGATATTCGCCGTTATCATTTAATTTGTTAAATGTCGATAATATTAAATAATAAAGGAAAAAAAATGGACATTGTCAAATTTGCTGCGGAACCGCGGAGATTGACGCTTTTGCCACAGAAACGCACGGAGATTGCTTAATTTGCCACAGAAACGGGGAAAATGTATCATGTGTGGTGGAAAAGTCATGTTGATATTATAAAAAGTAGAATATTAAAACATACAATAATAACTGGTTTTTTTTATTATTATTAAAAAACAACAAAATTTAACACTTTTAAAATAACTATTCATCTTTTGACTTTCCATAAAATAACAATATTAATAATAGTAACAAAATAAATCTGTTGCTAGAAAACAAAAACAACTGTTTAACTATAAAATAATTCAGTACTCTCTTCTTAAATACAAAACAAAAAATATATCAACACTTTTAAAATGATCATACAACTTTTGATTTTTATAAAATAATATTACAAAAAAATAGTTACAAAATAAACGTGTTAATAGAAAACAAAAACTAACGTTAAACTATAAACTCCGTACACTCTTCTACATATTCGCAGTCAGAGTTACATGCATTGCTTTCGTCGTGGGTTGATACCTGACGATCGAAAAAATTGATATAATATTGCAGATTCTCAGCAGATTTTTCCCAATCGAGACCAAAGTGCTTTACTAGTAGTTTCTTCACATCCGTAGCTTTTTCATCTTTCACTCGGGATTGTTCATATTTTTGTATTATTGAAGGTTTTACATTTCTGAAATTGCGTTGTTTTCTTGTTATGGTTTTGTATTCACCCACGTTATGCTTGTAAACCAGTTCACCGCGCACTTCACAATTTCTCCCATTTTTATGACGCCGAATAAAAAATCTTCTACATTCTTTAATTTTGAAATGTAAAGTTGATGTTTGCTTAGTAATTTTTCCAGCTGTTGTTTTGAAGTCATAGACATCGACATCGTCACCTAATTTCAGTACTTTTCCATGCTTTCCTATAATAGTTCGATATTCACACGGCAAAATTATTTCTTCATTTTTTTTTATTTCTTGCTCGACATTACCAAAAACCCGATCGGGAGGCAAGAATGAATGACCAGTGATTGGAAATACTAGTTCTACTGATTCAAGTTGCTGTGGTGCGTGATTCAATAACCACATGGACATTGCTGATAGGACGATTGAATTTTTGTTTTGACCCGGACACCCATCCGCTATCAATCGCAAGACTTTAATATCACCGGTAAAAGTTAAATTTTGAAGTCTGTGGAATAAGGTCTGTTGGAACCTTTCTGAAACTCGTCCTCCATCCATGTATAACACCACACGGTTTCTTTATTTAACACGTCATTTGAACACCCTTCAGTTATAGTGAAGTTATACAAATAAAGCTGTCTAGAATAGTATGTGATGGAGTCTGGAATTTTAGGAAGTGGTAAATTTTTTTCACAGTCAAAACATAATGTAACCATATCAGGCCGTTTTTCACGTACCAACTCAAAAAAGGCATTTTTTCGTTTTCTATGTAGTTGTTTTTGTGCTTCCAACGTAGCTTTCTTTTCTGGATCTTTTTCATGTTTTATCCTGGATTTTAGTTCAATACACGTTGAACAAGCATCTGTTGCAGGACGGCCGAATCCAAGATTGAACTTGGTGTTAAAAATTTTATAAAAAAATGTTTTCTTCACTTGATTATGTGTTTTTGCCTGTGTATTGTACAACCAGTAAAGTTTCCGAATATTCAAGTCACCAGCAAGATACTTTCGTACAGACGTTTTAGAACGGCAGTAATGGGACTCTTGAACAATTAACGTTTGAATAAATTTAATAACGGCTTCTTGTTTTGAAACGTAAGTTACTTTTCTGTTTTCCCGAAGCCCTCCACGATTTTCTTTTGGTGATTCAATATTTCGCATAAAATTGCGAATAACAGTTTCAACACGTGACCTAGAGACCTGAATAATTCCTAAGAATGTTGCCTGGCAAACTTGAATGGATTTCAAAGTTCCATTATCTTGGTGAAAAGGAACATAGAACTTTGTATGGAACTTTTTACTCGCGTATTTTTCATTTTTCGGGCAATGACGTTTCACGGGACCGAAATTTGTATATTTTAATATCAAAACATCTTGTTGAGTTTTGATATTTGATGCATAAAAGATGTTATGAAAATGTTTTATATCGTGCATTCGTATAGTTCGACACTGAAATGCGTTCGTGTTATGTTCACAAACAGGATATTTGGGCAGGCTTTTTGGTTTGTATCTATAATTTGTTAATATAACAAAAAACTGTTATTGATAGTAAAATAGATGAAATATAATAAAGATTTCCAGCACTATTATTTATGGAGTTTTTACTAAAGAAACCAAAAACCAAAATCGATTTATGATATATTTTACCGTATGACTAACACCAATACTTAGTTAACTTAGTAGATTTACCTTACAGTTTGAAGAAATATCAAGTACCTAGGTAGGTACTAAATTAGTTACGTACTAAATGATACTAAAACCAAAAATACATTAAGTACTGTAATACTTACCGAGCAACTTTAGCAATATTTCGTTTCCACTCATCTGGATTTCCAACTTTTTTTCGTGCATGCAAAGGACTTTGCAAAATCTCAGGATTCATTTCAATTAAATGTAATGACTTAAATGTAATAACTGTTATTTAAAGGTAACTTCACGTTTTTTTAAATAATATTAGAAGTGTCTCATTATATTATATAAAACATACTTAATAGTAAAACGTTTACTTTAAAAAGGAATGGAGATTGCTGACTTTGTCACGTTATTATTTTAAAAACGGAGATTGCTGTCTTTGCTGCGATAAGCTAGTATTAAAACGTTATATCTCGATAGGGGATTATATGTGATAAAAATCAGTGTTACCAGTCGACGCAGAGTAAAATGTATTATATGAATATTTTTAAAACATTTATTTCAAAGAAAGTGGAGATTGCTGACTTTGCCGCGGAACGCCTCATATACACAATTACACACTGTACAACAACATAACATAATATATTATATACAACATTTAATCAGTATCTGACAAGTATCTGAAGTCACCGTCCGAGTCGTCCGAGTCGTTGCCTATGGTCATAACGCACGGTTGGTTTTCTGCAGTCATGGAATCATCGACCATGGCATCCAACCTCCAGGCTTTTTCTTCTTCTTTGACGACATGGCTGATAAAATTTTTCCACATTTCAGGACCAACTCTGTCCACTGCTTCCACCATTAAATTTTTGACGTCCTGTAGTTTAAATGGTTTATTGTTGGATCTGACATATTTTTTTACTGCAGCCCATGCAAGTTCAATGGGGTTAAGCTCGCAATGGTAAGGAGGTAATCTAAGCACAGTTTTGTTGTTAGCCTTGACCATTTCATCAATCTCATACTTGTTGTACATTGGTTTAATTTTTTGTACTTGCTCTAACAACTCTGCGATAACCATTGTGCTATCGATTACCTCCCCTTTACTTCGAAGCCACTCGATAATATCAGCTTTTTTCCAATTTGTAGTTGGGCATTTCTCCAATTTTACCGAGTGGTAAGGAGCGTTGTCCATGACGATGACTGCGTTCTCTTTGAGTCTGGGCAAAACACCTTCCAACAATTCACGAAAAGATTTCCCGTTCATCACATCGTGATAGTCTTGGGTATTTTTTTTTGACTCAAAGCATAGAAGACCTCCGGGAACAAATCCATCTTCTGAACCAATATGGCTGACAATCAATCGTTTACCCTTGCCAGTAGGATTTACTGCTCCGGTTGATAGTCTTTCTGAAGATGCCATTCGAGCTGATACCACAGTCTTGTCGGACCACACTTTACTATTTACATCTCCGGCGTTCACCCAAGTCTCATCTAAATAGTAAATAGGCCGACCTTCTCCCCGATATTGTTTAATCTGTCTCAGGTAGTTTCTCCTCCAAATAATAATCTCCATTTTTTCAATTAGCGCACTTTGACGTCCTCGCTTGACGTAAACGAAATCCATAGATTTCATCAACTTAAAGAGCGATGTACGAGAAAAATTTGGTAGACCCTCTTCTTCGTTTATGGCAACTAAAACCTTGTCTAGTGTAGGAAGATCACGGTTGTGCCAAAATTGATGAACCTTCCTTCTAATGCCATATTTGTCAAACTCGTCAATTTTTTCTGCAATTTTTCGCCTATTTTTTCTTTTGTTCGGTGAAGAAACGGTTTTATCGCGTTGATACTCCAAAACAGTATTATAGATTGTTGATTGGCCGATTCCAAGCTCCTGTGAAAGTAATTTTTTCATATGAACCATTTTTAAATCTGGATTTTGTATCTTTTTTGCTTTATAAGCATTAATAATCATCAGCTTTTGACTTGAAGAAACAAACTGAAAAAAATTGTAATAATTAATTAAAAAAATTGGAAACTGAAAATGTCCGTAAACAACTCAAAATAAGTCTGGGGACAAAAAGTCCATGGACAAAAGGCCCTGTAAGAAAAAAGTTGGACAAAGTTCCGATTCATTTTTTAATTGCCGTGGTGGTACAAAAAGTCCGAAAATAAAAAATTGTCTATTAAAATAAATATTTTAATATAGCATACTGACCAATACCCAATAATATCATATTTTAATTGTGTTTATTAATAATTATAAATTTTTTATTATAAATTATAAATTATATAGGGGAAACCTGGGTAAAAAATCAAAAAACGAAAATAAATTATAGTAAGTATTATACATTAAATTATTTATACCACGAAAAAAAATACAGAAAAAAATTTCACTTCAGTCTATACTTTTTAATCTTTACCTATGCACTTTTAACATTTAAAAAAATTTTAATTTGAAATCAGAAATTTTTAATTTTCTAATTTTTATATAAATTATAATTTTGATTTAAAATTTAAATATTAAGAATAATTAATTTTAATTAAGTGCAACAGATATTTTTAAACGATAATTAGTATTTATAATTACCATTATTAATATTTAATTACAAATAGGTACGTATATTATTATATTATATTATTAAAAAAATTATACATTATAAATAATATTTTGTTTTAAATTAAGATAATATATTATGTGTAATATGCCTCGTGCAGCCTGCATTCAATAAATTATTATTTGATAAATATTATTATTATTACCTATATTTTGTATAATATGTTTTTAGCTTTATTATTAGACATATTGATCATTCAAAATATTTTTACATGCTATATTAATTGTGAAGTTGTAGTTAATTGAGTTGAATTATTACACATAATATCATCGTAATTTAAAACAAAATATTTTTTATAATGTATAATTTTTTCAATAATATAATATAATATACGTATTTGTAATTAAATATTAATAATGTGGTAAATGGTGATTATAGATACTAATTATCGTAAGCTATAAAAGTTGAATATTTTATAAAATTTTAACTACAAAATAATAATTCAATTTTAAATTTGATAAATTTTGTCAAAATTCGAACTTTAAATGCTTATAAAAAAAAAAAAATTTGCCTATGTATTTTTAATATTTTTCAAATGCTATTGCAACAATATGTCAGAAGCCTTGCATTAAATTTTCACGCTTTTTTACTCAATAAATAAAATTGTATTAATATTTATAGAAAAAAAAACTAAAAAAAATTAAAACTGACAATGTCTGTAAACAGCTAAAAAATAGTCATGTTTTTTATCAACGTTTTATCGTGTATAGATAATCGAGTGAATATCCAATGTTGTAATAATATGAATTTAAATTGTAACCAAAATTGATTTTCTCAAAAACAGATTTTGCGTAAAAATTCCCGTTTTTCCTTAATTTTTATTTTGTTTTTCATGGCGCTTTTGAAAATTACTGGGAAATTTTTACTTCTGACCCCCCTAAGTACCAACTAGATTCTAGACTTTCCTATCAGAAAAGATACTGTTGAAAAAAATCTAAGAATTTTTACTGTCCTAAAAGGTGATGACAGACACAATAATGAAAAAAAATTGAAAAATAAATTAAAAATTAAAAAAAAAACACACATCATTGTAAAATCAATACATTCATCGCTCCGCTCAGAATCTAAAATATAATATTATCAAATACTAGTTCAATAATTTATATATACTTTTTTAGTTTCATGTCATAATAATGTTTTCGCTTAGAATCGTTTTTCTTATACAATAATATTATATCATTGAATTCAAATTTAACACCATCCATTACAGTGACCCACTTGTCACATACTGTACAGCAGAGCAACATCCACTTACCCACCTTTTATAGTTATGAAATGTTACCGAAGTTAAAGATCTATTTTTTTTATTCTAACAATTTTTTACACGGAATTAAGATACATTTGAAAAGTACTCTACAGAAAACTGATTATAATGAGTTCAGAGTTCAAGAATTATTATTTATTATATATTTAAAAAATGACTTACCTTTCCGCATGGGTTGGGCTTTCCTGGAGATATAGTATTATCGGATTCTCGTTCCATAATTTGAAAAATTTTGAAAAAATTACAATTTCAAATAACAAAATATTCAAAAAAACGTGGATAAAAAATAACGTGCAAACAGAGTACTCTCTTAGCGTACGGTTTGATTGTTAGTGACCGTAGATTGAATGTTGGTAGTTTGTATACATTCCATATTATGGAATAACATCTGTCAGGCTCCAGCCAGTCGGTCCCTCGATCACCGGACACTCATTACACAATAGACAACGCTGATGCACAACGCAACATTACACACCGAGGTATTTTTTTTTCCAGTAATTTTGAACCCTCGTACTATAACTAATATATTAGGGCCCCCGAACAAGTGGTTCTCAACCTTTGTATATCTGTGTTCTTTCTACACAATTTGAAAATGTTTACGTACTAATTCACAAAATAATAGGTATTCTATTTTTTGTATATCAAAAATGAAACTACATTATACAATTCATTATTTTTCATGTATGGAATTTTATTTTATTAGAAAACAGTTATAACAATACATATAAACATTTAATATGCACAAAAAGAAAATGAAATATGTAAAATTATTATTTGTATTATCATTAATATCAAAATAAACCAATTAGGTAATATTTTATATGTATAAAATGATCCATTTAGTTTTATTTTATAAAAATTGTTTTTGGTATTTGATTTGCTCGTTTTGTTGCCTCTCATAATTTCGTAAATTAGTTGTAAGTCAATTGACAGTTATTAGTTACAACAACTGTCAACTAAATTGTTATTTGTTTCATTTTTTTTTACATTTTTTTGGCGCCACCAAAACGATACGCCCGGTCAATATTGCCCAATACGTATTTACACATACTTTTTTATAGCAGTGGCATTCCACAAGTGGTTCGCCCTACTCTTGAGACCACGTTCAAGCGCCTGTCGTCGGCGCTCACCGACGACCGGCGCGCACCGACGAAACCGCTCGAACGTGGTCTCAAGAGTGGGGACATGCGCGAACACGGACGAAAATCGGTCGGCGGACTGATTGCTCTCTCGTGGAATAGAGTATAGTTCTAGAATATATAAATATTTCTATAGTTAGTTTTTAAATCAATTGTATTACATATTTAAGAACTGATATTATTTTAGTGCTACATATTATAGGTACCTAGTACCTAGTACCTACTTAATAGTTTAATGTAAAAAGCTATTTGTATTTGATAAATTGATTCAAGTAGATATTCAATAATAAAAAAGGTTTAAAAATATGTTATATTATTTATTTATTGTATAGTAATTAGTAATTATTAATAATTGTTTGTTGTCTTATTTCACAGATACACTTAATCAAATGATTCAAGATTTAATAATAAATGCATCTCTACCATTTAATATAGTGTCACATGTAAATTTTAAGGATATTATTTCTAAAGGATTCCCAGGTAGAAATCTTTTGTGTCGACAGACTCTTATGAAAAATATTGACAAAAGTTTTAATATTGTCTTTGAAAAATTGAAATGTAAATTAAACTCAGTTGAACATTTAACAACTACTGCTGACGCATGGTCGACATTTAAAAGGTATATTTTTTAGATTTTTAATTTCATTATTTAATAATATCTGTCATTAATTTATTTAGATCTTATTTGGGAATAACTGTTCATTGGATTGAAGATGGAAGTCTCGAACGCAAATCTTACTTATTATCTATTAAGCGATTGACAGGAAGTCACACTTATGAAATATTAGCCAGGTCTATGGAATCTGTCTATACATTATTTAACATAAATAACAAAATTTTATATACAACAACAGATAATGGCAGCAATTTTGTTAAAAGCTTTAGGTAAATATTTTATTAATGTTTAATTGAGTTTTAATGCGAAAAAGGGTAGATATCATTAGTTTTCCTAGGTTTTCTTTTATAGTTTATACAATTATACCTACCTATAGTTGTACCTATGGGCTATGAGGTTGGGAAAATATTTTTCTCAATTTTCATTAGTTTCAATTAATACTTTATAACCTAAATTATTATGTTTTAATCAAGAATTTTACATCTAAAATTAATAGGTAATTTATGTTTCAATCAATTTAATTTATTTTTAACTTTTTAGAGTATTTGGGGCGAATGACGATGATACCAATGCCTTGAATATTACACAGCTAGATAATAACACAGCCACAATGCCATACATCACCTTCATTCCTGATGATGTAGATGATTTGGATAATTGTACTGTTACAAATGAAGATGAAGATAATGATTTTCAAGATATATCTCATTTAAATATTGCTGAAGTATTGGAAGACACAGAGGATGAAGTATATATTTTACCAAAACATCATAGATGTGCAGCACATACTCTCAATTTAATCGCTACTAATGTAAGAGAATTTTATTTATTTTGTAATATTTTTAAATTTTAGATTCATACTATATATTATTATCAACTTACAAATTACAATTACAGGATATTCAAAAAGCTATTTCTGGTGTAAAAAATGCAGTATCGCCTCTGTGGAAGTATAAGCAGCAGAGCAGAACAACCTTTGCGAAATTAACTAATCTTTGGAATAAGCAAAACCGATCTACTAAAATTGCTGATGTTATAAAAAGTTGTTTTGGAGTATACCTTGTCACTCCAACAGAAACAAGATGGAATTCAACATATGACTCAGTAAATTTTTTTTTGAAGAAATCCAAATTAAATTCATCAAAATTATTTCGATTGTGTGATGAGATTGATATTGTACGATTTAATAAAAATGATATGGAATTCCTTGAAGAATATTCTCAGATGATGGAACCATTAGCTATTGTTTTAGACCTTTTACAAGGTGAAAAAAATATGTTTTTTGGTTTTCTAATACCTTCAATTACCGAGTTAATTTACAAGTATGAACAAATACTTAATAAAAATCAATTAAAAATCTGTTCTCCATTGGTAGCAGTAATAATAAATAGCATTGAGAAACGATTTGAAAAAATATTAAGTGACCAATTTTTGACAACAGCAGCTATTTCACATCCGTATTTTAAAACTGTTTGGATAAAAAACCAAGTAAAAAAGGATTTGGCTATTTCGGATTTTAAAAAAACAGTTTTAAATGTCTTTAATTCAAAAGAAAATGAGGCTTCAACAGATAAACGATTAGTTGAAAATAGTGAAGTCAGTGAAGATGAAGTTGAGGATTCTTCTTTTTTTTCATGGTCTAATGACAAACTTCAAGGAACATCAACTATCTCTGTGGAAAATGAAGTAACTCAATATCTGAGTAGAAGCCCTACAAAAAAACTGACATCACTTAATGAATATCCTAATATAAAAAAAGTTTTTATTTGTCATAATACTCCATTGCCTAGCAGTGCTCCCATTGAACGCGTATTTAGTATTACCAATGCCATACTAACAAAACGTCGAGGAAAGATGGACGATAACACATTTGAAAAAACAATTTTTTTAAAATACAATTCAAATATGTAATTCATATCTATTAAAATATACAATATACTGTATTACTATACAATATACTGTACTACTATTAGAATAATTGTGTGTTTTATTATTATAATTATTGATTATATATTAATATCTAAGTTACTGAATTTTAACATTCCATAATTAGGTAAGTATTAACTAAACAAAAATAAATATTTTAATATAAAATTTATAATTAACTAAAAAAAAAGTATTTTGAATACTTTTAAAAAGTATTTGTATTTATATTCAAATACTTTTAAAAGGAAGTATTGGAATACGTATTTTAAATACAATTGACACCAAGTATTTAAATACGTATTAAGAATACATTTGAAAAGTATTCTTAACAAGACTGTATCTACATCATAAACATAATGTATAACTGTATAATATCTACCAACTTATTTCACCATTACATTTTTAACCGTATTATTAAAAATAATGATAGATAATAAGTACCTATTAATAACATATATTATTTAATCTTATTGGCCCTGATAATTATGTTCAATCGTAGTACCTATATTACCTTTATTGTGATAATAATTAATTAATAATAACTAAAAAATGTATTCCATGCAGGTAAATGATCCTTTGAAGTATATTATTGTAAAATTATTATGACCTTCAAAAACCAAAGTAGTAGGTAGCATTGATTAAAATATATATTCACGAGGCAAAATCTTTTTATTGCTACAGTTATTCCAATTAAAAACTTAGAAATAGCACAGCATTAGTCATTACCTAAGGACAGATGAAGACATTCGAATATCCAGAGGTAATTAATCAGTATTGGGTAGTATACAAAATACCAGTGCCGTAGACCGTAGCCAGGGCACTTGCCCACCCCCGAAATTTTTTTTTTGCTTGTTTGTATTATATTTTATGATTGATAAAAATTAAAAGGCTGTCGAAAGTGAATCATTTTTAAGGGGTTGGATTTAGGAAATATTCTATATCCAGCGTCAGTGACTGTATGTGTTGTGACTTAGTGACTTGATCATTAGTGTGTATGAGTTCCCCGAACGCTTTAAGTTGAACTACGACGGCTAAGATTCTAAGAAATCAGTAACGTACATAGTACGCGCAGTCACTATATTTTGCGATCAAAAAATTTTCAACTCCCATGGGCAAAGGATTAGAGGCTGCCCTATATAATTATTCTATACTCTGTCCATCTCCCAATGACATTCATACTTATGTAGATGACATTTTAATCTCTTCCCCTTCATTCGAAAGTCACCTCAATACTCTTGAGTGGATCATTCATAAAATCTCACAAGCTGGTCTCACTTTAAAATTCAAAAAATGCAACTTCAATAAACAACAAATCAAATTTCTCGGACATTTCATATCCCCCAAAGGTATGATAACGGACCCTGATAAAATTAAAGCTCTTCAAAATTTTCCTTTTCCTCGTAATAAAAAAGACCTTTAATAATTTTTCGGTTTCTGTAACTTCTATCGTAAATTCTCACAAAATCATTCTTCCTGGACCTTCACCGAACAAAACAAAATAGATTTTCAAAAGATTAAAGATGCTTTCTCTCTTCAAATTTCCCTAACTCACCCCAATTTTAATATACCCTTTTGTATCCAAACTGATGCCTCATATATTGCTCGGTTAGGTGCTGAATTGTTTCAAGTTGATGGTAACGGGCAAAGAAATACTCCATCATTTGCAAGTAGGTCACTCTGTGGTGCCGAAAGGAACTACACGGTGACTGAATTGGAATTGTTAGGTATCCTTTTCGCCTGTCAAAAATTCAAAATCTACATTTTAGGACATCCCATAAACGTATATACTGACCATAAAGCTCTTACTTTTTTATTCTCTTGTAAATTAAAAAATAGTCGCCTTACCCGTTGGACTTTTTTCCTCCAAGAGTTAAAAAATCTCAACATTTATCATTGTCCTGGGAAAGATAATCCTATTGATGCTCTGTCTCGCCACCCTCTCGGTCGCGATGACCGACCTCCCAGAGACTCCCCTATTGTCTTACACTCTACTCTACTTCCCCCAGCCCCCCTGATATTATCCTGTTTTTTCAAAATATTTCATCAGAACAACAAAAGGACCCAAAATTAGTTAAAATTATTTCATTATTAAAATCAGTTCCCGCACCAGTATGGCACCATTATTATACTTTGAAAAACAATATTTTATTCATTCGAAAAGTTAAATAGGATTCTAACTGGTCTCTGTATATACCCAACCACATGGTTAAGCAAGTTATTATTTTATTTCATGAATATTATGCTCATACTGATCCCCTCAAAACTGCTCATTCTATAAAAAACATATGTTGTTTCCCTTCATTTTTTAAAATTATCCGTTCTGTAGTTCAAGCTTGTGAGTTATGTCAGAAGTGTAAACCTAAGACTACTTGCATTGCAGGCCCTATGTTACCCTTTTTTTTCAGATAAGCCCCTTGACAAATTATAAGTTGATTTTTATGGTTCCCTCCCTGTAGGTATGTTCCAATTTTCTTATATTTTTGTTATCGTTGAAAACTTTAGCCGTTTTATTAAATTATATCCCCTTAGGCGTGCCAATGCTAAGATATGTATAAAAAAGTTAACAACAGATTATTTCCCAAACTATGGAGTTCCAAAAAGTATTGTTTCCGACCACGGTCGACAGTTTACTAGCAAGTATTGGAAAACCTCCCTGAAAAAATATCAAATTCAAGCATCTCACACAAGTATTTATCACCCCCAATCAAATCTCTCTGAACGTGTTATGAGAGAGCTAGGCAGGATGTTCAGGACGTATTGCCACCAGAAACATGGCCTCAATATGTCCCCTACATAGAGTGGACGTTCAACAACGTACGTCATGAATCCACCCACCAAACTCCCTCAACACTCTTCCTTCAAAATTCAAAACACAACCCATTAGTACATTTCATACAATTCCTCGACAATAATTCTCCTCTTAATTATCATAAACAATTAATATTAGCTCAAGAAGTACAATTAACTAAAGCAGAAGCTCGTAAGAAACTCCAAGAAAAAAATATTAACCCCACTCATTTTAAAATAGGCGACCTAGTACTAGTCCGCACTCATAAGCTAAGCAATCAAATAGACAAAAAACATCTAAATTATTTTATATGGTGGTCCCTTCAAAATTGAAAATATAAAAACAGTAATTAATGTTTATGAGTTAGTTCACCCTGATGATGATAAGGTACCCACAATAGTATACATTTAAAACCATATATACCACCTACAATGTAAAGTCATCAGGTGTGGTTACACTTCTCTTTCAATGTTACAATATCAAATCATAATTAAAACTGACTAATATTTCCGTTCAACAATCGTTTCAGGACCAAAAATTAATTTCAATTTACTCTTCATTTCATTTGTCTAAAGTAGTGTATATTATTTTTGGCGAAGGGAAAGTGGCGTGCCCATCGTCCAGTGTACCTTAACAAGTATGCTGCAGTAGCCCTACCCTGACCTTAATTGGTTGGGGTAGTCTGGTCCTCCAGGTTGGGGGTTGAGCGCAGGGTTGACAACCCGCCTTGTAAAAAGCTTTTTGTTCAGGATACATACAACAAGCCTCGGACTAGAGTATATGGTAAAACGACTGGAAACTGGAAAACGGAACAATTTTTGGGTACGTGGAATGTGCGATCTCTGCACAAATCAAGTGCGGCTTTGGATTTGGTCAAGGAATTAGAAAAATATGGAACGAAGTGTGTAGCACTTCAAGAAATTAGATGGGAAGATGCCGGGTCAACAAAAGTGTCTCAAACAACCATCTTCAATGGAAAATTCGAAAAAGGTCATAAACTGGGAACCGGTTTTGCTGTGCACGAATCAATTATACACTCAGTAAAGGAGTTTAGAGATATAAATCCGAGAATTACAACTTTAACAATTAAAACAGACAATTTTGACATGGTATTAATCAACGCGCATGCCCCAACTGAGGATAAAAATGAAGAAGAAAAAGAGCTGTTTTATGCATCACTAGAAGATACGTTTAGCATGTCAAAAGGTGATATAAAATTAGTACTAGGCGATTTCAATGCAAAAATAGGAAGGAAAGAGTGCTACAAATCGACTATTGGAATCTACAGCCTACATTCCAGCACCAACGATAATGGTACTAAACTAATCGACTTCGCTTTAGGAAAGGGTTTAGTGGTCAAAAGTACTATGTTCCAACGAAAAGACATACATAAATATACATGGATCTCGCCGAATGGGAGACATAAAAATCAAATTGACCATGTCCTAATAAATAATAGATTCAAAAATAGTATTCTGAATATAAGAACTTTACGGGGAGCTGATATGGACTCGGACCATCTACTGGTTGGTATATGGATGAAAGTTAAAATTAAGAAATATAAGAAAGGTAATTTAACAAACAAAGGACGAACCGATATAAATAAACTAAAGGACAAACAAATATGCAAAGAGTATGTAGAGTGCTTTCAGAATAGTATTAAAAGTAAACAATTAGATATAGAAAGAAACTTAAATGTTGATAAAACATGGGAACATGTAAAAGAAAGCATAAATGAAGCATCAACGAAAGTCTTGGGAAAAAAAGTATCGAAAACAAAACCATGGTTCAATACGATTTGTGAAGAAGCTGTACAAAGAAAAAAATTAGCAAGACAAGAGTGGTTAATTGACACTGACAACTCACTAACACTGAGAAGATTTAGAACTCGTCAAAAATAAGCCAGCAATATATTGAGATGTGAAAAGAGGAAATACGTTCAAAACATATTAGAAACAGCAGAACTCGATTATAAAACACACAGAACTAGAGATATGTATAAGCGAGTGAATGATCTCAGAGGTGGATACAAAAAGAAAGAAAGATTCCTAAGGGATGATGATGGCTCCCTGATAACTACAAGTGAAGAGTTGGCAAAGAAATGGGCTAGCTACTTTGAAAAGTTGCTAAACTGTGAAGAACCGAGTGAAACCCTTAATTTTAATTTTAATCAGGAATTCCAAGAATCACAGGATTGTGAAGAACCGACCTTGGAGGAAATAAAATTACAGATAAACATGCTAAAGAATAACAAATCCCCCGGAGAGGATGACATTCAATCAGAGCTCTTAAAGGAAGGCGGAGAGGAAATGGTAAAGTGGTTTTGGAAGGTAATTCACGAAGTCTGGACAACTGAAAAAATGCCTAAAGAGTGAAAGACAGCGGTGATTTGTCCAATTCATAAAAAAGGAAGTAAACAAGACTGCAATAACTATCGTGGGATAGCCCTCCTAAACGTATAATAACGGAAATACAAACTCAGACCCAATTTTAGTTAAATCGGGATTAAGACAGGGAGACGCTATGTCACCAATCTTATTTAATATAGTAGTAGAGAAAGTTGTAAGAGAGATGAATATTACACCGCAAGAAGGAGTTAAATTCCAGGAATCGTCCATAGGACTTCTGGCTTATGCAGATGATCTGGTGATCATGGAGGATTCACAAGACGGACTAAAAGGTTTATTAAACCGGCTGGAGAAAGCAGCACTGAAAGTTGGACTCCATGTCAATGAGGACAAAACGGAATATATGGTAGTAGGAAGACGAGACACTATAAGATTATATCCAACTCTTAACATCAACAACCGAAATTTCAAAAGAACAAGACAATATAAGTCCTAAGTACCTAGGATCCATACTTTCAGAGAAAAATGAAATCGAAATAGAAATAGGAGCAAGAATTCAGTCAGGAAATAAATGCCTTTATGGTCTTGCGAAATTACTGGGATCAAGATCACTTTCAAGAGAATTAAAATTACAATTATACTTCACATTAATACGACCTGTTATTACTTATGGAGCTGAGGCGTGGCCATTAAGGAAAAGTGATGAAAGAAAACTCTTAGTTCTGGAAAGAAAAATACTGAGGAAGATCTTTGGACCAATAAAAGACATGCTTAGTGGGGAATGGAGAATAAGGAAAAATGATGAACTAGAGACACTCTTTCATAAACCCAGTATACTCGAAACAATAAAGAACAAAAGATTGCTTTGGGCTGGGCATGCCTGGCGTAGTCAAAACCCACTCATACGTATGGTACTGTTTGAGGTCTTTGTATTTGGTTTCGGTTATTGACAGTTTGGTGAAATATAACTGTTTTGGTTCATCATTTTTTACTTTAGATCTCACTCTACTCTCAGTTATACTAACAATTTTGTAGTTCAACATAATATTATTCTCATCATCATGTTTAAATGAATAAGCTATCTTCAAATCATTTAGATTGTCTTTATTAAAATGTACTGTTCTTATATTTTTAAATTTAACATCACAGCCATTAGTATCTTTTAATTTTGGTCGATTGAACATTGTTTTACATACTTCGGACCAATCTAAAAAGTCTGAATGATTTAATTCCACAGTGTTATAAGTGCCAAATTTTTTTCTTGAATTTCTGATTAGAGTAGGCCATTCAGAAGGAGCCCATACAGTTTTTCTTTTTAAATTTTTCTCTATACATGCATGTACAGAGTCAACTGGCATGTAGGTATGTCCTGGCAATAAATAATTAATCGTTATACTGTTAATATTTTTTGAATTTAATAGGAAATATCGCAACATGGACAAAACAACATGATTTTTGTTTTGTCCAGGACAGCTATCACAATAAAGTGCTATATCATGAAAAGTACCTATTTCATCGATAGTTTTTAAATATATAAATATAATGGAAGCAATTTCATATGAGCCTCTTTTTCCATCAGGCTCGGACCACAGATAACAATGCCCATCGGCTGCCGGCCGACAATTGTGCTCATTCGGGAGCGATGTTTATTATTTTCTCAACCATCGTCTATAACGGATCGAGTAAATACAATGCACACACGTCGTACAATTATGCCACATTGCTGCCGTAATATTTTTGATATTCGCGCGTACCTATTCGGCTTGTATTTATTGCTTTATTAAATACTTACTTCATAAAAAATATATTTAATACAGTAAATAATATCTAGTTTATAACTGTAACATAAACGAATATTACCGAAATATCTAAATATTATTTTTTAGTAGGTTAATTAATTGAATATATTATTTTACGTTATACTACTACCACATAGGTATATTTTATAAATTACATTTTTTGCGTATTTCTAAACATTAAACATTTTTCACACATCAGTCATCTATTATTTATAAGGTCCTACTTTTCTACCTATCTTACAATAATTTGAAACCTACGATTTACTAATATGTACTAATAAGTAATAAGTAATACTAATAAGTAATGACAAAGATATTATGAATTAGGTACGCATTTATTCAATAATATATTTATTAGTTTGTAATTAATAAATAAAACTCTTGTTTACTTTAATATACATACCGATACCAATACAATAAAAAAAAAAATTTTTGAAAGGAAATAAATTGGTCATGGAAATATAATTAGATACAGTTTATAATGCCAGTAATAACTAATAAAGTTATAGGTATTTCTTATTTTTATTTATAAAACTTTATGTAGGTACCACACTACTAGTTATTTTACTTGGCTTTCTCTCGTTCTCGTATATCACTTTTTAGCATTCTAGTTGGGTAAAGTGGTTGTACTATTTCCGATAGTAAACATTGTAAATAAAATCTAAAACAAATAACATTAAAAATATTTTATGTTACAGTATTATAGTATAAGTCTGAATTGTAATTATTAACTATACATTTATACTTTACTTACGCTTTAAGTTTATGAACCATTTTAGATTCCCAAAATGTAGAATTATAAAGAATTGTTTCGATGTTTGTCCAATTATTCGTGTGCACAACAAAATAACACAATTTTCGACGACTGATATGTAACTGCCCCATAATTTAGTAGTAATATGCATGTTCGGTTTTTAATTTTATTTTATTATTCACAAGACTGCAGTATTGTAACTAAAAATGCATATTACATATTATATATTATATTATATATATTTCTAATTATTATTAAATAATATTTCATTCATCATTGGAACGTACAAATAACTTACAAGATTATTGTTGACCGCTTCTATAGCACTAGTAGTATCTTTAGCAACATATGGGCATTTGATTTCAACTACAGCATCGTTTTCAATTAAACCATCTATAAAAAAAAATTTTTGGTTAAAATATTAAAAAAAATAAAGGATATACCTATTATTTTTATCAAAATGCATGGCAATAAAAAAAATGATTTACCAGGACTCGCTGCTAAATATGGATCATTAGGATCAATGATCAAACCACAAATTTCAATTTTTTTTTTTATAATTAATTCCGCTTTTTTACGTGCGATGTCCGTATTTTAGCGATTTTGACTGAGCACTTGGGGCGTAAAGTATGTTATACACTGTATTTTTGCATGATGTGTTGGCACGCATTTTACAAATTTGTCCAAAGCGCGATGCTGTAAGTCTTATTTTTCTTTCATAAAACCATTTTTCATTGTTACTTTGATCTCGGGTATCGATTTCAACTTGTTCAAAATTGACATCATTCAATGATGTCAGAAACATTAATTTTTTGGTTTCCAATTCTTCTGCTGTCAAAATTTCTATGAGAGGTTCAGCTAAACCATAATCGGCATCTGGTCCATATGAACGCGGCTTTTGGTACCTCCGCTCATCCGGAAATAATTGTCTTTTATTTTTCGTGTTTTTTCGAATCCGATCAATATTTTTCATAAATTTTTTTCCAAACATCCCTATAAAATAATTATAATAAAAAAGTGGGCAAGTAGGCAAATGCTCTGATGCGAAGTAGGTGTCAATTGTATCTCGTAATTTGTCATTGAGAATATGTCACTGCGATAAAAAGCAACATTTTAATTCAACAATAAATTATTGTATACAATAAAAAAACAATACTGAGTGGAAACGGCCTATCTTTTTCGTAATCTAACGATTAGTATAAAGTATAATATAAGAAAAATGCACAAGTAGTAGGCACCCTCACACAGACTTGGATAAGATACTGTTTAAATGTATGTCCAATACATATTCCGGATAATTAAAAAAAAAGTATTCAAAATATATATTCGAATGCTTTATGATGATAGTATTGCGGATTCCCTAAGTATTTGGAATACTTAAAAAAAAAGTATTCCAAATATACCTAAATGCAATTTATACGGAATGATAATGAAATAGTTTATAAAATTGACTGAACGTTAAAATAATAGGTACCTACCTATTCAAAAAATACTGTATTAAAATATTTGTAAAAACTAAAAAGTAGTTAAAAATTCGGAATACTATCCAAGTCTGCCTAAACATTATGTATTTCTCAAATATACTAGTGAACAAACAAACCTGGACTATTATTATTTGCCATTTTCTTATGTATTTTTCGTAAAAACTGGTTCGAATTGAATGAAATCACCGCTGCTTCAACTCTCGTGTTATAACTTCTACGACCTGAAAAGTTTAACCTTTTTCCCGCCACATGCTTATTTATAATTGCATTGAATTGCTCGCATATATTATTTGTTTTGTTTTTAATTAGGCTCTCTGCATTTAGTACTAATCTGGAAATGCAATTTTTCATTTCTCTCAATATACTACCGTTTTCGGCTTCTGGGATTAAATTTATTGCAGAATTCGATTTTGACCCAGTACAAAAGTAAGCCGCACAATTTGAATGTTGCCCTAATCGGTGATATAGACAATTGTCTAAATCTTTTCGAAGGCCTATAAAATGTTAAATTAATCAAATTATTATGAATTATAATTATAATATATTTTAAATAGATAATCAAACTAAGAGAGAAATTAATATCGTTTTCTAAAAAATTTTAGAACATTTTTACTAATTAATAATATGAAAAACAACCTTTAATTTTTTGTGCCATTGTTAAGCCATTATTATTTCTCCAATGTTTAGCTGATTTTGTAACATCTCCACGAAATCTAAGGATATTTATCAAAACAAATTTTCTCACTCGTAATGGGTATTTAGTGTTTTTAGCTAACATGGATATTTTACTGTAATAATTTCTTAAAAGATGATTACGACATTCAATCTTTTTAATGAAAAAATGTGGACCATAAGGTAAAATATCATTGAGTCGTTTTGTTACACTGCTGTCACCATCACCTATAATATTATAAGTACCTGTTTGTCTATTAATATTTTACAGAGGTTTTAGGGGGTAATAGGCATATTTATATATATAAGTAGTATATAAATGTATGTCCTGGGACAGTTTTCAATTTTCATATTATATCAATAAAAGATCACAAAGAAAGCAATGTGCAAAAAGATCAGAAAATTGAAATGCAATAATAATAAAAATATTTTTTAATAGAATTGTTCTATTTAAAATAAAAATCTAAATGAAAAAAAATGTATTAAAAAGAAATTGAATAGGTACCTTAGTTAAAGGAAATGAAATTTATAATAAAAGAATGGATACAACTATCAAAGATTTTAATAAGGCACAAGAAATCGAAATGCTAAATGAAATAGAAAAATCAATATTATATAATGAAATCTTTGTTAAGTTTTGTAAATATGAATACTATAATACTAATAATAATAATATTAAAATAATGAAATATAATCTAAATACAATTCCAATTAAAGGAAATATTTTAATCGTCGATCATGGACACAATATTTCTGGAAATGGAAATCCTTATGCTTCTAAAATACTAGATTCGCCCACATGGCTTGAAATTTGTAAAATAGCTAATGATTTAATAAATACAACTGGTACTTATTTTTTCAAATATCTCTATGATATTTGTGTTGTTCAAGATTTAGGAAATATTAAATTATGTTGTCTTAGCATGGGAGGTACAGATTCCGATCACAAAATGCTTAGAATATAATAATATAATTAATTAAATTTTTAATAGAATTGTTCTATTAAAAAAATGTTCAATATTTAACACGTGCCCAAATGGGGCACGTGTTATTAAATTCCAATATAAGTGGATATTCATATAAGTGGATCAGGAGTTTATTCACTTATATTAATCCTTCAAGAATATTTATCGTAAAACTTATGAAATTAATTAATTAAAATCTAAAAATCTTTGAAAACGATTTTACACTATGATACTATGAGGGGGACTTATAAAGAATTAAAAACAAAAATGTTTGATGTAAAAATAAACATTCCAACATAAATAGCAACGGAGTTATACTTAAATGAAAAATATGAAGCGGGGGGTAAACTTTTAATATGTAGTGTAGATAAGCATATAAAACATATCTGTGTTGATCCGACTTGAAAATACCAAATAATAAATGAAATATAGGACTTGTAATATTTAACTCTTAAAAAAATGCAAAAAATTTGCAAAATATCTGCGTTGTACAGACATCCAGAACGGTGGCCACCTCTCACTTTTTTTATTTTTTTATTTTATTTTTTTTTAACTGGTTGTCTGTACAACAGAGATATTTTTTTTTTACCTAAGCACTGTGACGTGGTGGGTTAGACATGTATTTATTTGTAGAATTTAAAGTCAGAGGTGGACATTATATACGTCAGCCTTGGAACAAGACTGAGGTAGATACAAATCAAGGTGACAACGTAGGCCGCACCACGTGACAACCTACATTCGCATGTAAATCACCAATCGCCCGAAGCGCTACAATTGCCGGCTTTATAATGCCCCCCACCTAATTTCAAATCCCACTACGAGAACAGAGTAGGAACAAATCTGCTGCAGTCAGATTCGAACCTAATATGTTCAGTCTCAAAACACACGCCTTAACCCACTGCGCCACAATGCTTAGGCATGTAATGTATACTATGTAACACTATTTAAATAAAATTAAACTAGTATAATTATACCACGCTGTATACTTCACACTGTATACATCACATTGTATAGTAGTCAGCAGATAACATTCCACAACAGGATGTTAAAAAATAATCAGTCTAGCTATATATTATTATTATTATTATTATTATTCGAATCATGTAATTCCTCTTGTATTAATTTACGTAGTTTGTTTAGTGAAAGTTTAATTTCATTATAATATAAGTTTTTAATAAAACTTAAAATAGTTTCGAAACAACAATTATTAATTAAATGGAAGTTAAATGATTTTAATTGATTATTTAACTCGATACCTGAATATATAATACTTCGTAAGTATTATATGTTTAAAAAATAATTATTATTTATGTTTTTAAATTTAATTCTTTCTAGTCGTTTAAAATTCTTAACATCATCATCACTATCATTATCATCACTATCATTGTCGCTGTCAGTGTTATTGTATTCATTAATCATATTAATGATATGTAATATTTTATGTTGTTGTTCAATCAACTTTAAAAGTAATTCCAATTTTTTATTTACCATTTCTATTATTTATTATAATATAAATATATTTTTTTTAACATCGAATTATTAAAACATACATATGAGTACATCAACGACTCGTTAACTCGTTATTTTTTAATAGAAATATTTCTATTAAAAAAAAATTATGATATTTAAATAAACTTTTTATAATTTTCAATAAATTCTAAACATAAATGACCACATATAGGTGGATCATTATAGTATTGAAATTGGGAAACAGTACAAAAAAGATTATCTTTACCCAAATATTTTAAAAGTTCTTTTGGTGGCTCACCAACTATATGACCAAATGGTTCAAAATATATTTTAAATGTATTGTTTATTTTTTTCCATGCAACCCAATGAGAACCATTTTGAGTAGAATCATTTAAATTAAATACTCCACATTCATTTTCCCATGGTGTTGTAGGTAATTCATTTAACATAAAAACACCCTCTATAATTTTTTATTTTATTTCCAAAGTAATTTATATCTATATTACTCAATGGGTCAATTTTTATATTATTTTCTTTAATCCAAAACCGTGTATAAATACCTTCAAATTTTTCAATATTATTTCTAAATGTTTTTATTTCAAATTTATTCATTTTTTAAATTTTTTTTTCAATATTTTTTTTTTTTTTTCAAACCAGAACCTTGTGATCTAATTTTTTCCATCTCTTTATTATGTCGAATTGTTTCTTCTTCCATTTTTTTTTTATGTTTAGCATCAGTTATTGCTGTATAAACAGCACTTGCACCTGCAGCCAAAGCACTTACGCCTTCAATCACAGCAATAGCTAATGGTAAAAATCCACCTTTTTTAATTTGAACATGTTTAAGTTCTAATCTTGATCTGGTATTATTTTTTTTAGCGTTTTTTAATTTTCTTATTTGTTCTGGCTCAAGAATAAATTTATTTTTTCCACTATCAATTTGATTATTTTCAATTAGAATTGATACATCTTTATTATTTTTATGAGCTTCCAATATTTTATTAAATTGTTTTTTATTTAAATTTAGATTCATTTTATAATACAAAAAAAAATAAATTAAATTAAATTCATTCCAAATCGTCTTTTAACATTCATTACATTTGCTGTAAAAATGGCTGCAGTTTTTTCACCTATAGAACTATGAGGATCATAAAATCTTTCCATTGCTTTTTGTTCTAAAATTTTATCAGCAATATGTCTTGTTTTAGTATCTTTATTATTTTTATAAAAATAATCATGTTCTCTCGCAGCTTCATCTAATTTGTTTATAGGTTTTTTATTTTTTTCTAACTTTGTTCCCGGTCCTAAATAATTATAACCAGGCCAATGTATTTGAGGTAAACTTGAACAATTCAAAAGAAAATTAACAATTCCTGAACCTGTAATAATTTTCTTTGGTAAACATGAAACATATGATGATAAATGATCTGCACCAATAATAGGTGTATCAATTAATTTTTCCATTTCTCTAATACATATATTAAGAATATCAAGTTTTTCATCATGGTAAATATTATTTCCTGTACTTTCTTCAATTGATATATAATGTATACGTTTAGTTATTTTTTCTTTTGATATTTTCACTTCCTTTGGTAAACAAGTTACATATTTTAGTAAATATTCAATACCTTCAGGAGTATCAATATGGTTTTCCATAATTATTTTAAACAAATGAAGAATACCAAGTTTTTCGTTTTTAAAATTATTATTTCCAGCTCTTTCCTCTGCAGAAATAAACTGTAAATTATCTATAACTTGGTTTACATTACTAATATAACGATATTCAATACGATTTTCTGTGTATTTCTTTAAACCCTCCCCTATTTGATTATCTTCAGCTAACATTTTATTATTTTCTTTCTTTTCATTAATTTCATTATCTTCATTATTTTCTTTCTTTTTATTAATTTTTTTATTATTTTTTTTATTATCAGTATTTTCTTTCTTTTTATTATCCATAGTTTCTTCATTATTTTCATTCGTTTTAATTCCATTCATTTCTCTCCAAATGTTTTTAATCATATCATTATATTTTTCACCACGACTTGATTTAGCTCTTTTCGTTGAAGGATCATTGTTTTGATATATAGAATTAGTTTCAATTAATATATTTTTATAAATATTAAAATCATCATCTGTATAAAATTTCGGATTGGTAGTATCTACATGAGTTAATAATCTCCACAAACCTAGAGTTCCTGTATATGTTTTCCATTTAAAATTATATTATCATTTTCAAAATTTATTTTATCTTTTCCAATCATATGAATATCATCTTCTTTATTATAATATATTCCAAAAGAATTAGTATCTTTTACAGTTGGTAAATATCTTGTCGCAATAGCACCTAAGTTTATAACATTTTTAGGTAATGGAGAATTACTTGTTGATTTTTGACTAGAATATTTTGGAGTTCCAAAAGTCTCTTCTGAACTTGTTAATCTTTTTAATTCTGGATTTCTAGGTTGATAATAATAGGGTTTATTTAATTTTTGAATGTCTCCTTCAGTTTTAATAGCAACATCTTTAACTGCATTCATTGTTGTATTAACATTTGTTAATGCGTTTATTATTGGTCCATACTTTTTTTGTTGTTCTTCAATTACATGTTTTTGTTTTACAATTGTATTTCTAAATCTATCCTGTAAATTTTTTTGAATATTAATTATTTTATTTACATCTGTAGATTTATGTTGGTTTTTTTCTTTTTTAATATTATCTTCATCTTCATCATCTTTTTTTATAATAACAGTCTCTTTTTCATTAGGTTTAAAAAATTTATCTTTAAACCTATTTTGTAATTTTTTTTTAGTATTAATTATTGTCTGAATCTTTACATCTGATGTGTTTTTTAAACTATTTCCTACCTTGGAATTGTTTTGTGTTTGATCTTCAAATGTAACATTTTTTTTAATTTTTTTTTTTAATTCTTTTTGAATTTGTTTAATATCCATTTATTAAACAAAATAAAAATAAAACATAATCATGCATCGATATATAAAATCTTATTACCTTTATTGTCATAGATTAATTTTTTTATCAAGTCTATTGTTATGAAATCATATGATTTTATTTTAGTTTTTTTATCATATTTTTTACAATAAGTTCTATTAATTTCTTTAAATTTTTCTAAAGCTACATCTTCACTAATCAAATCGGACCATATTTTTTCAATATTATAATTTGATTGATTAAAAACAATTAAAACATTCAAATTATTTCTTATTGTTTTTATATCTACTGAAGTATAACTTTGTGTTAAATAAATAACACTAATATTCTTTGATCTTGATCTTATAAAATATTCAATTATCATGTCTTGTTTTTCTTTTAGAAAATCATCAAAAATCACTAAACTATTTGGTTCACAATCATCTACAGATATTATTTCATCATTAGAAAAATGTGTGTTTATAGAAGGTATAACATCAAATATTTTTTTTATTTTTTTATAGACGGGTTGCTCAATATTTTTTGTAAAAATATATAGATTTAAATAAGGAATCCAATAATTTATAATCAGATTATACAACAAGGTTGTTTTACCACAACCACAGATGGTCCTATAATTAAAACACGTGAAGGTAATTCAAATAAAGATTTTTTCTTATTTTCATCTTCAATAAAAAATTTTACTTTTACTTTATCCATTTATTTAAAAAAAAATATATATTTGGTAATATAAATAAGAAAATGGAAAATATTTTAAATAAATATGATAATTATATAATAAATAGCCAATATGAAAGTTATATACCTCAAATCACAACAGAATTAAATAAACCAAACCGAAATACAATAATTATAGTAGATGGTAAAGATAAATTTCTGAATATTAAAAATTCAAAACTTTATTTATTACTTGAATATGTACAAGAAGATGGTACTAATTATCCCACAAAATCTAATGTTATGTTATCTGATAATGGTGGAGCATTTCCGTTTCAAAAAGTTACAATTAAATTAAATAATAAAATTATAGATGAAAGTGAGAATACTGGAAGACTAAGTACAGTAAAAGGTTATATGAGTTATGCTGTTGATGGAAATGGTCCTACACAAAATTCAGGATTTCAATCTACATCTGAAGGGGGAGGAAGTGTCGAACTCATCATTCCTTTATCACACTTAGGTTTAGGATCAATGAAAGATATAAAAAATCCTCTTTACAATGCTAGATTTGAAATAACTTTTACAAGAAACACTGATGATGATGCATTGGTTCTAGAAACAAACACTGAAGCTACAGCAGAGTCAAAAAATGTTAAAGCTAAACGTGGTAAAGTTAATATTTTAGAATTAAAAGTTCAAATGCAAACAATAGAATATGATGAAATAACAAAAATTCAAATAGTTGATGAATTAATTAAGAATCCATTTATTTTAGCTTTTAAAAAATGGCAATGTATTGAATTCAGAAATCTTACTGGAAAAAATATAAGATGCGATTTATCACCTAATTATCGAAATGAACATCCATTGTTTGGTGTTGTTTTTTTTCAAAAAAACAGATTAAACAATCAAGATAGTAATGCTGCTTTTTTTGATGATTGTAATGTTGTAAATTATTCTTTTAAAGTTAATGGAAAAAAATATCCTAATGAATTGCAAAATCTTGATTTTAATGATATGAAATTTTGTCAAGCATATGAAGATCATATGAGTTATAAAAAAACCTATTATAAATCACATGAAGAAAATCCATTAATGTATTTAGATAAAAAAATGTTTAGAAAGAGACCATTTTTTATTGTTAACATGAGTAGACACCAAAGTCAAATTGCGATCTCCAACTGTACAGTAATTTTAAACGTAGATTTCAGTCAAAATTTACCTGATAAAACAATTTGTTATATTTGTTTAATTTCTAGGTCAGTGTATACGTTTGATATTGAAAGAGGAATAGTTGATGAAAGTTTTAAAAAAAAATCGTTCCATACAATAATTTTTCAAGATATTTTATCTTGAAAAAAAGTTTTTCATATTTATTTTTTGATTAGATCAAGAACACCAATAAATTCTTCATCAAAATTAACAATATTACCTTTCAAATCTAAAATATAAATTTCTATTTTTTGAAACCGATTTTTACTCACTGGTCTATATATCATTTTATGAGGTTTAATCAAAGCACTATTAGAATTATATTGAAATAAAAATAAAACTTCATCATAATGAGATAGCTCATCAATGTCATGTGTAATAGATTCTTCAATTATATTACAATGTACTTCTAATATTTTGTTGTTATTATTTAATGATGAATTTTCTCCATAATGTGTATATATTGTATCAATCCCTCCTAAACTTAAATTTAAATCTTTATCAAATGAAAAATAATCTTTTGTTGTTATTTTAATGTAATTATCATTATTTTCCAACTTCATAATCGAATTGAATAAGATATTTAAATGCTCAATTGAATAATTTCCATTTAATTCAGTTTTACTATTTTTAGTAGAAATAATACCTTTAATATTTTTTATAAAACCTTGTGTATAAATCATTACTTTCTTTGTACCTATTATTTTATAAAAAATATCTGGTGCTACTTCGAATGAAGCAGGCCATCTTTTATTTATAGGGATTGCATTTGTTATAAAATCTCCAATATAATCAATACCTAAACATTTTGATAAATATTCATCAAAACATAGACCGATTGAGGCTGAAATATTTATAAAACCATCAATTAATTCAAGAGTTATTTTAGGAAAATCGTAACAATTCAATAAATTTTCAATTTCATTTATTGTGTATATTCCTTTAAAAATTGTGTCCATTGGTATTTCACCATTTCTACCTAATCTAAATCTACAATCTTGTTCTATATTTATATAATTTTCATTAGAATTAGGATGATAAATTATTGGTTTACTACTAACCATTGAAAAATCAAATTCACTGTTTTCGAAACCTAAATATTTTTTTAATTTTTCATCTAAATTATAATAACAAGGAGATTTAATTGTAATTCTATTAGTTTCATCAGAGAATGATATAATAAGTGGTTCTATTTCTTTTTTCAATTGTTCAATACTATATCTACCTGTTTTTATATCTATTATATTCTGTTTAATTGTTATACAACACTCTGATTCAATATTAATAAAATTGTTGCCTTTCAAAACTAATGAATAGAGACCTAAAAAATGATCACTATCATTATTGTGAATAGGTTTGTTTAAATGAATACAACTCTTTTTAACTTTTATAAATACCATTTATAAAAGTAAATTTATTTTTTTATTTAAAATCAAAATCATGTCTTGTTTTCCCATTCTTTAAAATTTTTTCACAATTATAAATAAGATTCAATTTTGTTTCCGAACATGTATTATACAATGTTATTTTGTTTTCTGTAAATTCATTTGTATAAATTTCTGATAAATTTAACATATATTCATCGTTTAATACAACACTTATTCTTTTTCCAAACTTTGTATCAATCATTATGAACTTAATTACTTTGTATGGTTTTCCTTGTTCCAAATCATTAAATTTTATAAATGTATATCCATTGTTCATTTTATTTAAAGGATCTTTAAAGTTTTCAAATTTCCATTTCTTATTTATATTAGAAAATATAAATTTTTTTTATTTTCAATAATTTTTTTAAAAATTTTCTATTTAAAAAATTTTTTTCAATATAAATATAAAAAATGAACGAAACTATATATTGTCTTAAATGTAAAATTCAAACAAAAAATATTAATGCAAATAAAATTCAAACAGTTAATGGTAGATGGAGAATTTCATCAATATGTTTTAAATGTAACACAAATAAAAGTAAATTTATAAATAATCCTACAATTGGACATAATATTTCCAATAAAAAATTAAATGACACAGATAAAATTATATTAGCTAAAGAACTTCATAAACCAGTTAGAAAAAAATTTCCTAAACGAAGAATAATTACTAAAGGTATTGATGATTTATGGGCTGCTGATTTAGTTATAATGAGAAATTATTCTGATGAAAATGAGGGTTATTCTTATATAATAACTGTTATAGATACGTTTTCAAAATTTTCTTGGGCTTTAGAACTCAAAAAGAAAGATGGAATTAATGTTTCAGAAACATTTCAAAAAATAATAAAACAAGCTATATCACAAAATCATCAAGCACCAAAATTACTCCACGCAGATAAAGGTTTGGAATTTGAAAATAAACATTTTAAAAAAGTTTTGCAAGAATATGGAATTAAAATGTACCACACCCAAAATGAAGAAAAATCGTCAATTATTGAAAGATTTAACAGAACATTAAACAGTAAAATGAGATTACATTTTAAAGTTACAAATTCTAAAAAATGGATTAAAATTTTAAAAAGTTTAATATATGAATATAATTTCAAAGACATACATCGATCTATTGGTATGAGACCTTGTGAAGTAAATAAATCTAACGAAGATGATGTTTTTCATAAATTATTTTCTACAAAAAACAAACCTAAACCAAAAATTAAATTTAGTGTAGGTGATAGAGTAAGAATAACAGCTTCTAAAAAAACATTTGGTAATAAATATAGTAATAATTGGACAAAAGAAATATTTATAGTTACTGAAATTTTATACACAAATCCTATTACTTATAAAATTATAGATTTAAACAATGAAGAGATTATAGGGAGTTTTTATAACCAAGAGTTACAAAAAACAAAATTTTAAATGATATTTTTTAATAGAAATTATTCTATTAAAAAATTGAATGTAAAAAAAAATAAATTTTATATAATAAAGAATGGATGGATTAAATAAAATTGAACCTTTAGTTAAAGAAATTGATATCAATAATAAAATGGATGTATTAAATAAAATTGAATCTTTAGTTAAAGAAAATGATAACAATAATAAAAAAATATATCCTGCTAAAACTTGCGATAAATGTAATTTAACAGTTAAATACAGCAGTTGGTCTACTCATTTAAAATCTTATAATCATCAAAAAAATGATATAGATCAAACAGTTTTACCTTTTAGATTTAATAAAACATACAAGGGTATATCAATTAATCAATATAGACTAAAAAATTTTAATTATTTGAAATTAATGCGAAATAATATAAAAAGAAGTATAACAAAAAATAAATGTTATGTGAAATTTTGTGCTTTTGAATACTATGAAAATTCTGAGAATGTTGAATATAATCTAAATAAAATTCCAATTAATGGAAATATTTTCATTATTAGTCAAGGAGATGTTGATTTTGGAAATGGAAAGCCTTATGTTTCTAAACTATTACATTCACCAACTTGGTTAGAACTTTGTAAAATAGCTAATGAGCAAATTATTACAACAGGTGATTATACTCACCTTTTTCTAGTTGATATTAAGTTTATTCAAGATTTAGGAAATATTAAAATATGTGAATTTAGTATGGGATCTTAATATTATTTAAATGTTATTTTTAATAAAAATTATTTTTATTAAAATATTGAATGTAAAAAAAAATAATATTCTATATAATAAATGGAATATATAAATAAAATTGAACCTTTAGTTATTTAAATGTTATTTTTAATAAAAATTATTTTTATTAAAATATTGAATGTAAAAAAAAATAATATTCTATATAATAAATGGAATATATAAATAAAATTGAACCTTTAGTTAAAAGAAATGTTAACAATAATAAAATGGTTAACAAAACTTGTGAAAAATGTAACTTAACAGTTAGTTACAAAAATTGGTCTAGACATTTGAAATCTATTCGTCATCAAAACAATGATCCAGATCAAACAATTATACCTCGATTTAGAGGAACATACAGAGGTACAACAACAAAAAATGTAAGAACAAAAGAAGAGAGAATACCAAAAACAGATAAAACTTGTGATATTTGTAAGCTAACAGTTAAATACAACAGTTGGTCTAAACATTTACAGTCTATTCGTCTTCAAAATAATGGTATAAGACCAAGAATATCAAGAGAGATAATACCTAAATCACATAGAGTTTTTAATTTTTATGAAGAAATATTTGAAATAAACAACACGATTCGACCTATTTTAAAAAATGAAGAAACAGCATTTCAAAGTAGATTAAAAACTTATATTATTAAAAATAATATGGGTATTAAAGATATACAAACATTTTTAAATCGTTTAGATAATCCAGTAATAGAACGACTTAAACAAGAATTAAAAATAAAAAAAATAAAACAAACAAATTTAAAAGTAAATATTTGGTTGTATGCTATATATAAGAGAGGTACTAATAAAGAAAATATGGAATATGAGGAAAAAAGTTTTAAAACACCAAATAAAATTTTAACAAAAAATTCTAACTTAAATGATTTTTATACAATACAAAAATTAAAATTGTAAAAGAAGAAGAAGATTTTATAATAAAAAAATCTCAATGGAGACTTCATGAAATTTTAAGTTTGGGAATAAATATAAATAAATATGTTCCTTTTAAGGGTTCTTCATAAATTCCATTACCTAAAAACATTGGAAATAAAAAAGCTATTATAAATGTTAAAAATAAAGATGATAAATGTTTTCTTTGGGCAATACTCTCTGCCTTACATCCTGTTGAAGAACATGGAGAAAGAGTAACTAAATATAAAAAATGGGAACATGAATTTGATAAAGAATTTAAAGATATTGAATTTCCAGTAAAAATCACAGACGTTCCGAAATTTGTTAAAAGAACAAAAGATATTTCTATTAATATGTTTTGTTTAGATAACAAAGTAATTGTACCTTTAGAAATGAATGAAATCGAAAAAACTAATCATATAGATTTATTATATTTGACAGTGGATGATAAGGATAATAAAGGACATTATTGTTGGATTAAAGATTTAGGGAAACTAGTAGGAAGACAAAACACTAAAAATACTAAAAAAAGATTTTACTGTAAAATGTGTTTAAATAGTTTTGGTACAGAAAATATGTTAAATGAACATAAACATTATTGTACTAATAATAAAGCAGCTAAAATAATTCTACCAGAACCCTATAATAAAACTTTAGAATTTGAAAATTATAATCATTCATTAAGAGTCCCTTTTGTGATTTATGCTGACTTTGAATGTACACTTCAACCAATATATACTTGTCAACCAAATGATACAGAGTCTTTTACAAAATGTTATCAGAAACATATACCTAATAATTTTTGTTATTATATTAAATATAGTAATGGTGATTATAAACCACCTGTAAAATATTCTGGTCCAAACGTAGCTAAAGAATTTTATGAATGTAGGAAAAATGAAGAAATACTTATTTCTGAAATATATGATTAAATAGTTCCTATGAAATCATTGAATGTAGAACAATTAAATAATTATAATAAATCTAATAAATGTCATATTTGTGAAAGATATTTATCAGATTTACCTCCAATGTTGGAGAAAAAATTTAAAATAATTAAAGACACTATTGAATATTATAAAAATACTGATGATGTTAAAAATTTTAAATTGTATGAAGATAAACTTAAAATAATTAAAGACACTATTGAATATTATAAAAATACTGATGATGTTAAAAAATTTAAATTGTATGAAGATAAACTTAAAATAATTAAAGACGATATTGAATCTTATAAAAATACTGTTGATGTTAAAAAATTTAAATTGTATGAAGATAAACTTAAAAACGAAATAGAAAATAAAAATAAAAATATGAGAAAATTTCGGGATCATGACAACTTAACTGGAGAATATAGAGGAGCAGCACATTCTATATGTAATCTTAATTACCAAAATCCTCGTTTTATTCCAATTGTTTTTCATAATCTTTCGGGTTATGATGCCCATCTATTTATAAAAGAATTTGGGAACGATACTGAAAAAATAAAATTGCTCGCAAATAATGAGGAAAAATATATTTCTTTTTCAAAAGTGATATCACGTGTAGTAACTAGGAATGGTAAAGACATAAAATTATCTACAGAATTAAGATTTATAGATTCATTCAAATTTTTACCTAGTTCTTTAGACAAATTAACAAATAATTTAAGAAATGATTCGAAATTAAATTTAAAGAACTTAGTAAATATTTTCCTGAAAAACATTTAGATTTAGTTACTAGAAAGTTAGCTTATCCCTATGAGTATATGGATAGTAAAGAAAAATTTAATGAAACATGTTTACCTCCTATTGAAAAATTTTATAGTTCTCTCACTGATAAAAATATAACTAAAAAGGAATATGAAAACTCACAAAAAATTTGGAAAGTGTTTAATATACAAAATATGCGTGAATTCACAAGTTTATATAATATGATTGATGTTTTATTGTTAACAGATATAATAGAAAATTTTAGAGATATTTCTTTAAAAAATTATAAATTAGATCCTATGTGGTATTTTACAACACCAGGATTTGCGTGGAATAGTATGTTAAGAATGACAAAAGTAAAATTAGATTTATTAACAGATGTCGATCAATTGTTGATGTTTGAAAATGGAATAAGAGGTGGTTTATCTCAATGTAGTCAAAGGTATTCAAAAGCAAACAATAAATACATGGGAGATATATTTAAAAAAAAAGAGGAATCAATATTTTTAGAATACTTGGATGCAAATAATCTTTATGGGTGGGCGATGAGTAAATATTTACCTACTGGAGATTTCAAATGGGTTGATAATCTGAATGATTTTAATGTAATGAATATTTCTGATGAATCATGTAAAGGTTATATTTTAGAAGTCGATTTAACTTACCCTAAAGAACTTCATGATCTACATTCAGATTTCCCTTTAGCACCGGAAAGACGTTTTGATGACAAAAAACTCCCAAAATTATTAACAACTTTGTATGACAAGAAAAAATATATAATACATTATGAAACACTAAAATTATATATTAATTTAGGTTTAAAAATAGAGAAAATTTACAGAGTTTTAGAATTTAGTCAATCTCCTTGGTTGAAAGTGTATATTAATTTTAATACTAATCTCAGATCAGAAGCTAAGAATGAGTTTGAAAAAGAATATTTCAAATTAATGAACAACAGTGTTTATGGACGTACTATGATGAATGTTCGAAATCATGTTGATATAAGATTATGTTCTAATGCAGTCCAACTAGAAAAATTAATTGCAAAACCAAATTTTGATCGAAGAACAATTTTTACAGAAAATTTAGCTGCAGTACATATGAAAAGATGTGAAATAACTTTCAAACAACCAATATATTTAGGAATGTGTATTTTAGATTTATCTAAAATGTTAATGTATGAATTTTATTATAATATTATAAAGAAAAAATATGGAAATAGAGTTAGATTGTTATATACAGATACAGATTCACTTATATTAGAAATAAAAACTAATGATTTTTATCAAGACATGAAAATTATGTTAGATCATTTTGACACTTCAGATTATCCAAAAGATAATATTTATGGTTTACCTTGAGTTAACAAAAAAGTCTTAGGCAAATTCAAAGACGAATTGAATGGAAAAATTATGACTGAATTTATAGGTTTAAGATCCAAATTATATTCACATCGAATCTTAGATACTGAAAAAGAAATTAAAAAAGCTAAAGGTGTTAAAAAAAATGTTGTAGAAAATAAAATATGTTTTAATGATTTTGAAAATTGTTTACTAACAAAAAAATCAAAATATATTAAACAAAATGTATTTAGAACTAAGAAACATGATATTTTTACTGTAGAACAAAACAAAAAAGCTTTAAGTGTTTATGATGATAAAAGATTTATTTTGGAAAATTGTATTGATACATTAGCTTGGAGACATCATAAAATAAATATAGATAGAAATGATTTTGTAAACCATCTCAATACACTATTTAGAAATCAAAATCAAAAAGATTAGAAAAATATTTGATATTTAATGCGTTTAAATATATAAGTTTTAAATACATTTTTTTTCATTTAGATTTTTATTTTATATAGAACAATTCTATTAAAAAATAATTCTAAAAATTATAAAAATTCTATAGTTATGTTATGGACCCCGTAGAGGCTGGTCACATATCAAAACTAGAAAATTTAAGTAAGCAATTGGCACAATCGGGAGAACCAATATCTGATTCAATGGTGATGACAAATATTCTAATGACGTTACCAGACACTTATAAACATTTTTATAGTGCTTGGGATTCAATGTCGAGTGAGAATAAAACTTTAACAAACTTGACATCTAGGTGGAAGAATCAAGGCAACCTCAAGGACATGATGTTCAGAGAGATACTGCAGGTAGTGCATTTTCAGCAAAGAAATCGTACGGAACGAATAAAGAAAAACATACAAAAATTGGTAATTCTGGAAACCAACGGAACAATAATAAAAAACCAGGCAAGTGTAATCATTGCAAAAAACCAGGGCATTGGAAGCGTGAATGCCGGATTTTCTTAAAAGAACAAAAAGAAAGAAATAAGAGCGAATCAAACTCAGGAAATGAGTTGGCTGCAGTACAATCAAAGGACATCGAAATCAGTGAGTCAGAAAAATGGTATGTGGATTCAGGTGCAAGTGATCACATGACCAGTCGAAAAGAATGGTTCACTAACTATGAATTATTTGAAACTCAATTACCAGTACGTATTGGTGATGGTAAATATATTATGGCTATTGCTAAAGGTAATATAAATGTTCAAGCAAAAATCGGTGATAAATGGGTTGACAGTCATTTGTCGAACGTTTTACACGTACCTGATCTTAAGGTAAATTTGTTTTCGTGTGGAGCATGCCTTGACAAAGGTATAAAAATGGTGACAGACAGTGACGGATGTATATTTAAAAAAAACAATCTTATAGTTGCTATAGGAGTTCGTAAGAATAAAATGTTTTCAATGGTTCTGAGAACAGGATCATTACAACAGGCTGATCAAGCAAATATTGCAGTTAAAAATCTCACATTACTACAGTGGCATAAAATTCTAAGTCATCAGAATGTTCAACATGTTCGAAACTACTTGAAACATATGCGGATTCAATTTACAGAAACAAAAAAAAGTTTTTCTGTGAAGCATGCGTTTATGGCAAACAACACAGAGAGCCGTTCACACTGAGTAATACTAAAACTACAAAACCAGGTCAGTTAATTCACAGTGATGTATGTGGACCCATGGAGGTAAACTCACTTGGAGGTAAACGGTATTTTGTTATATTCTACTGGATCTATTTTTAAGAATTCTTTGGAAATTTTGAAACGGGAAAAACATTTTAGAGAATTTGTAGTAAATAACTCAATAGGAATTTCTCGATTAATAAACTCTGGTACTTCTCCGGGCTTCAAAAATATTCTTTTCGGAACTTCTAATTCTTCATCATAATTTTTACTATTTTTCGTTTGTCTTCAACTAAAATTCTCTCATCAAATATTGAAAACATGACAAATTCTTCATTTAGGTACCATAAATGGTTACACAATTTCTTTATAGCTATATTTGCAATTGACATGTTTATATTTTTATAAGATACCAATTTTCTTAAAAATAATATATTGTTTAAAGGAGCTTCAATAGGGTCCATACAGGTAAACCAATTCTGTGCGTAACACGTGGTAACAAAACAACAAATATCTTTAAGGGCAGTTTCTTCTCTGTTATTTAATTGTACCTGTTGTCTGAACATGTAAATTTTGAAACAATAAATCGCTTTCGCCATCCATCTGGCATAATGATAAGCACCAGGCTGACGAAATTTTATACCATTTAGAGGAGTACCTCCCAAGAAAATAATGATTAGCTCCGAAAATTCCCTATAATCATTACGCGGAAAATCTTCTTTGATTTTTTTTTCAGCAAAATCCAAAATATTCAATGCAATATCTCCCAATTTTTCATGAACATAACTATCTGTTAACCACGTGGAAAAGTTGTTTTTATTAATATTACTCCAGTTCTTTTGAAACTTTTTGAAAATGGGTACATCTAGCCCTGACATAACGCATAATTTTGTCTCGAGAAAAACACCTTGTAAAACAACTTCATACATATGGTGTTGGCAAGCAAGTAATAAAATATTTCTATTTAGTTTTTGTTCTAGCAGTACACAAGCACCGTTTAACCTCCCAGTATTTGAAGCCGTTGTATCTACTACAACGGCCTGTATTTTGTCTAATAATGCCCAGTCCTGTAAATTATCGTATACAGCAGACGAGATTTCTAATCCTGTACCACTAGAAAGCCCAGGAACTCCAAGTAGTTGCTCTAAACCTGGTGCTGTCGCAACAACTGGAAGGCGGTCTACATTTGATTTGCCAGTTATATCTGATAATATTTTTGAGTCCCAATGAATAACAACAAAATCTAAGTTTAAATCGAAAAATTTGGATTACAAAATATGTATAATATGAGGTCGATCTATGTATTATCAGGAAAAAAAATGTAAGTAATATATAATTATAAATTATTTAAATGCGAATGCCTTGTCCAAATTATTTGGGATCGTAATAATTTTTAAAAAATATTTAAAAACTTCATGCACCGATCCCAGCCAAAAAACGGAAAATTAATTTTATTTATATATATTTATCTTAATTATTTAATTTTGGATAAATATAAATTTTAAATTAGGTAGGAAAGTAGTAAAGTACCTAATTACAAAGCAGGTTTGCAATTTTTGGATACAACGACATTTAAGAAATGTGTGAACGTGTGGTTTTGTACTGTATTTTAAATTTATATCTAAAATAGTGTACGGTATTTTTTATAAATTTATATTGATAATTACGATATACCTAGTTAAATTTGTGCAGTGCGGAGTCTAGGCCCTAGGGACTAGGACCCATCTAGTGACTGGGACACTTGCACCTCATCATTACAATGAAAATTAAAAGTGGTCATCATAATGTGAACTGCTAAATAAGTACGTAACAAAAAAGTGTATATTCTTTCAAAAATGTAATTAAGGTAGGTACCTATAGTAGGTTTCATTATGTATAACATATAAATAAATAACAAAAAAAAAAAGAAAAAAAGTAATATAGTCAATGATTTTGTATACCTATGCATCAGATTTGATTAAATAGGCAGCGAATTTAAGGGTGATGTGGGTACCTAGGTGGTAAGTATACAAACGAAAAAACTATATTATTGACACTGACCATGTTATAAGTTGTTATTCAATGAAGTTGCAAGGGGAGTAAACTGTAAAGGCATTATTAATTCTCTTGAATTTTAAAAATGCCGCCAGTAATAAATGGATCTAGATGTATCAAACAAGCAGGGTTCTATAAATGTCAGTGGATCTAAATGACGCGGGATCATTTTGTCTCGGAATCTGAATGACTCGGACTGGACATCAATTCTTATCAGAATGGTTACCGGGATCTCGATGACGCGGGATCTATTTGTCAGCATACCATAAATAGTAATAACATCTAATTATATAGAAATAATAATAGTAATAGTAATAAAATCTCAATCATTAAGCAGTTCACTGTGATAATGTTATAAATATTGCGAACGTAGTAAATTCACTTATTAATGTTAGTAATATTATTATTAAATAAAACGAAGAAGAAAATGGTGTTTAACAAAAAACTTAACTCTATTAATGAGTAAAACAAATAATAAAAATATGTCAATTATATAAATATTGTAAAAATCATAATTATATGCAAAAATGTATAAAATTTACATTTACATTTAATTTACATAATAGTATATAAACAGTAGAAATATAATAATAGAAATAAAATTAAGTAATATCTCAACCATTAATACAAAATATTTATAATATATGATAATTATATATAAATAATCTCTGTACCACATTTCATTGCAATCGGTCCACCCGTTTGCAAGGACAGACAGACAAACATTCATTTTTATATATAATTAGATATAATTCATATTTTAAATATTCAATCTTAAAATGTATTTATTTATTTTACACTCACTATCCAAATTAGTTTTTTAGCCACTATACTCCATTTCTTATGTAGTGATCGCCGTGAAGGACACGTTGAACACTAATACAATAATTATTTAAACGTCGTAGCACGTTCGTTGTCGTCTTGAGTCGTGGTTGAGAAAGATAGGTAAATAATTAATAACACTTTTTTATACTTTTAAAATATGACAATTACATAACACTTTATTATTACAAGTTTGAATTACAAAATAACTATAAGCACTGTCGTAAGCTTGATAGACCTACGACGAGGGCTGACTATCTTCTAAGTAATAGTAGGTGCTCTACCCGTATTTATGCGGGTTCTAACAATGACGTATTGGTGGCGTGATATCTATATTCTAATATTACTTCCCTAGTAATGTCAAATTGCATTATGATGGGACTAGGTAAAACAACTTGTTGTTTTCACCTCTGATCCACGCTTCCTGTTATTTAGGCCTATTTTACATTGCATATTATTACCTACATTACCCATTATAAATTATACTAAATGTATAATTTATTCTACGTGATATTGTTTAATATCGTATTATAGCTGTGGGTATTAATACATCCCTAATATTGTTGAATTGCACTATTTTGTGACTAGGTAAAACAACTTGTTGTTTTCACCTTTGCTCTATGTTTCCTGTTATTTAGGATTATATTAAATACCTACGTTTCTACTCCTAAATTATACTATGTATAATTTATTATTTTACTTATTTTATTTAAAATAATATAATGGCTTTTGGGTTTACTACACTTATCACAAACTAGTCTATCCCTGTACTTTTTGTAGCACTTGTTCCATAACGCACTTCGCTTTTGCACTTCAGATTTCAAGAGTTCACAACTTTCCATATTAAAAAATAAATAGTACAAACAGCGAACTCACTGAACGCAGCTTTGTGCGACGACAAAAACAAAATGATTTGTTTTTCAAATTGTCCGGTGCGTACGAACGAATTCGGACGCACGCATATGCAGCGACTGCGGCGGTACATTGGAAACGCGGACATGTTACCACAGGTTTGTTTATTTTGGTCGCTGCATCGCACGCACCGCAATGCGTTTGCCGCACTCGCCGGATTCATGTAGGACACGGCGTTAGGTTGTGGCGAGAACGGGCAAAATAACTTTAAGAAACTCTTTGGTTCTCACATATAATATCATCGAATACAAATACAGAGTTCGGTAAAGCTTTTTCGGGAGGTATTACTTTATCGTTTTCAGAAAACGTAAATAATTGGACCCCTTTAATACTTTTTATGATATCACTCAACATTTTATACTTAGACCGATCCAATGTTTTGAATATATGTAAACGTTATGAAATCGTAATCCATTGATATTTGTTAATAAAGCAAAAATTAAATTAGTTTTTCCACCCGAAGGTCCAGCGATAAGCACTCTTATCGAATTAGGTAGAAGCGGACAATGTCTAAACTTTTGATTCGTTGTAGTAGGCGGATCCACGTTTTCGACCGTAAGTTTTAATTTTTGTTCAATAAATTTCATTTTTCATATAAATATCTATATAATGCTGCTAATGTAATCACTACACGATGTCATCGGTTCGAAGGAGCAACAAGAATAAGGGTGACGGACTTATCAACAGACTAATAAACAAATTACCATTAGAGCTTCACGTACCTGGTAGTAACACTAATAATAATAATAATAATAACAACAATCATAAAACAAATTTTTTTTTTATTGTTTATTATCCTTTTTGTAGATTATCAATACTGTGGTCCAGGCACAAATTTAAAAGCGCTTGGATCGTGGTGATATAGGAATCAACCCTTTGGACTCGGCCTGCATACGATCGTAGTAACTCTGTCACGGATCGAAACGCAGCAGACTTTATATTAGAAAATCGAGCTTGGGATAGGGTCAAGTCAAAGAACTCTAGTTTAAAAGAAAAAGCCGTTGCTTGGGGAGTGGCTAACGCCATGAAAGTAAAACGTAAAATCGGAGGTGGTGATTGTTGTTTTAAAGCTGGGGTCAGAGCAGTAAAAAATAAAATGAATAAAACTAAAGGTGAACTTATTGAAATTAACCAAAAAATATGTAGCTGCGGCGAAAAAGGTTTTTAAAACTAAGAAAACCAAAGTTCCCAGAATAATAACAGTACCAAAAAAGGCGGTTTGTTACCCCTCGTACCAATTTTTGCCGGACTTTCAGCTTTAAGAGCTCTGACTGGTCGTATTTCTAATATTGTGAAGATGTCTGGTAAGTTTAATAGAAAATCTGCATCACATTTGGGCAAGGGGATGTATCTCACACGATTTAAAGGCAATTCCTATGAAATTGGTAGAGGCCTATTTGCAGCCTAACAGATATCTCATATTTGTGTCTTCTTTTTTCGTGTCATTTTTTATTAAATTATATAGTTCAAAAAAAGATTTACTCGACATGCGAAAATAATTAAAAATTTAGACTCGTATTTAAGAAGATCGTGAAATAGGATATGAAAATTACCTTTTTCTAATCTATCCCCAACAATAGGATGCACCCAATGGAGGCTTTTACGTTTATTATTTTTATTATGTTTTCTTTTAATAAATAGAGCTAGTAGTAGAGCTTCTTCTACTTCCATGGTTGAGTGAAAAATAAATAACAATTATAAAATAATTGTATTTAATCAGATACTCGTGTACGACAAGTGTCTCGTGTGAAAGACGCGTACACATGAAACACTTTTTGTGTCTTGTAGCGCGATTCTAGTGGCCGGCCACAAAGTGTCTCGTCTGAAAGCGCTCTAATACAGAGGTTCCCAACCTTTTTTGACTCGTGGCACCCTTGGACATTTTCTAAAAATCTATTTATTAGTGCATAATTATAATCAAAAGTAGTAAGGTGTAGGTGCATACTATATACATATTACATTTTATAATCAAATTATTACATTGTATTTATTTTTATTTTTAATTTTTATTTATTTTTATTTATTATTTAATTTACAATATTAATTTAAAATTAGGGAACCTAACCTTATTATTGGAACTAATGTGACACTTGGGCTTGTTTTTTTTTTCACAAATCTTTTATTTGTGGTCGAATAGTTGAATGACATACTCACATTTCTTCTTCAATGAACTCCATTTTCATTCGTTTATTTGATTTTATGTTAACAAGAGTGGAAAATCCTTGTTCACATAAATATGATGTCGAAAACTGCAGTAATATTTTTAGCGCTTTTTTGCCAATTTCAGCGTGAATTTTTTCAACCTGAATCCAAAATTCATTTAATGAAACATTTTTTGTATTTTAATAAAAGAGTTCGATTGTTTCGTACTTCAGCGAGCTCTTCTTCTCCTTCAAGGCTAAATTCAGCTTAACATATATTTTTATCAAATGGGTCATTTATCCAATCATACTCTATTCCACCTAAGAGTGAACCGCTTTCGCGCACGCAGACTGAGCCGCCGATCATTGTCTGACCCCCCTGGTGACGGCTAGGCGTTCTGTCATTGGTCGACAGTCTTCGCCGGTCGTCGTTAGTGATCGACCGCCGTGCATACAGAGAATCATAAAAACATAGCTGTTTTCGCGATTCATTACTGTATAACACGTATTTTGAATTTTCATCATAAATCAAACTGTATTATATACAAACACATAATCATAAAATATTATAAATTAAATTGTTTTATTGCTTAAACAATAAATTTAATATAATAGATATAATACAAATACAATTTTTTTAAGAATACGCAAGTCAATATAATACAAAAAAAAAAAAATTTTAAAAATACACACGTCAATCTAATATAATACAAATACACGTTTTTTAAGAATACGCAAGTCAATATAATATAATACAAATAAAAAAAATTAGTCAGATTCAGTGCCGAGGGAGTCGTCTGATGATGTATCTCCGATTGTCAAAGTTACTGACTCCAACTCTGCAGACAATACGTCATCTATGACGAAGTCGATTTCCCAAAATTTATCCTCTTCTTTCTTCGTGTGACTAATAAAATTCTTCCACATGCCTGCATCCACGCGTTCGACGCCCTCAATTAATAAATTTTTTACATCGTGTAATTTATAGGTCTTATTGTTCATCCGTACGTAATTTTTAACGGATGACCAAGCCAACTCTATTGGATTGAGCTCACAGTGGTATGGAGGTAGTCTTAGTATATTACGGTTATTTTTTTTTGCCAATTCGTCAATTACGTATTTCTGGTGCTGTGGCTTGATCCTTTTCACAATTTCAAAAAGTTGTGGTATACACATAGGTCTGTCTATAACCTCACCTTTATCCTCCAACCATTTCATAATATCACCTTTCCTGGTTTGCGACGTAGGTGCTTTATCTAGCTTCACAGAATGATATGACGCATTGTCCATGATTATCACACAGTTATCTTTTAAACGAGGCAGTACACCCTCCATCCATTCGTAAAATGTCTCCCCATTAATTTCGTCATGGTAATCTCTAGTGTTCTTTTTCGATTCGAAGCACAACAATGCGCCGGGGACAAAGTCATCTTCCGAACCGATATTCAGGACAATAAGGCGTTTACCTTTTCCTGAAGGATTTACGGCACCAGTTGACAGGCCTTGTAGGAATGCGTCTCGGGGTGATTTAACTGTAGTATCGATCCATGTTTTGCTGGTACATTCACCAGCATTAACCCAGGTCTCGTCCAGGTAATATAAATGTCGACCCTCATTTCGGTATTCACGCAATTGTTCAAGAAACCGTCTACGCCAACACACAATTTCGGTTTTTTCAGTCAGTGCACTGTTTCGACTACGTTTGCTATACTTAAAATCCATTTCTTTCAAAAGCCTAAAATGATTTGTCCTCGAAATAATAGGTAAAGAGTCGTCATCGGAAACTGCTTGAAATATTTTGTCGACCGTAGGAATTTCACGTTTGAACCAGAAACTATGGATATGCCTACGAACCACATTTCTCTCAAACTCTTCAAATGTATCGCGGAAGGATGTCTTAACACGTTTTTTGCAAGGAGATATTACTTTTTTAGTGTTGTTGTATTCTGTAATTGTGGTCGAAATTGTCATTGCTCCAATGCCCAATTCTTTAGAAAGTTCTTGCCGGATAATTCTTAAAGACTTTGTTGGATCGGAATTCATTTTTGACTTGTACGCATTGATTATAATTTGTCTCTTGCCAGAATCTACTCGCTGAAATTGTAATAAAAATTATTATGATAAAACCAGCATATTAAATAAAAAAAAATCATTCATTTTAACATTCATTGAAAGAAATTTTCTTACTTTTCCTGATGGATTTTTTTTTACTGGAGACTTGCCTACAGCTTGTTCTTGGTCCATGGTAAATATTTAATAAAAAATATATGAACAAAAAGAAAAATCACTACGGAAAATGATAGCTAAACAAATAAATGACGGTGGTAAATACAAAAGTGAACGTGTGCGCGCGAGTGGAATCAAACAAGTGGTAGTGTGTTAATACAGCTCACTACGTAGGCAGCTGCAGTTTCGTGACGGCCTCCACCAACGTTCGCGGCGGCGCCCGTCTTGTGGTGGGGATGCGCGAACAAAACGAGTTTTGGTCGGCCGAGTGGTTCACTCTTAGGTGGAATAGAGTATAGCTTCAAGTGCTTTATTAGGAATAGTAACCTTTTTCTCAAAAATAACTGATTCTTTATTTTGTGAACTTAATACTTGTTTGAAGTAGTCAATATTTTTATTAGCTAAATGATGATGTTTTTTTAATAAATGACGATTCAATTTACTTGGAACCATAACTGCGTTGGATAATTTCACTCCACATACAATGCATTCTGGTTGAGGACAAATTGCATTTCCATACCAAGTAAATCCCATACCTAAATAACTAATATTATATAAACGTATTTTATTTAAACCAGTAAAACTAGAACTACCTTGATTTGATTCACCAGATGTTGATTCAATATTATGGTTAGTTGAAATTTCGTCTTCATTTAATTTTCGTTTTTTAACAATACATTTATCCATTATTTTAACTAAAATTTAATTATATAAAATTATAAAATATCTAGACACGACTGAAATATATATGTTTCGCAATGATGACTAAAACCAGACTGATTGTACTGAAATTGTTAGTATACCTATATTATTAAATTACTATTGTCGATACATGTTTTACAAAAATTAAGATAAGATAAAAGCACAAGACATCGAAGCGATTGCAATGAAACTGGTATATGGACTTTAAAATAGATCGAACATCGTAATATTTCTACAAAATATAAGAAACACGATAGGTTTTATATTATTATAGTCCGTTTTATTACTCGCAATGCTATATTTTTAATGAAATTGTGTTTTCTAAAAAAATATTTCAAATAATTTCGCGGCACCCTGGTTGGGAATCTAATGCGTCTATACCAGCGTTTCTCAAAGTGTGGGTCGCGACCCACTGGTGGGTCGTCAGTCAATTTTTGGTGGGTCGCGAACAATTTTTTGAACTTAATAGATTCCAAGAAATGTATGTTGAATTAATATTATACTTATCTTATTGTAGTAATATACAGTACGGTCGACGAAAACGTGCGGGTGACCACTGCGCGCCTCGTGGCAATTTTGCGTCGGTGGTTGGTAAACTATTTCCCGCTAAATTTTGAAATTAATCGTGTACACACATATATGTATATTGTACAATGCGTATATTTTTTTTATAAAATGTATATAATTGTACTCAATTAAAAAAAAATTACCGTACATAAATTTGAAAACTGCTATTCTATAATTAATAATATAAAAAAATCAAATAAATAAAAAAAAAATTATTATAAAAAATTGTTAATCGTCGTTTTCTTCGTCGCTACTACAGCTGCTGTCGTCGGAGTCAATTGTCATAATTATAGGTTCCATTATATGATCTCTGAAACCTTCTTTTGCATAATCTTCCTCTTGAAGTTTTTCTGCATGTCTTACACATCTTTCCCAATTACTTTGAGTGACAGCATCTATGGCTTCGTGCATAAGTCTTTCAACATCGGCTATTTTGAATGTGGTGTTTTTGGAAGCCACCTCTCATTTCACTTGAGCCCAAATCAACTCTATCGGGTTATATTGACAGTGATAAGGTGGAAGTCGAACTACTTCATGTCCCATTTGAAATGCCGTCTCGTCTAACTGGTAGCGTTTCTCTCGTGGTCTTGCCATTTTGATCTTCTCTCTGAGCTCAGCCAAAGTTTCACACAGGGAAAACTCGATACCTTTTTCTGTCAGCCATTTTTGAACATCGGCCTTTTTCGTACTTGATTTTGGTACATTCTCCACTAAAACGCTATGATATGGAGCATTATCCATAACGACGACACATGGCTCTTCTAACAATTGTAACATATTTATAAACCAATCATGGAATATTTGACTATTCATTTGTGAATGGTAATCGCCGTCATTTTTACTTCTAAAAATTAATTTAGGGCCAGAAATGAAACCAAATTTAACTGCTCCAGCATGGCATACTATAAGGCGATCACCCTTACCAATAGGCACTCTAAATCCTTCACGATCCAATTCATTTTGCCAAATATGACTTCTCGAGTGGTTTTGATTCACCCAAGTTTCATCTAGATAAATAACAGGTCTAGTGTCACCGCTCGAACGTAGAGTACACATTTTCCTTAAAAATGTGTTTCGAAGCGCCACAATATCGTTCCGTTCCATTAAAAATTTCCGACCTTTGCTACACTTTTTATATTTAAAGTGTAAGGATTGCAGAATTCTTTTTATGTTTTAGATCCTTCAAAATTAATTATTGTCTTCAAAGCTTCACATATCTTTCCAGAAGTTGGATATTCACCTACAATGATAATTTTTATTTATTATTTCATTTTTATTTAAATTGTAAAATACAGAGTGTTAATCAATACCATAGCTTTTTACAACATTATAATTAAAACATATTAATAAATATACATACATAATATTATTATATTAAACATATTTATATTTTAGATTCTGAGCGAAGCGATGAATGTATTGATTTTACAATGATGTGTGTTTTTTTTTTAGTTTTTTTTTTAATTTTTTAATTTATTTTTTTATTTTTTTTTTTGTGTCTGTCATCACCTTTTAGGACATTAAAAGTGCTTGGATTTTCTTCAATAGTAACTTTTCTGATAGGAAAGTGAATCTAGTTGGTACTTTGGGGGTCAAAAGTAAAAATTACTCAGTAGTTTTCAAACGCGACGTGAAAAACAAAAGAAAAATTAAGGAAAACGGGCATTTTAACGCAAAATCTGTTTTCGAGAAAATCGATTTTGGTTTTTGGTGCTACTCTAAAACAAATGACCGTAGGTACATGACATTTTGACTGAATGTTTATATTAGCATTTTCTATACACAATAAAATTTTGAAAATAATTTGAGTCTTTTTGAGCTGTTTACAGACATTGTCAGTTTTTTTTTTTTTTTTTTTTTTTTCTATAAATATCAATACAATTTTATTTGTTGGGTAAAAAAGCTTGAAAATTTAATAGAAGGCTCATAGGTTATTGTTTCAAAGGCAGATGAAAAAAATTAAAAATCTTTTCAAAAAAATTTTTCAACTGCTATTACTACAACGATATATCAGGAACCTCATATTAAATGTTCATGCTAATTTACCCAACAAATAACATTTTATTGATATTTATAGAAAAAAAAACTAAAAGAATTGAAAACTGACAATGTCCGTAAACAGCTCAAAAAGAGTAAAATTATTTTCAAAATTTAATCGTGTATAGAAAATGCTAATACAAACATTCAGTGAAATTTTCAAGTATCTACAGTCATACGTTTTTTAATTAAGACAAAATAAGAAAATCGTAGCATGAGATATCGAGTGAATATCAAATGTTGTAAAAATATGAATTTCAAACGCTCATAAAAATTTAATTTACTTTCTTGTAGACATTTTTTTTTTGATTAAGGATTTAAAAAGAAAAATTTTTATGAATTCTCAACTCAAAATAATTTGCTAATTTTCGTGATTTTTCCGTATTTTGTCAAAGTTTGAACTTTAAATGCTTATATATAAAAACTGTGACTAAGGATTTTTAATTTTTTTCACCTGCCTTTGAAACAATAACCTAGGAGCCTTCTATTAAATTGTCAAGCTTTTTTACCCAACAAATAAAATTTTATTAATATTTATTTTATAGAAAAAAAAACTAAAATAATTGAAAACTGACAATGTCTGTAAACAGCTCAAAAAGAGTCAAATTATTTTCAAAATTTTATTGTGTATAGAAAATGCTAATATAAACAGTCAGTCAAAATTTCATGTACCTACGGTCATTTGTTTTGGAGTAGCACCAAAAACCAAAATCGATTTTCTCGAAAACAGATTTTGCGTTAAAATGCCCGTTTTTCCTTAATTTTTCTTTTGTTTTTCACGTTGCGTTTGAAAACTACTAAGAACTTTTGACCCCCCAAAGTACCAACTAGATTCACTTTCCTATCAGAAAAGTTACTATTGGAGAAAATCCAAGCACTTTTACTGTCCTAAAAGGTGTAAAAACCCCCGAGGGACTGGTCTTATAACTCCCCGTCACACAGTGGTTAGTAATGTCCTAAAAGGTAATGACAGACACAAAAAAAAATTAAAAAATTAAAAAAATAAAAAATAAAATAAAAAAAAAACACAGATCATTGTAAAATCAATACATTCATCGCTTCGCTCAGAATCTAAAATGGATCAATCCAATCTTTATGAAACTTGGAATATTCGTATTGAAAAAATCTTGATGCGTATATTAAAAAAAAATTTTCAAATAAGCTATAGTTAATAGTTGTAATTTATTGACTTATTAGAGAGAAAGTAAATAAAAATTTAAATATTACAAAAATGAGTTAGTTACCTTTATCGTAAAATTCATGGACACATCTTCGGACTACATCGGCGTTGAAATCATCGATATCAGTAATATTCTTTTTCCTATAATATGTTTTTCTCGGCGATTTGAATAAAGTTTTTGCACACGTGACGTTTTCATTTTCAAATTTTTTTGATTCAGCGAAAATTTTTTGAACAGTTCGTTCGCTGACTCCACACGCTTCTGCAGTAATGAGCTGAGTTTTTTTAAAAAAACTCTGCCGATAAATTTTCCATAGCAGACAGTTTTTTGAAAAAAGTATACACGCGAAAAATCACTTGTTTACTTTGGCTATGAATATCATTGTGTGTACAAGAAGCCATTTTTAAAACGTGAGATTAAAAATTGCGAACTTCAATACACTTTTCATTAAATATCAAAACTAAGGACTAGGGAGCACCAAACGCACGTGGAGTCGATACAAGACAGAGATACGTTTGCTATAGCTGTTAAATGCTTCAGGGTTTCAAGCCACTTGTCCCCACTATTATATCGAAATTCCAATTTCAAAATGTACGGATGTGGTATGCTATTGTTAAATAGCACATGGGGTGCCGGACACCGGTTGCAGTTTATTCAATATAAAGGGATGTTCCTACATATAAAACATTTGGTTGCCTCACCGGACGCATGTAAAATCCCGGAAAATAATTGAACGGACCGTACAATTCCGGAATGTAAATATTCGGACTGTAATATCACGGACCGTAAAAATCCGGAAAGTTGTAAACCATATATTCCCGGACTGTAAAAATCCGGAAAGTAAAATTGTACGGGCCGTTATGGTGACCTGCAACAACCTGGAATGTTAAAATCTGGAATTTATAACCGGGAAAGTAGATATCTGGACCGTAAAAATCTGGACAGTAAAAATCTGGAAATTAAAAATTTGAAATCTGTAAAATTCTGGACCGGACAAAACTGGACCGGACAAAATTGGACAGTAATATTCTGGACCGTAATAATTTGGACCATAAAAACCTGGACCAGATATTATATATCAGTTTTAAGGGGTATGAGTAGGCCATAAATATTACATTTATTGTTTAAAGATAAAGAATAATATTTTATTTTAGTGTGATATTAGCCTGAGGATGGAGTTAATTATTATTTTCATTCCCGTGTGCGACTTCGTTGTGGACAGTTCAACACAACATCAATTATTTTTTTAATTTTAATTCACTTATGCTTTAAATTTGCTATAATTTCATGCATAGTTTTTAATTTTTGAATTTGTTTCAACCGCATTTTATTCAACGTCGTCAATCTACAACTCTATAACTGGTAAATAAATCAAAATATTTCATTAAGTTTAAAAAACATTTATAAATTATTATTTCATCGTATTTATATATACCTTTATAATATAATATACATATTTTATACACGTATACCTATACTTTTAATTACTAGTTAATTATTACCGTTCTCACCAATATTTATTATTATTTTTTGTGCATAAGATCTTTATAGTTAAATATTATATGTCCGTCTTAGGTTTTTTAAGACGATATTTAAATTACCAATAATATTAGTAGGTATATATTTTAATATAGTGTAATTTGTAAAATTATTTGTAGTAGAAATGGTGAATTTCCTTAGTACCTTAGTACCCCATTTTTTTTATCAATTTAGATTTTTAAATTTAACATTTTTTTTACCAATTTTTACTTTTTTATTCATATTAGATTATTTAATTCAATTTTTTTTGTTTTTAAAACGCTTTACAAACAGCTCACAAAATTACAGTTATGTTTTAATGCACATTTTTGAAATTGGGGGCGAGGTCTGGACAAATTTAGTCCGTTAGTTTTAAATTAGAAAATATTTTATTTATTCTTGATATTATTTTTTTTTGCATATTTATTTAAATACAATTGATAGATTTCAATAAACATAAATATTTATTTCATTTAAGTTTAATTAATTTTTTTATATTATATTAACTATTAACTTTTTGAAATACGCTTTTTAAATAATAAAAAGCATAATAGGGAAAAGTCCCTTGGCCCTAAGAAAAACAATTTTAAATTACAAAAAAATAGTTAAAACTGTTATTTTTCATTCAAATAATATGTAGGTAAACAAAATCATAAAAATTAGAACTACAATAACTATAATGAGGACAACGAACTCTTCACAAGCGTTGTATCGGATTGATTTATCACTATAGTTAAATTATGTTTCAATATATTATTTTTAATATAAACACTGCAATTGGGGCCGGGGCCCGGGGACATGGAGCTAAACTGACCAACCGTTACAACAAAAGTTTTCATTTTAAACCACCAGTTTCAATAATTAATGTTCTAAAATTACAATTTATAATATAATATGTACGTAGTACATATTTATAAACATACAGTGGTAACTGGAAATCCGATAAGCCGGGTAAAACCTGACTTCGGAAAGATCCGGCCTTATGTGTTTATTTTACAACGATTTCCGTCCATTGATATATCTGACGTTTTCGTTGTTAAGAGCTGTGCTTATTATAAAAATTGCTGATACTGTAATTATTCTGTGTGTTTGTATCTTAGGTTTTGCTAAAAGGCCATACTCATAGACCTGACCCAAGTATTATCGCCATGAATACTTTTAAGAAAACTCTGAAACAACGCAGTATTGATGAAGTAACTATGTTGAACACCATTTACGAGGATGAAGCTAGACGGTAAGTTGAATATATATATATATTTATATATCATTGTTAAACACTATTGTACACTGCCAGACCAAGTAAATTGTTTTTGTCAGAATATCAGATTTTAATATCAACGAGTAAAGCACACATATGCATCAATGGCCTTTCTATGAAATTAGTCATTGACAGTAAAAAGTTTATTAATATTTTAATAAACTCTTTGATTATTATTATTAATTAAAATGGGGTTTATCATTAGAAATCCTGAATCTGCTGCCATGTATACTTGGAAATCAGCCGAAAGTTCCATGCGGTGGTCTAGGAGACGATCATTGCCAACTGTCCCAGGAACACTGAGCGAGTTAGCTGAGCAATTCCGATCAGGGCTCCTTAATAGATACCAAAGTTGTGGTGAAGTAATATATAAAGGTATTAATTATTTAACATAGATATTTTATCTATACTACAGGCATCAATGTACATTATAAATGCAACATAACCAACTTTGATAAAATAGTTGATTTTATCATTTAAATATTTTTTTTCTCTAGGTTGTGTTGAAGATACGTCAGGTAATTGTTCCATAGTTTTTGCTTCCAAAACCTTAATACTCAAAACTCTGGATATGGAAGTAACTGAAATCCATGTTGATGCTACATTTCGAGTCGTTCCTTCAAAACCAAAGTGTTACCAACTACTAATAATGCACGCGATGGTGAATAATCATGTAAGTTATAATATTTTATATATATACAATTACTATATAAAATAAAACAAACTTATAAATTACATAATTGAACATTTCATTATATTATAAATAAACTAAATAAAGAACAAACAATTAATTAATATTTAATATAATAATTAATATAGTTTAGTCTTATTTACCTATACTGTACTTGAGCCTTATAGGCATTTATAAATTAATAAATCTAACTAAGTTTGACAATACCAAACTGAATAATTCTAGAAAATTAATGCATAAAATTATTAAGATTTATAATTAATTTACAACTTACTTAGCAATGAACATTAATTAATTGAGGTCAGTGAGGTAACAGTCATAAAAGACTTTTTGAATATTATTTATTTATAGTATCTCCATTATACTTGATTATATTCAAACATTGTTTAGAATTTATATACTGCATTAAAAAGATACCTATTAAACAACTATATTCAAGACGTTATTAAGGTACATACACTATAAATATCATTTTGATACCATCATATTGTTATAGGTACTGATATTGAGAGGTCCATTAACATAATTAATATTAATCAATTAAGTATTACAAAAACTATTACTAACATAATTGAAGGGCTGCCTGCAACAACCAAGCAACTCCATATTATATTGAATTTGTTCAGGGCGACTATTTCAGGGACCCACACCTATTAATTCTAAGACTAAGGCCTAAGAACAGACAATCCCATTATCATCTAAAATATTCTCCTTTCACTTAAATAATTAGCCATTGTTGTATTCTATTTCATATTTTCACAAATAAGTTATAACATTGTGTTATCTACAATAACAAATTAACACAAAATCATAGAAATAACATGACACAGCCTCCAGCTGCGGCAGATAAGTTACTTGATGGGCTGATATTTTAATGTTTTTGCACCAAGCTCTTCAAATAAGATTTCAGTATTATAATATTGCATTAAGTTAAATTCTTTCAGACTTTTTTTAAAGTTATCAATATCATAATTTCTCACTTTTTATATTTTAGAGTATTCCTAAAGTATATGCTCTGATGGAACGCAAGACTTCCCAGGCTTATGATGCCGTTTTACACTTTGTAAAAGTAAATTTACTGCCTGAGTTTAGGCCTAGTATAATTTTAACTGACTTCGAAACTGCATTAAGGGAAATGTTGATTAGGCATTTCCCATCAGCCACAGCCCATGGGTGCTGGTTTCATAGTAACCAGGTATGTAGTGATACTCATGATATTTATACTCTTATTCTGATACTATGTAAATTACAATTTAAAAAAAATTTAAATTACAATTTTAGGCTGTGTGGCGAAAAATGCGAAAATTAGGTTATTTAAACTTAATAAATACTAATGAATTCGCATCAAAAACCTTAAAAATGATTATGGTTCTTCCATTATTACCAGCTGGGAAAATTGAAGAAGGCTTTGATGTGGTTAAACGTTATGCAGCTAGACATAATATTAACATGCAACGACTCTTCAACTATTATGAAAGGTATATTTACAATTAAATTTAAAATATATTGTTGTATTAATCAAATTTACTTTGGAGCAGACATTAGATACAAAATGTTGGCGTTAAACTACTTTCGGTCTATAAAAAAAAATTCAGAACAAATAACAACATCGAGGGGTTTCATAGCAAATTGAGATAAATATTTCAAGTTTCTCATCCAAATATTTGGTCATTTTTAGGTAAAATAAACCAAAATAAATAATAAGTATTAAGTATTATTTGGTCAGTATTTCATAAAAATTGTTTTGTGTTAGCTAATATATGCAAAATAAATGAAAATTATTCGGTTAAGCTTGACCAAATAAATAATGGATTGATGATATCACGTGGCCCTAGGTCAAAATATTTAGCAAATGACAAACGAATTAAATCAGCAAGTCGCCAACTCCGTCAACAAACAATAAACATAAAAACATTTCTCTTGCGCTGTTCTTACAGCGTTGCAACATATAAAGAGCAAATGCGTTTGTTGGCAATAAATGACTTGTTCGAAGATGAAAGGGAGGAAGAGCCTAGTGATAACATTGGTGAGAAAATAAAATTATTTATCGTTTGTAATTATTGATTTGATTGAATTGAATGACATTTTAAATATTACTGTTAACATAAATGTTTTTAAATACCCTAAGCTATGTTTAATATGTATAACGTTTTGTATTAATTAGTAATTATTGTTTGATTTTAGATGACTTGATTGAAGATGAAAAGGAGGAAGAGCCTCGTGATAACATTGGTGAGCAAATAAAATTATTTATCATTTGTAATTATTAATTTGATTGAATTGAATGACATTTTAAATATTACTGTTAACATAAATCTTTTTATATACTAAGCGTTTTAATTGATTTAAGATGATGATGTCAACAATTTAGTAGAGCATGATTAATGGTTATATTAATATTTTTGGTTAGATCATAATGTATTGACTCTTTTTTATTGAAATAAAAATTTCTTTTATGTAATTTATTTAGACAAATATCTTAACGAGTCTAATAAGGAAATAAATCTAACAGAAGTAGTTTATGGAGAGGATCATGTCAATAATTTACCAATTACCTACATATTAACTTACCTAACTAAATTATTGAATGAATCACTGTTATAATTTGTTTGATTCATCTTACAATAATTTTATTATCTCAATAATGTATTATAGTCAGTTAGGGTTTCAAATGTTTCTGAGTGTTTGCCTCAACATTATCAACATTGTATTGATATTATAATACAAAGAATAAATATTTGAACAAATGTATTTTAAATAGTATTCATATGACATTTATATTAATACTTGGGTACTCGTCCAATATGCTATCTACCGCACGTTTGATGGGTACTAAACTATCATAAGATTATGGTAGATAAAATATTTACGGCAGATAGCATATTAGACAAGTACCAATATTTGTTGTATCTAACCTACTCTTAAAATATTTATAATTCGTCTCAAGTTTCAAAGGAAATGTAGTTGTTTCATACATTTTAATTTATTTTTCAGATAATGAGGAAGATTTCATAATTCAAGAAGACACAGATCCTGATATGATTTATTTGATGGAACTGGAAGTAAGGAATAGGCAGTTGGAAATGGAAAATATTCCATTTTTCCGTGTTCCAAATATTCTACCTTCCTTAAGAGATCAGGATACAAAGTGCATAATATGCACAGACGCTTTAAGGACACATGCGTTAATTCCGTGTGGGCATAGAATTGTATGTGCTGATTGCTTACCAAATAGATCCCAAACGTTATCCAATATGTAGTGTAAGTTTTACCAACTCTCTTAAGGTTTGGTAAAACATCAAAATGATAATATTATATTCTGTGTTATATTAAATATATTAATAAATTAAACTTTATTGCATTTATAAAAAATAGTATGATATATTATTATATTAATACAAAAACATATCATAAGATAATATAAATATTGGTCTTATCTTTGACAAAACAGTTAATGACTGGCCTTATATGTTCATTTGTATTCGATGGTAGTCCAACCTGACACATACAATTCTTAAACTTATTTCAGTGTTGACACAAACGAAAAAATATTCAATTTATGAAGTTAGCAAATCAAAATTCTATTTTTGGCCGATTTTAGAAAAAAAAATTCCAGCCCACCCACTTTGTCCGATCGTCTCCAAACAAACGCCGGTAGTTAGCAAACAGTTAGCAAATAATAGCAAATCAATTTTTGAAGTTAGCAAATCAAAATTCTATTTTTGGCAGATTTTAGAAAAAAAAATTCCAGCCCACCCACTTTGTCCGATCGTCTCCAAACAAACGCCTTTAGTTAGCAAACAGTTAGCAAATAATAGCAAATCAATTTTTGAAGTTAGCAAATCAAGATTCTATTTTTGGCCGATTTTAGAAAAAAAAATTCCAGCCCACCCACTTTGTCCGATTGTTTCCAAACAAACGCCGTTAGTTAGCAAACAGTTAGCAAATAATAGCAAATCAATTTTTGAAGTTAGCAAATCAAAATTCTATTTTTGGCCGATTTTAGAAAAAAAAATTCCAGCCCACCCACTTTGTCCGATTGTTTCCAAACAAACGCCGTTAGTTAGCAAACAGTTAGCAAATAATAGCAAATCAATTTTTGAAGTTAGCAAATCAAAATTCTATTTACATATTCATCTTACGGGTGCTGCGGTAACGTTACCCCAGCACCCGGATCAGTTAATTTTCACGAATTTCAACTTTGAACCGAACAGTATTATGTACTTTATTTTGTACACTTTGTGCTGTGGTAACTATCTAAGATTAGCCCCCCCCCACAAAAAAAAAAAAAAAAATACTATTTCATCTAACGGGTGTTATCGAGTATCTTGTATCAATATTGTATCTAAGATACTGCACAACCTTGTAGGTAGAAATAGTTGTTGTTGATTAATTTATAATTCTATAGTTATTATAATTTTATCTTACTAGGTAGTAGGTAGATTCTAGAACTTATTTTTTAAACTTTGGCTTTTTCTTTTCTCTTGAATATCATTCTCTACTTAAGCACAGAACTGTTTATTTTATATTTTTCCTTTTGTTTATTGCTCTCCAGATAATTATTATCTTCTTAATTTCCGTCTTACCTCTTATGCTATTAACACTATTGTCAATTTTAATCTAGTTCTGTCTTTTAGATTCTGAGCGGAGCGAAGAATGTATTGATTTTACTATGTTTTTTTTTTTTTTGTGTGTGTACACGAGAACTTGTCGAAATAATGCTTCGATTTTTAACTTCATTAGCTTTTCCGGTTCGAGAGTGAATCTAGTTGGTGCAATGGGGAGCTCATTTTTTTTAAATTCCCAATATTTTTCAAAAGCACCGTGAAAAACCAAAAAAAAATTAACAAAAAACGGGATTTTTTACGCAAAATCAAATTGTGAAAAAATCGATTTTAGATATTAGTGTAACTCTAAAACTAATTACCGTAGAAACATGAAATTTTCACAGAATGTTTATACTGGCAGTTTCTATACGTAAATAAAATTTTCAAATGTTTTCAAGTTATTCATAGACATTTGAAATTTTCAATATTTTTTAGTTTTTATTTTATAAATGACGATAAAATTTTATTCGTAGGATAAAAAAGCTTCAAAATTTGATACAAGACTTCTAATATATTTTTGGAAAAGTAGTTAAAAAATATTAAAAATACATAGTCACAATTTTTTTTTAATAAGCATTGAAAGTTAGAATTTCTATAAAATATGTAAAAATCACGAAAATTTGCAATTTATTTTGAGTTAGAAATTCATAAAAAATTTTCTTTTCAAATCTAAGGTTTGAAAATTCTATACAAGATTCTTCACGAGTTTGTCTACTTTTATAAAAAAAAAATGTCTACCGGAAAGTCAAATTAAATTTTTATGAGCATTTGAATTACAATATTAGATATTCACTCAATTTCTGTTGTACCGATATTCTTATTTTGTTGTTAAATAAAAACGAATAATATTGTAGAAACTTGAAATACGAGTATACACCAAATATTTATTTTATCAATTCCTATACTTGATAAAATTTTCAAAATATTTCAACAATTTTTAAGTTATTTATAGACGTTTGAAATTTTCCGTTTCTTTAGTTTTTTATTCTATAAAGGTCAATAAAATTTTATTCAAAAAACTTGAAAATTTAATATGAGGTTCCCCATAAGATAAAAATATTAAGGCACTTTTTTTTTTTATAGCCATTTAAAGTTCAAATGTTGACAAAATTTTTTTAATTGAAAATTTACAAATTCTTTAGTTAAAAATTTATAAAATGATTAACTTTTATAGCTAAGGATTGAAAATTTGAAACAAGGTTCCACGTAACATAATGAATTTCTATTATAGGTACCTACATTTAAAAAATAAATAATTTAATTAATATTCTATAAAATATCCAAGACTGAAAGCTCGTCTCCGATCAGAATCGTTTTTCGTATACAATGATGTTATATCATTGAATTCAAATTTAATACCATCCATTACAGTAACTCACTTGTAAACTACTATACAGCAGAGCGACATCCACTTACTTACCCTCTTTTTGATATCAAATTTGTGCTACAATATTTTAAGTAGGTAATAAAGTTATAAAAAAATAAATAATATTCATAAAAAACTTTATATTGTGTATATTAAAAATTCTACATTTTGTTTTTTTCCATGGGGATTTTTAGCTGTTTCTTTAAGGTCATCATACACTTCCCACCGCTCATTGTCTCGCCATACTATTGACTTATAATGTCCAGTGGATACTCTTAGACCAGAGCGATCCCCACTTACAAATACGATTGCACTTCTTAAATAGTATTCTTTGGTTCTTATTATTAATATTTTCGGTATTTCCTCCAAGTCCCATAAAACTGGTTTTGCATAATTTTGTGGAACATTACAGATTTCTGTAATGTCTGCATAACTTGTCGATTCTTCAAGTTCTACAAAATACAAGTTAGTCAATCAATTTTTATTTAAGAATTTTGGTAATATATAATAATTGTAAAGTATGAAGGTAATTTATTTTACCTTTTGGAAGTGACATAAGCTCAATCAATATATGGGATTTTGCATTGAATGTATTTTTCCTTCTTGACGGACATTCAATACAGTCTATTTCTTCAGTTGAAAAGTATTTTTCAATTTCTTCTTGTACATTTATGTAATCATCAAAAGCACATAACGAAATAACTGGGTATTTTTGTACAGTCATATAATTAGGACATAACATATTTTTACAACAATTCACGTTTGTATATGATGGCAATTTGTTGTAGATTTTAATGTTCCCATAACATCAATTAGTTGTATATTACCTACTAGAGTATGCTCTTCATCATTATATGGGTAATGCAGTGCCAATAATTCTATTCGTTCTTTATACAAACTAGTTATTTTTACATTTTTTTTACTTAACATTCTAGTAATAAATTTTGCTGTTCTATCAGATTTTTCATGTTTTACCAAGAATGAAAGATAGTTACTACTGTCTGCAGCTGCATAGGCCAATGATGTTAATATAGAATCAACAGAACAAGTATTTCTCAATATAACTTTTCCTATGTTTTTTATTGTCTGAGGCTTGTTGTTAAAAGTATTTCCATTTTTTAAAAATACAATTTGTTTTTCTGATCCTTTTTTGTTGAGATCGAGGTTCTCAAATCCTGCTTGTGGATTAAGGTAAGATTTTTTAGATCGACTATTTTTAAATGTTGTTGACTTCCCTTTTTTTTTTGCCATTGTTCTTCTGCATTTGTTTCTGTGTTACATTCTACACAGGTCAAACAAATCCGTGTCTCACCATATCCCTCATCACTATCTATATTTTTTACCGAACAGCCAAATGAATTAACTGGCTTGGTACATTGTACACAACGATGGGCTCCTGTAGGAAAATTACCATTACTACACGCTAAACATGGATGTAGGATACCTGATACTTCTTCATTGATTTGTTGACTTTCATTTAACTTTTCATCTAAATTGTTAGTAACTGTATAATTACAAATGTATGTATTTGAATTTTTATCAAGTGTCACTGTATCTATGTGAATTGTATCAATTTTTTCGTACTCCGCATCAGCATTTTCATTATGATTTTTACTGTTGTTAAATTTATTTCCATTTTTTAAAAATACAATTTGTTTTTCTGATCCTTTTTTGTTGAGATCGAGGTTCTCAAATCCTGCTTGTGGATTAAGGTAAGATTTTTTATATCGATTATTTTTAAATGTTGTTGACATCCCTTTCTTTTGCCATTGTTCTTCAGCATTAGTTTCTGTATTACATTCTAAAAATGTATTTGAATTTTTATCAAGTGTCACTGTATCTATGTGAATTTTATCAGTAGTATACATTTGTATGTTCACAGTCTACTTTTTGTGTCACCACGGTAATTTCACACCGTTCAAGCGAGGATGTCCCCCTTGGACACAATAATTTTACCGTGTAAAAATTATGAAGAATTTGTACACTTTTTACACGGTAATTTCACACCGTTCAAGGGAGGATGTCCCCCTTGGACACAATAATTTTACCGTGTAAAAATTATGAAGAGTATTACTCAAAGTCAGTTTTGTCCAAATATTTACAGTGTACATGCTAAATGGTTTTTTTCTCAACAAACCTTATTACTAAAATGGAATAATTATTTAAAATACAGAACACAAGCCTTATTATAAAACTGAAATTATAATTACTAAATATTACTATATATTCACATTTTTTTTCATTTAGGTTGGTTTCACTGTAATTTATCTAATTAATGAATGTCTATATTTTTTTTTAATTTATATACTTTTGAGTTATAAGCTAATCGTTTTTTATATTCAGTCGTCAATGATCCGCCGTTTACTCAAGTTGTGTCTCATTTTACTTTATTTTCTTAAAATTTCATTAAATTGTTTTACAATTTATAAATTTTTTTCAAAAATGAACTTTCAAAAATGTTCAAATGATTTTCAATCATTAGTTTATCGTATACGAAATAATCCGGCTGCAGTTCATCCAGAATTTTCTTCGTTTTCATCAAGATTTAAAACATTCAAATTATTCCCAAAAAATACTTTTCAAAATAAATATACATTGTCTGAATGTGGCTTAAAATATTCAGGAGTGGATGATGTTGTAGAATGCTTTTGTTGCGGACTTATTCTTCATAACTGGGAAAGGCTGGACGATCCATGGATTGAACATTGCAGATTCAGCCCAAGGTGTTTATATGTGTTATTAATGAAAGGTAATCAATATGTTCAAAACATATTAAGTAAATATTGTAAAACCGAACATATTTGTAATTGTGAAACTGGGTCATACGATACCGTTTGTTAATCATGTTTTTTTATTATATTATGTTATAGTAAATGAAAATAAATGTTGATTTTTTAAAACAACTTATATGTGTTAATATTTGATTTAATATCTCGTGAACGTATAGCCTAGTGGGTTAGCGCGTATAGCAATAATTTAAATGTTTTCAGGTAACAGGTAAGTATATGTAATTCTCCCCTCTACTACATGCAGTAGACGACTATGCTATACGTTCACATTTTTTGCATTTTTTTTTTTTTTTTTATCTATCAAGTTTAGTATATAATACGCTTGCAAAGTAAAAACGCTTTCAGTTCAAAGTATATCCCTCATCGGTTATATTACATCAAATTTTTAAAAAAAATAATTACGTTTATAGTTTAAAGGTTTTTTAATTATTAAAAAGAAAAGAACTTTAATTTGTTATGGGTCTACCGGTAATTGTGTCAAAATCGGTATTTGACATACGTCCATTTGGTAAGAAGAGTGTTACGGTTGGACTATTAATCAGCAAACAAATTTCAATTATTGTGTTATTAGAGTGTAAGTTAACGAAAAAAATTATTACATTAAATTTAGAGCAATGGTGTACGCTCATGTCTGAATCTAATTACAATCCAATTACTAACAACTTACATACCAGGTGTAGACGTGTAAAAATTACTGAGAACTTTACATATTCAATTAATGTGAAGCAGAGTTCAATAACCTTGCATATAAATGATGATTATATTACACTCTCGCATATAGATTTCTGCAGACTAAAACAACTTCAACATTGTGTCGACCTTTATATCGCAGAAAAACAGAAACGTCTACCGAGTTTTCAAGCAACATTCGATGCAGCTTACGAACTGATTAAAAACGATGTCCGTGGTTTGCCCATCAGTTGCCAGAGAAACGAATTCACAAACCAGTATATACAGAACTATGATTTTAGTTATTATTCTCATCTACAAAACGATGACACTTCATTTTTGTATGAGATTTTACAATTTCATTTTAATGTAATGTCTGACATGATTTTACAGGACTTAATAGTATGATATGATACAAATTCATTTATATTTATGTATTGTTTTTTTTATTAAATAAATAAAAATATTTTTATACTACATTTTTTTTTTTTCATGCGGCTAATTTATTTCTTATTGTACGACGTTCAGGGTCTTTCAAAATTACATCAAATATAACCTGCATGGTCTCGTTTAAACTTGTATTGAGAGTCTGATCTTTTGACTTGTCCGATGTCGTCACCTTGACAGATACCTCAGAGTGTCGCCACCTGCAACATAAATTAATTATTCAATCAGTTTAGCAGTGAATAAAAACTAATGATTTTTTCATTTAGCAATAGTTTTTTAATTAAAAAATAAACCAAAGTCTAGTCTTTACCTTTCCTTTGTTGGGACGTTGTGTATATTCGCACACTTGTAATGTGTTATCGTCCAATAATCCGTCGGCTTTTCGTCTGGATTAAATTGGCTTTTGATGGTAGCCAAACCATCTCCCTGACGAAAAGTGACAGAATTAAAAATCTCTTCATCAAATTCTTCCGCCCGCAATTTCTCTTCGAGAATTTCTCTGTATGATGAACTCTAAAAAAAAAAAACAAATAAATAAATTCATGCCATAATTCATAACCTTAGAATATTAGATAAAGTATTAATATGATAAATTATTATTTATCTTACTGTTTTCATCTGTTTTTTTTGTTTTTTTTGTCTACTGTTTTTTCAGCCCCTCTTTTTAACGATGTTTTGACCTGCTTTGAAGTAGAAGGCTTCATTTTTGTGTCCAGGGACTCAAATTCGTTCTATAAAACATAAACTAAGGTGAATAACTATAAATGTATGAGTGGCTTACAGCCGATCTCTAAAACAATATTGAGCAACGTTACAGTCACACTCTAATTATTATTTAATTTTAATATTATATTTAAAATAAAGTTATAATCAACCACGAATTTATTATAACCATAGCGTTGAGTAGTTTTACGACTGACCTCCAATTTGCTTTAGTTATTAAAGTGATTCAATTACTAACCTCTGATCCGGAATCGATGATCGAAGTTCTGTAAGACATCTTGAAGCTGAATTGTTATAGATGATGAAGAAGTTCTAGTTGCTGAATGTTGACTGTAATATTGCTGTTAATACGCTAGCCTTATATACTGTAATGTTTCCACTACCATAGATACTTTGAAATGTGGAATATTCATAGCAATGTTCATTAAACCAGCCAACGCCCTTAATTTGTCCTCTTATTAAATATCAGTTTTATTCCGCCAACGGTCTTATACGACCTCCTATCGATACTAGTTTTTATTCGGACAACGCCCAGTTTTATTCCGCCAACGGTCTTATACGACCTCCTATCGATACTAGTTTTTATTCGGACAACGCCCTAAAATTTGACCTAGCTATTTTTAAATGAATATTCCGGACTACGGTCAACACCAATACATACATTATATATTATAATTACTATTACTAAACTTAGTTGTTTTTAAAATTAATATTACATGAACAGGTCATACGATTTCTTCGAATAGAATGTAAGTTTTAAACGATAACTAGGAAAGTAGGAGATGATTCTCGACTATATAACGCAGCATTTGATAGTCAAACGATATCAGTCCAGCTTGTGTTCTCTACCAGCAACAACAAGCGGCAGTCATTCACCATCGAATATTGAAAATACTTCAATCCTACCAAGTTTACCAGTCCAGCATCGACATCATCAATAAGGATTCATCACTCAACATTGGAAAATACTTCAAACCTACATAGTTTACCAGTCCAACACCGGCATTTATATTTAATGTAAGTACCTATTTATTTCATTATTTATATATTTTTTTAAAAAAAAAATCATCTTATCGAATCTAAAACTCCACATCTTTACTAGTTTTTAAACGAAAAAATAATACACGATAGCAAAAAACATAACATAACATAAGCGTTTAGGGAAGTGGTTATAAGTGGTTATAATGAACCGTTATTCAATAGTTTTATTAGTAATTTTAATATTAAATGTACAAGGTTTTTATAATTAATTTTTTTTTTTTAAATTTAAAAGGTTGATTAATTAAAATATCTATGTTTATCATGTTGTATATTAAATGGTTAAAAAAATGTTAGAAAGTTGAAATAAGTTGAAAAAAAAACAAGTGTATACAGTATGTATATGATTATAATTATATGAATAACATAATATAAAAACTTGATTATTATAATATATAAAATATAGACATATTAGCTTAAATTAAATTATTCACTATGCTGACTGATATATTATAGTCATTTTAACTACCATAATGTATATTTAATGATTAAAAAATGCTAAAAAGTAGGGATACGTTTAAAAACAAGTTTGTATTCCGTATACAGTATGTAAATGATTATATTTATTGAATAACATGATATAAAACTTGATTATCAGCTAACTTTAAATTATACGCAATGCTAGTTGATATAGGAACCAGTTTCTAATTATCAGATTTTTTTTTTAACATATTTCTTTATATATATTAGTTCTAACATTTTTTTAACCATTTTAGATAATGAATTCTCACAATGATATTTTAAACGAAATAGACTATTATAAACAAATGATTGAAAGTTATACAGAAACGGATGAAAAAGACCATTTCATGAGAAGATGGAGACTTAAACAGAATAAAAAAAATATTAAAAATATAAAATATCAATTGTTTTTAACTAGAATAAGTCCTTCTCCTTCTCTCAATGTAACTTATATTAACGAATATTATATACATACATGTGTATTAAAAGAAAAATTGCTTTTTTTTAAAGAAGAGAAAGAAAAGATCCTTATATTTTATCGTTCTAGATGTACCGACTATTGGCAATGTATAAATAATTTTAATATGCAGATACAAAATCTTAATTATCAGTTACAGGAATTGGGTACAATCTGTTAAAAACAAAATAAGATTATATTTTTTTAATATAAAGTATTGTATTTATTATGTTTATGTTTAAAAAATAATTTGATGATAGACACATGTAAATAAATAAACATTCTAAACTAAAAGTTTTTTGTTCAATTATTTAATTGTAAATAAGCTAAATATACCAACCATACAAAAAAATGTTTTATTTATTAATTGAAGTAAACTTGACATAATAATCACAAACTAATGTTTATAGATGATGTATAAATATAATTTATTTTAATTTGTTGATAATATTTATACATATGTGTGAATACATAAGCTAGTCTATTATTATAAGTATCATTCACTAATTAATATACACTATTTTATTTTTTTTATTACTATCAGTTAGTGTATAAAAAAAAACTATGACATTTTCAGAATAAAAAAAAAAAAAATAAAAAATAAAAAATGGAATCAAAATCATTTATTATGGATGAAATTAACGATGTTATCCGAAAGGCCGAGCAAATTGATCAAGCAATGGATGAGGCAGCAGTAGAATTTAAAAAAAAAATTAAAATTATTGATATAAAAATAAAAAAAGCGGGTTTAAAACAAAAAAAAATAATGAATGAAAAAAAAAAGATTGCAAATGATGATTTACATTTGCTACATACAGATAAGAAACGTGAAAAAAATATTCGAAAAGAATTATCTATATTATATGAACAGTACAATTATATGAACAATGGTTAATAGTAATTCATAATTTTCTTGTTTTCATTCATTATTTTTTCACTTCAAAACAGCTTTTTTTATTTTTTATGTCTTGTAAATATATTCTAAATGTATTAATTTATTTGAATGATATTTTAAATAAAATGATCTTTCTACATTATTATATTTTTTTTTTTTTTTATATATTCTATTACAGTTTCATCATGAAAAGACAAACGGTGAGAAAATACCAGCGGACAATTTCTACTGATAAAGAATTATTCGAAATTGAACGATTTAAAAAATGCTCGAAAACTTTTATCATTAAAAATACATTGGATTTTATAGATTACACGCTTTTTTTTAACTATATTTCAGAGAAATTAATTTTTAAGTTAAAAGAATCGTGTAAAAATACATCTATAAAATTTAATTTAGTCGTGGATAGTGTTTACGAAAGAATTATTACACAAGAAGTACAGGATATTGCATTCAAAACTTTTAATGTTCTTGCATGTAATTCATCTAATTTTAAAAAAATACTAAACGATATGTTCAATAAATTGTTGCGGGAAGAGACAGATTTTACACAGAAAGGTTCTGGATGGACGCTTAAGGTAATAGAAACATTACAGTTGAGAATCAATATAGTGAATCCTCTTAAAGGAGGAACATATATTGATTTACCTAAGCATATTAAAGATAAAAGAGTGATTATTAATGTGAAAAATAGTGATAATAAATGTTTTAAATATGCATTATTATCCAAGTTTGATAATTGCTCTAATAAAACTAATTTTCATGAAAAATATTTTAAGATGTTAGAGTTAAAAAGTAGTTTAAATTTTAAATGTGTTGATTTTCCAACACCAATCAGTCAGATACCTAAATTTGAACGTATAAACAATATTTCAATAAATATTTATAGTTTGAATGACAAAAAAACTATTTTTCCCTTGTATGTATGTAATACCGAAAGAAATGATCATTTTGACCTATTTTTGTATAATAATGATGAAACATCACATTATTGTTATATTCATAATTTTTCAAGATTAATCAGAAGTCAGAAAACGAAAAATTGTTCGAAGCTAATTATTTGTAAGAGATGTTTCACAACTTTTGGTACTCAACCGTGCAAAAGTAAGCTTTGGGGTGTAGAAGGATTAAATGAACATCGACGCAATTGTGGAAAGAATCCGTTGGGGAGGCCTATAATGTTTGAAGAGGGGGATGATGATTTCATCTATTTCAAAGGTTATAAAAAAACGCAGAGGATTCCATTTGTCATTTATGCAGATTTCGAATGTATATTAACTCCTAAACAACCTAATAAATTCATTAATAGACGTAAAAAACAAAAAAAATCAGAAAACTCATGTTACACATTTACATGAAATTATGAGTTATGGGTTTTATGTAAAAGTTGACTATAGTATTATATCGAAAGAGCTGGTAAAACAGTTTGAAATTCCGACGAAAGTAATTATTTATAGAGGTGAGAAAGCTGCAAAAAAATTTATGAAAAATATGATCGATATTGGAAATGAAATTAATAACATTTATCAAATTAATACACCGATGGACAAATTAACTGATAAAGAGGAACAACGTTTTCAAAGAACCAAGTTCTGTCAAAAATGTTCAAAACATTTTAAAAACAATAATTTGGTTAAAGTTCGAGATCACTGTCATTTTACTGGCAAATATAGGCAATGTCTCTGTCTTCAATGTAATTTCGAAATAACTAGTCCATCGTTCGTTCCAATATTCTTTCATAATTTATCTTATGATAGTCACTTCATAATTCGGGAACTAGGTTGCGATGATAAAGATATTCATATTATTCCTAATTCATCGGAAAAGTATATATCCTTTAGCAAGGAAATCGCACCTAGATTTAGTATTAAATTTGTCGATACATTCCGTTTTATGAGTGAGTCGCTAAGTAAACTTGCAGCCAATTTATCTGAAGATAAGTTGAGGTTTAGAGAAACCCTAAAAATATTTTCAATCAAATCATTAGATTTAGTTACACGGAAAGGAGTCTTCCCTTACGAATATGTCGATAGTTGGAGTAAATTAGACAATGCTTTTTTACCATCAAAGCTTGAATTTTATAACTCGTTAACAGATGAACAAATTAGTGATGAAGATTATAGACATGCAAAAAATGTATGGAATACATTTGACGTAAAGACTTAGGGTGAATATAGCGATCTTTATTTAAAAACTGATGTTACCATACTAGCTGACGTGTTCGAAAATTTTAGAGACATATGTTTATCTACTCTCAGAATAGATCCTGCTCATTATATGACTGCCGCTGGATTTGCTTTTGATTGTATGCTTAAGTATACAAAGGTTAAATTAGAGAGGTTAAAGGATTATAATATGTTACTCTACTTCGAAAAATCAATCCGAGGAGGTATTTGTCAATCAACTAAAAGATATGCTAAAGCAAACATACCAAATATTGAAGGATTGGACTATAATTCGAATGAACCGATTACTTGGATTACATATCTCGACTGTGTAAATTTATATGGAAAGTCTATGTTGACAGAACTACCTTTTAAAGATTTTGAATGGGTTGATGATCTCGACATAGATGTAACTAAAATTTCTGAAGATTCTGAAGTAGGATATATATTAGAAGTTGATATCGAGTACCCTAAACATTTACATAAAACCCATAATGATTTTCCGTTTTTACCGTTTAACGAATGCCCACCAAATTCGAAAGTTGAGAAATTGTTAACTACTCTATCACCGAAAAAAAAACTATATTGTACATTACAAAAATTTAAAACAAGCGATTTCTCACGGCCTTAAATTAGTAAAAATTCATCGAGCTATCCGCTTTTCACAAAAAAAATGGATGGCATCGTATATTGAGTTTTGTACAAAAATGAGGGCAGAAGCAAAAAATGAGTTTGAAAAAAATTTCTGGAAGTTGTTAATTAATAGTGTTTTTGGTAAATGTATGGAGAATGTTCGAGCAAGAACTTCTATAAAACTGGTTTCATCAGAAAAAAAAGCGAACAAACTAATGGTAAAAACTAGTTTTAAAGACAGAACCATATACTCTAAGAATCTCATGGCTATTCACCAACATAAGGAAACTATTAAATTCGATAAGGCAATTTATGTGGGATTTGCAATTTTAGACGTTTCGAAAACATTTATGTACGATTTTCACTATAATGTCATGAAGAAAAGGTATGGTACTAAAATTAGTTCTTTATATTCGGATACTGATTCCTTGATATACGCTATTCAAACTACAAATTTTTTCAATGATTTAAAAAATGATTTATTACCATATTTTGATACATCTAACTATCCCAAAGACCATTATTGTTTTAGCGAATTACATAAAAGTCAGCCAGGCTTTTTCAAGGATGAATTGAAAGGAATTATACTTAAAGAATTCGTTTCATTAAGACCGAAATTATATGCGTACAAAACTGTAGACGGTACTGAGGAAAAAAAAGCAAAAGGCGTAAAGAAATATATTATTAAAAAACATATGCAATTCGAAAATTATAAGGATATACTACACGCTTTTATAAACCATTTATCTGTTAAGGATAAATTAACTCACAGGGTCATGAATTTTATCCAATCAAACAAACATGTTGTTCAATCGAAAACAATGAACAAACTTGTTCTAAGCGCTAATGACGATAAACGTTATATAAATGACGACGGGATAAATACTTTGGCTTATGGTCACTACAAACTAGATAAATTATATAATTAAAGAAAAAAAAGACTTGATAAATCTCCAATCGGTATAAACAGAAAGCGCTATCAAACGGTAGTGAAGTAAATTTTTTTTTTTTTTGTTTTTAAAAAAATTACAAACTGAAAACAAATAATTATTTCAACTTTTTTCTGGCATTTATTATAAAAGTATTACATGTTATACATAAAAAATTATTATTTAAAAATATCTGATGATGTTATCCACGAATTTTGACTTGAATCAAAACCCAACCATTTAACAAACATTTTATTCCCAACTTTTTTCACAATACGTTCAATAAGAAAGGTGTTTGGAAAATTAGTTAATTTAATTTCCTGTTCATAAAAACCACCTAAGATTATATTGTTTGATTCATCCTTTAGTTGATAAGTTACTGGATTTGTCTGTAAAACTTTTGAAACTGTAAATATTTCCGTTGTCCAATTCGGGGTATATCCTTTACTAAATATATGTTTATACTTAGATATTCGTACTTTATCGCTAACTTTAAATTTTTGTTTATACAATGTTTGTACATTTTTATATGTACTAAATTTAATTCTGTTTGTATCCATTCGAGCTTCATTAGGTGTGCATTTGATTGTTCTATGTTTTGTATTATTATAATTATGTATAATTTTTGATATTGTATTATACCAATTCCATGTACCTGTTGCAGTGAAATGTTTATATATATTATTTTTAAGTGTTTGTATCACACGTTCTGCGATTGAACATTTAATAACACTGTATGAACTGTAATGTTTAATTTTATATTTTTTCATTAAATCTTGAAATTGAGTATTGTAAAATTCTGTACCATTATCTGTCTGTAAAAATTTCGGATTAGCTTTTTTCAATATATTAACCATTCCTTTTGTACATTCTTTTGCTGATTTATTTTTCAGCGGTTCCACAAATACATATTTGCTATATGTATCTATAACAACTAATATAAATTTAAAACCGTAATTTTTTTTAGAATGAGATTGCATATCCATTAAATCAGCTTGCCATAGGTCGTCAATAAACCGTGTAACCACACTACGTCTAGGAAATATTTTTCTCGCTGGTCGATGTAGCTCATTAGCTATACCCTCTAAGGTCGTCATTATGCTATAATATTTCTCTCACGCAGTTCTTCTAAAATAGATATGATTTCGTTATTAACACCAGTATTACCAACACTTTGCGATGATGTCAAAAGATTTAATCTAGTTACTAGCTCATTCGGATCGTCATAATAAACTAATTGGGTTTAAGGTAAGACATCTTTATATAAACCACTACCTGTCTTAGGATCAGGTGATGAAGTAAAATTAATCATATCTGTAGACATACGATCTGAAGGTGAAAAACTGCTTGCTGATTGATTAAAATCAAATGGATCATTTTCTTGTGTTATTTTTCTACGTTTAGGGTTTAATAAGCCAAAAGGACTAGAAGGTAAAGTATTGTTAAATGATTTTAAGTTAATTCGTGGAGTTGTATTCTCATTAATTTTATCTATTTCTTCATTAAACTGTTTTTCCTCCATTTTCATTCGATCATACAACGGTTTTACAACAGTCACCCATTTATGATACCTTGAGGTTCTAGGTTTTCCATCTGCTTTTAAATGGACTCCAGAAGTTTTCAAAATATTGTTATAAGATTCTATATCTTCTATAGTTGTTTTTTTTGGTTCCTTCTCACATAATAAAGACCATAAACCTGGTGTGAATTTATAATATTTATTAAGCAGCAGTAATTTACCGTGACTAAAAGTTACAGAATGTTTTCCTATTTTATATGAATCACTATTTTTATCATAATGCATACCATAGGATTTATCATAACGTATTGATTTAGGACGGTTATTTAAAAAATTTTCAAATGGTGAATTTAATTCGTTATCATCATCATCTTCACTAGTGCATGAGGTTTCTGATTTATTTTCTAGTACAGTTGACTGTGTGTTACATATTTCATTTTGTTTTGCATGTGTACTCAATGGTTCAATTATTGGTTTAAATGCCTCACGGAAATAGTTTTCAGAATCTATAACACCACGTTTCATTTCCATTATTTTTCGTTTAATATTTTTTTTTGATGTTATTAAATTTTCCAATAAAACTTTTTGTTTGTTCATTGTAAATAATAAAAGTACTATACCTGTATCGTATGACTGTCGATAACACTATGTAGATAATAACTGTGTGACGGTATATTTATATAGGTATAAATATATAAAATTATTTTATTTTAATGAACGTATGAAACCCACATCTATACCTTCCTTCATTCATTTCCCGAGTTTTATCGATGACCATAAACCCATAATCACTATGATTCCAACATAAATGAGAAATTTTACGAAATTCTGAGAAATCCATATCTGTAGATGAATGATCGTTGAATATATGTCGTAAATTTGTATCATCTTGTTTCAGTATTATTAAGAAGTTTGCGTTATCTCTTACTAGCTGTTTGGTTATTTTAGAATATGTCTGTGCTAAATAAAATACAGAGCTAGCACCCGAATGTCTACCCATACTAAAGTATTCTCTAATTACGGACTGTGGACCACATATCACATCGTCAAAAATGATGATGGAATTTTTCTTGGGTTAAGTTTGGTTTTATAACCTTATCAGCGCTTGTAAATATGAAAAAATTAGCACCCTTTATATCATCTATTATTTTTTTCAATAAAACATATTTTTCCTGATTAGAGGTTTTTGAGTATAAATAAATATTTTCAAATCTTAACCCGTTTGCATGTGTGATCAGATTATACATTATATTTGTTTTTCCTGAGCCACTGGGACTAACTAGTATAGCACGTATAGTATCAGGTAATAACGAACCATGTCTTGATGGTTTTTTTACTACCTGAACATCTACATTTATTACATCTAATTTATCTTTCTGTTCAATCAAATTCATATTATTTTCGTATAAATACTCTAGATTTTTTAAATTTATAACCAGTTATAGATGGCGTGTTCAACTCGTAAGTACAATTCAAACAAGACTGGTAAAGGATTTGTAAACTCCCTATATAAATAGTCTCCCGTTCGAAGCTCATATTTCAGGATATCAGTATTGTGGTCCTGGTACGAAATTAAAAAAGAGACTAGATCGTGGTGATAAAGGAATAAACCCATTGGATGCTGCTTGTCGTGACCACGATATTGTGTATGCAACAAGTAAAAATTTAGACGATAGACATAAAGCTGATAAAGTGTTAGAAAATCGAGCTTGGGAAAGATTTAAAGCAAAAGATACACCTAGAAAAGAGAAATTAGTTGCGTACGCAGTAACAAACGCAATGAAAGCTAAAAGAAAAATAGGTATGTGTTGCAAACGGAAACGTGCTATAAAAACAAATTGTATACTAGCAGCGAAAAAAAAAAGAATCTCAAAAAAAAAGAATGGTGGTAAAAGGTTGATTTTAGTACCGAGACAATCAGGAGGTGCAATTCCCTTAATACCTATATTTGCAGGATTGTCAGCACTTGGTAGTTTGATGTCTGGAGGTGCTAGTGTGTATAATGCGGTTCAAAATTCAAAAAGAAAAAAAGGCAGTGGTTTGAAATCAAACAAGAATAGGTTAAGGAAAAAAAACTGATGATCACGCTACCTGATAGACCGCTTTCGTCTCAAGATATTATAAAATATATCGGAAAGTTGAAAATCAATCATTTCCGTGGTGTCTTTTCACGTGATAACTTACCTAAAAAACCACATACGATTGAATGTGGTATATTAAACTTGGATACATCTTCAGGCGACGGAAGCCATTGGGTAGCGTTTTATAAAAATAAGGACAAAGTTGTATATTTTGATAGCTTTAGTGATTTACCACCACCAATTGAATTACAACATTATTTCAGACAGTTCAAAATAGTATACAACTATTCCAACTATCAAGACTTCAATACATTTAACTGTGGTCATTTATGTCTTGAATTCTTGCAATGCATGAATCTATTACATTAAATCTAACTGGAAATTCAACTGTATTGTCGGTAAATTATTTTCCATCTCTAAACGTTTACGAGGATTCAGAAATAGCTTTGTTATCTTTGCAAACGTGCAATTCATTTCCAAATATTATAAATCCAACTAATAACCGGCTGAGAATAAAATCAATTCCTCCAGATAGAATAGCAAAAATTCAATTTTTTGTACCAGTCGAATGCCGTGACATAAAAGATATTAACAAATATATGGTAGAAGAGTTATCTCAAGTTAATAAAGTCTACGGAACAAAGCTGACATTCAGTGTACGTATTGATCCTGTCGATTTTAGAACGTATATAAAATGTAATGGAATACTAAACTTTGAGCATCCGTATAGTATAGCACCTGTTTTTGGGTATAGAAAGAAAGTTTGTGGACCGTTTCATGAAGAACATCGATCGGATAAAGCTGCAAATTTAAACACAATTAATTCTATAAAAGTAATGTGTAATATAGCACATGGGTCATTCAACAACCAACTTCAAAACCATTCGATATATGAGTTTTTCCCAAGTGGGAGAAGAGGAACAAAGGTTGTTCAATCTCCGGTAAACCTTATATATTACAGATTAAACAAAACAGATATTAATTCAATTACTGTTCAGTTAGTTGACCAAAACAATAATCCAATTGACAATTTTAACGAAACGTTAACAGTTGTTCTGCATATTAAACGTCACGGATCTCATCATTAAATTTATATCTTAGATTTTGTAATGTATGAGTCAGTTACTTTAAGTTTAACTGGGAATGCTACCATATTATCTGTAAATTATTTTCCGCCTATAAACCTTTACGAGGACTCAGAAATAGCTTTGTTATGTTTACAGTCATTTAATTCGTTTCCAAATATTAATGATAATAATAATAAATTTTCTATACAAGTAGCTGAGAATGAAAACAATAATGATCCTATGATATGTTTTATTACATTGGAAGAGGGTTGTTATGAAATTGAAGATATTAAGCAACGAGTTAAGAAGCAAATAGATGACTATAATAGTAAAAACTTAACCAATTTAACATTCGACATTAAAGTTGATCCTAACGATTTCAGATCGTATATAAAATGTAATGGGATACTACACTTTGAGCATCCGTATAGTATAGCACCTGTATAATAACAATTTATTGTTGTAATGATAATACAGTTTTATAATATTACTATGGGTATTGAGTGTTTAGACTTAAAGATTTTTTTTCATAGATTATTTAAAATAAAAACATTAAAATAGAAGTAGTTGAAAGACGGTTTCTCAACTCTCACTTTTAGTCACTACTATAATATAAGCTGTTTTCTTTTTTTTGTTAAGTTATGATCAAGTAACAATAATACGTTATAATTACACCATAGAGTAATAATACTAAAATGAATTACACCACGTCTACAGTATAGAAGATAACTGATGTACCATACTATCATAGATTTACATAGATAAGATAGAACATCGGGCTTATCATGCATCAATAATATTGATAATTATTACCTAACCTCAAAAATCTTTAATAGTCAATCTCTTTCATGATAATTACTATAGATACCGTTATCTAGTAGTTGTTGCACGATACCTTGTTTTTATCAATGTTAAAATACTATAGCTGATTGTAAATATTTGTTATAGATAACGTGATTGTTGTATTACACGTGTAATATTATCTTACGTAAAATGTTTTAATATAAAAAATTTTTTTTATTATATTAAAATATTCAATAATGTTTAATGACTGTATAAAATATATCCTAAAACGTATATTATACACATATATAAATTTAAATTATTTTTTCTATAATGTTTTTTTTTATTGCTTTTACGTTAAGATTATTCGAAAGCTGCTGTCGCACGTTGATAGTAAACACGTAGTTGCTTTCGTGACAACGTAATGTTACCGTACGAACTCTACGATAGTTACAATCGCCCTATCTACTATTAACTAACATATAAATTATCACGTTTTTTTCTATTATCGTGTGACGTAGCTTCACTAGCAACTAAAATTTTATTTTTTATGATATAAATGCTATATTGTCTAATTTTTAAAGTTTTTTTATTTAGCTTTGAATAATATAATTAGTTATTATTATATATACGTATATACGTACATTCGTTGTTTTATAAATAATCGCTTTAATAATTAGATTTATATAATATTTTATATTTTATACTAATGTATTTAGTCAAAAATTACAGATAATGAATTTTTGGCATTCATATGATTTTTGTAATGAACAAATTCAATATTATGGAGAACAAATTGTAACCTTAACGAAGATGATTGATGAAAATAAGATTAAAGAAAGATATGAATATAAAGATCTCAAAAAAAAAATTAAAAACCTGAAATTCATTATTTATTTAAGTAGAACAAACTCTAACCCAAATTTTTCTTATATAAAAGATTTAAACGCAAAATTAGTTTTATTAAGAGAAGAAAAAATGGATATATGTAAAAAATATAGTGATTTATATGTTACGAATTTTCGTAAGCGAGAACACTGTTTCGGTAAAAGGTTAGATTTTATTACAACAGCAGAATCTAAGCGCAAAAGATTTAGATCAGGTTAAAATTTTTTTTTAAAAATTTGTTATGAATAATTAGTAATAATATTATAAGTTTATATTTATGTATATAGGTATTCAATGTAATTTTCTTTTTTTGATTAATACATACAAATTTTTAATATAAAAGTTAAAAAACATAAAAAATAGAAATATGTTGGAAATAAATTATTGTCATTAATATGCATTATTTTTTTTTATCTGGCAGATAGTTTACAAATTCTATATAATTTTTCCAGATTTTTTTTTTAAAAAAAAAGAAAAAACATGGAAGCCAAATCGTTAATTCACGAGCAAATCATTCAAATATTGGAACAGCAAAAAGAAAATGATCATGCTCAAGATGTTGACGAAAAAATGTTCTATTCCAATATTAAAAATATTAAAATAAAAATTCAAAAAGCGGTGCTGAAAGAAACCAGAAAAAGACTTATTGAAGAAAAACAGAATTTAATAAACGAATTTAAACATTTAACATATATAAATTATTTATGCGAGAAAAATATTCAAAAAGGTCTAAATAATTTATATAGTAAATTAGATAATGTCGAATAATATTCTGTTTTTCAATAAATAATTAAAATATTATTTTTTTTTTTGTTATTATTTATTATTTTATCATATAATTATTATTGTGTATATAAGATCTGCTGGTATGATAAATGTTTTCAAATAAAACTAATTTAATAAAAATGTTAGGAAAAGTGGTTTAGATTTAAAAAACGTATCAATTAGTTAGTTTTTGAAATTCTATGTAATTTTCAGAATCATGAACCCAGAAATAAACGTAATTAAAAGCAGAATTCTAGCAGCAGAACAGCAGGTGCGTGACAATAAACGCTATTATATCGAGAAACGGAAAGCATTTCGAAAAGTATTTGTAAAAATTAATGATAGTATGAAGAAAAATTCATTTTTTAAAAATAAATTGATAAATGAACATAATAGATTCGAAAACTATTCAAGTGAATGTAAAGCAGATATTCAGTGTCGGTTAACAGAACTAAACAATCGGTTAAGAAAATTAGAATCTGAGTAATTTCTTATTATATTAACCAATTCTTTTTTTCTTTGTAATAATTTAGAATTAATACTTTTATTATATTTTGAAAACAATATTCTGAATTGCTTGCATAAGATTTAAAAAAAAGAAGTTGATGTTATAATAAATTTACAATATTATGATTGCTTTTACCTATGTTTTTTTTTATTTAATCTATTTTTTCAGTTTCATAATGAAAAGAAAAACGGTTACAAAACACGAGCGAATGTCATATTCTGATGAAGGTTTATTTGAAATCGAGAGATTTAAGAAATGTTCAAAAACATTTTTGATTAAGAATACTTTAAATTTTATAGACTACACGCTTTTTTTTAACTATGTTAGAGATAAATTAATTTTAAAGTTAAAAGAATCATGTTTACAATCATCTATAAAATTTAATTTACATGTGGATAGCGTATACGAAAGAATACTCACTCAAGAAGTTCGGGACATAGCTTTCAAAACTTCTAATACACTTGCATGTAATTCATCCGATTTCAATAAATTACTAAATGGAATGTTCAATAAATTATTATCTGAACAAGACCAGTTTTTAGCGAAAGGATCTGGGTGGTCCCTTAAAATTATAGATGTATTACAATTGAGAATTAATACAGTGAATCCTCTCAGAGGAGGAACGTATCTAGATCTACCTGAATATATAAAAGATAAAAGAGCAATTATAAATGTAAAAAATAACGATGCTAAATGTTTTAAATATTCAATACTATCTAAGTTTGATAATCGATCGAATAAAACTTATTTGAATAAGAAATATTTTAAAATGTTAGAAACAAAAAGTGGTTTAGATTTTAAATGTATTGATTTTCCAACACCAATCAGTCAGATGAAAAAATTTGAATGTACAAACGATGTATCAATTAATATTTATAGTTTAAATGATAAAAAACATATTTTTCCTTTGTATATTTGTAATACTGAAAGAAAAAAACATTTCGATCTTTTTCTGTTCAATAATGATGAAACATCACATTACTGTTATATAAAAAATTTTTCAAGATTCGTTAGAAGTCAGAAAACTAAAAATTAATGACTTAATGACTCAGTTTAAAAGCGTTATCTAGCGGAACAAAATACAGCAGTATTATTATTTTCATTGATTTATTTACCACTAGATGACGCTTTTTGTTTTTATCGATTGTAGATATATATATAGTTTTCAAAACAGACTAATTAGGATCAGGAGATCATGTGAAATAATTAATTCGACTTAATAAAAAAACTGATATTTTATTTTATTAAAAAATAAATAAATAAATAAATAAATATTATACATAAAAAAAACATTATTTTAAAATATCTGATGATGTTATCCACGAATTTTGACTTGAATCAAAACCTAACCATTTAACAAACATTTTATTCCCAACTTTTTTTACAATACGTTCAATGAGAAAGGTGTTTGGAAAATCAGTTAATTTAATTTCCTGTTCATAAAAACCACCTAAAATTACACTGCCTGATTCATCCTTTAGTTGATAAGTAACTGGATTTGTCTGTAAAACTTTTGAAACTGTAAATATTTCCGTTGTCCAATTTGGTGTATATCCTTTAGTAAATATATGTTTATACTTAGATATTCGTACTTTATCGTTAACTTTAAATTTTGGTTTATACAATGTTTCAGAAATTATATATGTGTTAAATTTAATTCTGTTTGTATCCATTCGAGCTTCACTAGGTGTACATTTGATTGTTCTGTGTTTTGTGTTATTATAGTTATGTGTAATTTTTGATATTGTATTGTACCAATTCCATGTGCCTGTTGCAGTAAAATGTCTATATATATTATTTTTAAGAGTTCGAATCACACGTTCCGCGATTGAACATTTGATAACACTGTATGAACTGTAATGTTTAATTTTATTTTTTTTCATTAAATCTTGGAATTGGACATTGTAAAATTCTGTACCATTATCTGTCTGTAAAAATTTTGGTTTAGCTTTTTTCAATATATTAAACATTCCTTTTGTACATTCTTTACCTGATTTATTTTTCAGCGGTTCCACAAATACATATTTGCTATATGTGTCTATAACAATTAATATGAATTTAAAACCATAATTTTTTTTAGAATGAGATTGCATATCCATTAAATCAGCTTGCCAGAGGTCGTCAATAAACCGTGTTACCACACTACGTCTAGGAAATATTTTTCTCGCTGGTCGATGTAGCTCGTTAGCTATACTCTCTAAGGTTGTCATTATACTATAATATTTCTCTCACGCAGTTCTTCTAAAATAGATATAATTTCATTATTGACACCAGTATTACCAACACTTTGTGATGATGTCAGAAGATTTAATCTAGTTACTAGCTCATTCGGATCGTCATAATAAACTAATTGTGTTTGAGGTAATACATCTTTATATAAACCTCTGCCTGTCTTAGGATCAGGTGATGAAGTAAAATTAATCATATCTGTAGACATGTGATCTGCAGGTGAAAAACTGCTTGCTGATTGATTAAAATCAAATGGTTCAATTTCTTGTGTTATTTTTCTACGTTTAGCGTTAAATAACCCAAAAGGAGTAGAAGGTAAAGTATTGTTAAATGATTTTAAGCTAATTCGAGGAGTTGTATTCTCATTAATTTTAGCTATTTCTTCGTTAAACTGTTTTTCCTCCATTTTCATTCGATCATACAACGGTTTTACAACAGTCATCCATTTATGGTACCTCGAGGTTCTAGGTTTTCCATCTGCTTTTAAATGGACTCCAGAAGTTTTAAAAATATTGTAATAAGATTCTATATCTTCTATAGTTGTTTTTTTTGGTTCCTTATGAACCTGACTGTGTGTTCCATATTTCATTTTGTTTTGTATGTGTACTCAATGGTTCAATTATTGGCTTAAATGCTTCACGGAAATAGTTTTCAGAATCTATAACACCGCGTTTCATTTCCATTATTTTTCGTTTAATATTTTTTTTTGATGTTATTAAATTTTCCAACAAGACTTTTTCTTTGTTCATTGTAAATAATAAATGTAATATACCTGTATCGTGTGACTACCGATAACACTATGCAGATAATTACTTTGTGACGGTATATTTATATATGAGTATAAGCATATAAAATTATCTTATTTTAATGAACGTATGAAAACCACATCTATACCTTCCTTCATTCATTTCCCGAGTTTTATCGATGACCATAAACCCATAATCACTATGATTCCAACATAAATGAGAAATTTTGCGAAATTCTGAGAAATCCATATCTGTAGATGAATGATCGTTGAATATATGTCGTAAATTTGTATCATCTTGTTTCAGTATTATTAAGAAGTTTGCGTTATCTCTTACTAGCTGTTTGGTTATTTTAGAATATGTCTGTGCTAAATAAAATACAGAGCTAGCACCCGAATGTCTACCCATACTAAAGTATTCTCTAATTACGGACTGTGGACCACATATCACATCGTCAAAAATGATGATGGAATTTTTCTTGGTTAAGTTTGGTTTTAAAACCTTATCAGCGCTTGTAAATATGAAAAAATTGGCACCCTTTATATCATCTATTATTTTTTTCAATAAAACATATTTTTCCTGATTAGAGGTTTTTGAGTATAAATAAATATTTTCAAATCTTAACCCGTTTGCATGTGTGATCAGATTATACATTATATTTGTTTTTCCTGAACCACTGGGGCCAACTACTATAGCACGTATAGTATCGGGTAATAACGAACCATGTCTTGATGGTTTTTTTACTACCTGAACTTCTACTTTATAACATCTAATTTATCTTTCTGCTCAATCAAATTCATATTATTTTCATATAAATACTCTAGATTTTTTAAATTTATAGCCAGTTATAGATGGCGTGTTCAACTCGCAAGTGTAAGTCAGACAAGACTGGAAAAGGATTAGTAAACTCTCTTATAAATAGTCTCCCGTTCGAAGCCCATGTTTCAGGCTATCAGTATTGCGGCCCTGGTACAAAATTAAAAAAGAGACTAGATCGTGGTGATAAAGGAATAAACCCATTGGATGCTGCTTGTCGTGATCACGATATTGTGTATGCAACGAGTAAAAATTTAGACGATAGACATAAAGCTGATAAAGTGCTAGAAAATCGTGCTTGGGAGAGATTTAAAGCAAAAGATACACCTAGAAAAGAGAAATTAGTTGCGTACGCAGTAACAAACGCAATGAAAGCTAAAAGAAAAATAGGTATGGGTTGCAAACGGAAACTTGCTATAAAAACAAATTGTATACTAGCAGCGAAAAAAAAAAGAATCTCAAAGAAAAAGAATGGTGGTAAAAGGCTGATTTTAGCACCGAGGCAGTCAGGAGGTGTAATTCCCTTAATACCTATATTTGCAGGATTGTCGGCACTTGGTAGTTTGATGTCTGGAGGTGCTAGTGTGTATAATGCTGTTCAAAATTCAAAAAGAAAAAAAGGCAGTGGTTTGAAATCAAACAAAAATAGGTTAAGAAAAAAAAACTGATGATCACGCTACCTAACAGACCGCTTTCGTCTCAAGATATTATAAAATATGTCGGAAAGTTGAAAATCAATCATTTCCGTGGAGTCTTTTCACGTGATAACTTACCTAAAAAACCGCATACGATTGAATGTGGTGTATTAAACTTGGATATATCTTCAGGCGACGGAAGTCATTGGGTAGCGTTTTATAAAAATAAGGACAAAGTTGTTTATTTCGATAGCTTTGGTGATTTACCACCACCAATTGAATTACAACATTATTTTCATGAGTTTAAAATAGTATACAACTATTCTAACTATCAAGATTTCAATACATTTAACTGCGGTCATTTATGTCTTGAATTTTTACAATGTATGAATCTGTTACATTAAGTTTGACTGGAAATACAACTATATTATCAACGAATTATTTTCCGTCCCTAAATGTTTACGAGGATTCAGAAATAGCTTTGTTATCTTTGCAAACGTGCAATTCATTTCCAAATATTATAAATCCAACTAATAACCGGCTGAGAATAAAATCAATTCCTCCAGATAGAATAGCAAAAATTCAATTTTTTATACCAGTCGAATGCCGTGACATAGAAGATATTAACAAATATATGGTAGAAGAGTTATCTCAAGTTAATAAAGTCTACGGAACAAAGCTGACATTCAGTGTACGTATTGATCCTGTCGATTTTAGAACGTATATAAAATGTAATGGAATACTAAACTTTGAGCATCCGTATAGTATAGCACCTGTTTTTGGGTATAGAAAGAAAGTTTGTGGACCGTTTCATGAAGAACATCGATCGGATAAAGCTGCAAATTTAAACACAATTAATTCTATAAAAGTAATGTGTAATATAGCACATGGGTCATTCAACAACCAACTTCAAAGCCATTCGATATATGAGTTTTTCCCAAGTGGGAGAAGAGGAACAAAGGTTGTTCAATCTCCTGTAAACCTTATATATTACAGATTAAACAAAACAGATATTAATTCAATTACTGTTCAGTTAGTTGACCAAAACAATAATCCAATTGACAATTTTAACGAAACGTTAACAGTTGTTCTGCATATTAAACGTCACGGATCTCATCATTAAATTTATATCTTAGATTTTGTAATGTATGAGTCAGTTACTTTAAGTTTAACTGGGAATGCTACCATATTATCTGTAAATTATTTTCCACCTATAAACCTTTACGAGGACTCACAAATAGCTTTGTTATGTTTACAGTCATTTAATTCGTTTCCAAATATTAATGATAATAATAATAAATTTTCTATACAAGTAGCTGAGAATGAAAACAATAATGATCCTATGATATGTTTTATTACATTGGAAGAGGGTTGTTATGAAATTGAAGATATTAAGCAACGAGTTAAGAAGCAAATAGATGACTATAATAGTAAAAACTTAACCAATTTAACATTCGACATTACAGTTGATCCTAACGATTTCAGATCGTATATAAAATGTAATGGGATACTACACTTTGAGCATCCGTATAGTATAGCACCTGTATTCGGTTTTGAAAAACGAGTATATAAGCCACACAATGAAATTCTTCGATCGGAAAAAGCTGTAAATTTAAACACAATTAATTCTATAAAAGTAATGTGTAATATAGCTCAAGGATCATTCAACAACCATCTTCAGAGTCATTCGATTTATGAGTTTTTCCCAAGTGAAAGGACAGGGTTGAAAGTAATTCAGTCACCACCAAATTTAATATATTACAAATTGAATAAAACAAATATTGATTCGATAACCGTTCAGTTAGTTGATCAAGATCATAATCCGATTGATAATTTTGCTGAGGCATTGACAATTGTGTTACATATTAAACGTTACGGATCTTGAGATGGGTTTAAAATTCAATATAAACCCACTACTTCGGATCAGTACAACTAGTCATAAGACTAAAGTGCTACCAGCAACATCAAATCAAATAAAAAAATTGACGGTGAAGAATAAAAAAATTTTACAAGCTTTGGGTTATCAATTAAAGCAGAATGCCTGAAAGTGATATTTTGGATATAACTTCACAGTACGAAACGGATTCTAAAATTACAAAAATTGAATATCATTCATACGCACCGTATACAACATCATTTAATAATAATGATGAAATACGTATATCGATCCAGCAAACGGATGTCTATCCATATCTACACGAAAGATTTATTTTTTTGGAAGGAATAATTACTGATGCTACCAAAGTGAAACTAACTAATAACGGTTACTCTTACCTTTTTGAGCAAATACGGTTGGAAATCAATGGGATAGAAGTAGATAGCACGCGTGTTCTTGGAATCACTAGCTCGTTGAAAGGTTACTTATCCGGTACGCCAGACAACTACAATTGCTATGAAAATGCTGGCTGGAATTTCAAAAACGCAACGCAATCAGAAAATGATAAAGGTGAATTTAGTGCTTGCATTCCATTGAAATATTGGTTAGGTTTGTTTGAAGATTATAAAAGAATATTAGTGAATTCTAGATTGGAATTAATATTAACTCGAAGTCATAGCGATTTAAATGCTTTAAGTTTAAAAACTGGTGTAACTGCTTCTGAAGGTAAAGTCGTTTTAAATAAAATAGCCTGGATGGTTCCACATATAACTGTTGACGATGAAGAAAGGTTAAAATTATTGAAACTTATAGAAAAAGAAAAAAGTTTGTTTATTCCTTTTAGATCTTTTGAGACTTTTGAATATCCTGAACTCGGAACCGCTAAAAAAGTTGTATGGAATTTGAAAACTGCTTCAAAATTAGAAAAACCACGATTTATCATAATTGGATTGCAAAAAGGACGCAAAAATATGTTATCGAAAGATTGTAGTATATTTGACCATTGTAATTTAACAAACGTTAAAGTATTTCTGAACTCGATAGCTTATCCATACAATAATTTGAATTTAGATTTTACTAAAAATAATTTCACTTTATTATATAATATGTATACATCGTTTCAAGAATCATACTATGAAAAAAGTATTCGTAACCCGATATTGAGTCCTTCTACTTTTCTGACAAACGCTCCAATTATAGTCATCGATACTTCGAAACAGAACGATTCAGCTACTGCCTCGGCAGTGGATGTTCTATTGGAAATTGAAGCTTCAGAATCGCTTGCAGGTGTAACTGCTTACTGTTTATTAATTCATGATCGTATTGTAGAATATGTACCTTTTACTAGAGAAGTAAGGAAACTTTTGTAAATATAATTAAGAATTAATTTTTAACAATAAAAACTATTATTTAATAATTTGTGTTCTTTACTTGAAATAATTATTTTAGTTTTAAGATTTGCTAAAAAATTTGCTACACGAAGACAAAATTTGGTAGAAAATCTCTGTTTGTGTTACACGGTAAATCTGAGTGCTCCAAGGGGGACATTCCCCCTTGAACAGTGTGAAATTACCGTGTAAAAAGTGTACAAATTCTTCATAATTTTTACACGGTAAAATTATTGTGTCCAAGCGGGACATCCTCCCTTGAACGGTGTGAAATTACCAAATTACCGGTGACACAAAAAGTAGACTGTGAACATACAAATGTATACTACTTTTATCAACTTTTTTATACTCAAAATTTTCATTCTGATTTTTACTATCAGAATCGCTTGATTGATTTGATGGAATTGTGTTAGTGTCATATATTTTTTTAAGCGGAATATTATTTTGTATCAGTAAGTGATCGCCTTTATAATAAGAAATAATCTTGTCTAAAAATGTATCAATTCTTAATGGTAAATTATCACTTTTAAAAACTCTATTTTTAAGTTGATTGAAATTACTTTCTATCCGGGCACTGGACGCTGAAGCTTCTCCAAAACCAAATGTTTTTCTCATGATACCTGACCAACAAGGATATAACTTCATGGCCTTAATTATAAGAGGCACAATTTCTGGAGTATATTGTGCATTGTCAATATCACCTTCATTTGTTTGAACTTCCATTTTACATTGCTCAGCTATTGATGATGCCCAAATCTCAAATGAACCAAAAAAATCTTCACGTAAGTCTTCAAGATCATGATCTTCGGAAAGTTCTTTGGCTGTACTATTTTCATCAATAAATGTATCATACTCCTGCAGGTATGCCATTTTATTGGAAATCAAAGATTGCAGATATTTTTTACTTGAGGCACATATAGTATCTTTAGTTAATTGTTTATTTGATATTAAAATATGACCATCGTATTGACTCAAAGCTACATTAAAAATAGCTTTGAGTATTTTATTGGCTTCTTCAATTGAATTACAGTATATTAATAGTGCCATGGATCTAACAAACAGTGGTTTTGTTCGAGCAAACTTAACATTTTTCAAAGGAGTCCATTTGGTTATTAAATGAATAAAATGGTTGACATCATTTCTAATATATCATGTGGATACAGAGCAAGTTCTATCATTTGGATTAAAAATTAATTTGTAACATGATTCTAAGTATGCCTGTAGTGACTTGTATTGTGTGAATGATTGAACGATGGCTGACATTAGAGCTAATGATTGATCACAAACAATCATTTTTGGTGGTTTAATGCCACATCTAAGCCAACGGTCCAACCAAGAGTATATGGATAATGTATCATGTTGTTCTGAAATCATTGATAGTGCAGTAAATGTTTTACCTTCTATTTCCATAACACCTTCATACAAAAACAGATGACTACTTTGATCGCCATTCGACCTCTTAATTTTCTTACAACATCCACCTGTTGCATCAAACGACATAGTTGGTATTTTGACTCTAGAATAGCATTCTTTGTATATCTGTAATTGCAGGTTGCTCCAAAAATGAACAAAAAACCCATCATATCCAACATTTCGAATAATTGAGCAATAAGTTTCACAATGTTTCATAATATTTACAGCAACTATTGGATTGGAATGATACCGTTCGGCATTTATTGCTCTACTCTTAGCTGTTCTTAGAGTTTGATTGTTTGGTATTTGAGCTGGGGTAAAATCTCCTAAAAATATATTTTATTTATTGTTTATTAAATGTATAACATTATATTATTATAATGGTTCATAATACTATAAAGTAACTATGAGAAAATATTTTTATTGAAATGCAAATATTTTTATTCAAAGCAGCTATGAATTGCACAGTAGAAATATTCTTTTCAAAATGTTGAAGAATAAAAACTTATCTAAGGGTACTGAAATTATTTCTTAATCTTGTTTTGAAAATATTGTATTTTATGAATGTAAATGGACAAGGTTTTAAAGAAATTACAATGTGTGCAATAATTAGAACAATTAACCCAAAATAATTATAACAAAAGTAATTAATAAATAAAAGATTATGTGACTTGATTAAAGCATTGGCGTAGCAAGGGGGATGTTGTAAGGGTATAATATTGCCCACCTTAACCATGTTAATTTATTCTTCATATTAGAAGTATAAGCATCGTTTAAAACCAAACACTTCAACAAAATTAAAATTTTTTTTTACTTCAAGCATTATTTTATCAATACAATCGGTAGCCTAAAATATTGGGGGGGAAATGTGATATCATTTTAATTACCCTCTTTCATCAAACGTTTTGCTTCCTTGCGGTTGAAAACTGAAGGATCAATATGTTTATCAAGCATTGCTGATACAGCACGGATTTTTTGAGTGCCCATTAACTTGCGTTTTTTGGAATGTGAGATATTATAGGAACCAGAATATCTACATTCCATTATTACTCTGTAAAAAAAATAACAAATTAATGTGTTTAATATTTAAATTACATTAGTACCACAATGGTCAATCTAATAGATTATTTATCAATGGCACACTCCAGAATGGTATTAAGTAGGGGTAAGTACAAAACATGTATATGCCTCCCTATATTTTTTTATAATATATTTTTCATAAGTTAACTTATACTTGTTTTTAAACTTTTATCAGCTCGCACCATTGATATCAAATTATTGAATATACAAACATAATATTGTATATTATCTTACCTAGAATCATTGTCAGGAATTTGCTTTATAGATCCTTCAAAAACTGAACCACAATCAGAACAACGACCACGTACTGATATGTATGTCCCATAATTTACATTAATGTAAGACTTTTTAAACACTAGACAACATGGAAGTCTTGTGTGCATAAAGAAATGTTCTTGTACGATATTAGTCCATTCATATGGAGACATTATTTGATACGTTCTTGGACCTTGTTTTTCCTCATATATTTTAGTTTTAGGCTTAATAGCTTGACATTCGTTATCAGAAAATGTAATAGAAAATTCAAGATCATTAAATACAACCGTCTCATCATCATCTGTGCAAGGAGAACAAACTAAAAACCAATATAACATAATAATTTAATAAATATTTACCTAAATGAAGACATTATGAAACTTAGGAAGTCTGATAACTAAGTGTAATTAACTAGGGGTAGGTACTCTAGAGTTAATTATTTATGAAAACAATTTTATCAAATTAACATTTACCTGTACTAAAATCATCTTTATTTTCCTTTGATGATATCAGTCCCAATTTGTTTTTAATTCCACCACGATTTAGAGCAACTCGAACTCTAAGAGCTGCAGGGGTGATGTTCTCATTATATTTACTACTGATATTGAATGAAATGTCTTTCCATACATCAGATTTTATACCAACTATTTCTATTGAAAAATAAAATGTTGTGAAGTAATAAAACCACTAATAAATGAATTAAATTTAAATATTTGTAATGTGTATACAAATACATTTAATTATGCAAAGGAACCATTCTACAGCTGTACTCTTTTTTAAGAATTTGTAAAACAATTAGAACATGTTTTTGGACCACATAACTAATTTTATTTCATATTTCAGATGTTTAAGTGTACAACTATTTATTAGTTATGAATGTGTTCTATTATTACTCAATATGATAAGTACTTACAAATTACTAAAAACATTGTAAGAATCATAATTTTTTTGGCACTTATTCTGCAAACTATGTCTTATTCTTTGGAAGGTTATAACAAAGTTATCTAGTTTAATAAGAAAATAATTTATCACATTAACAATACAAGGTAAACTATTGATTAAACATTATTCTCATCTATTGGATAGGTTTTAATTCAATCACATAATATATTAATTTATTATTTTTATCAATAAAGTTATTTTTGACAATAGGTACCTACTACTATAATAATAATTGTCGTTGATAAATGATTTTCCATGTACTATGGTGGTAAGTAGTTAATAGTTTGTAATATTATTTTATTTAAATGTAATTAAACATTTTTTCAGGTAGGTATATTATAAATATTATATAGGTTTGAAGTGATAGGTACCTATATAGTATATACTATATAGTTGAGATGTTATGTGAAGATAAATATTATTTACTCACTTTACTCTTAGGTGTTTAATTAACAATAATATTATTGATAAAATTTGGGAAAAAATAAATCTAAAATCTAAAATCAAAAATCTAAAATAAACATATTATATTTTTTGGGAATTACAAATTATACCTAATAAAAGGTAATACTATCATAGATACCTACAACGGCTACAACTATATACTAGATATAACTATATATATTTAATTTTATATTGTTATTTTCTACAAGTCATTTATTGACTATTTTTTAATCAATAGAATAAATCTTTTCCTTGTGTACATAAAATTAATATAATTAATTTAATTGTAGTACCTATTATAGGTAATTGATAAGTTTAAAATGTAGAGCCTACACATTTAAAATGGTTGAATAGGTAATTGAATGTACCTATTAAAGCTGTATGTATGTTGAATCATACATTGCATTGTTTATATTATTTAGATACCTATACTAATACAATAATACTTACTATAGCCATCAAAAATAATTTGATCTTTCAAATTGAAAATTTCATCATCAATATTTTTAATTAAATTATTTGGTTTTCTTCCTCTATTATTGTTTGCCATCACTTATTACTTATTAGAGTAATATACAAACGTTCTAACTTCTACTTATATTTTAATATAAAACAAAATAAATTCAAGTAAATAATTATACCTAATACACGTCACACGACATAAATGTAACTTACTTACACAATGATCACAATTTTGAAAAACAGAAATAGGTACATAAAGACATTTATAACTATTTTTAGATAAACAATATTATATTTTTAACAATAACAATCTCGTTATCGCGACCGCGGCCCGTAGCCGTTATCACACGTCGTTTTTTTTTCAAAACATTTTAATAAAAATCGGTTTTTTTCTCACTTTTTCCAATTTTCTTTGGTTTTTTTACGCTTTTTCGACCCCGTTCTGGTACCGGACGCTCGGGAAGAGGCATACGCTTCCGGTTTTCGTTTGCGTTCAGTTCTCGGTGGTCCGCGTCTCGCCCGATTCGATGGCAAATAGTGCCGCCTCGAGTCGTTTCGTCGCTATTATTTCTCTCTTTTTACCGTCGTTCTCGATCCGTTCCGTCTTTTTAATCGCCGTCTGTGTACTATTCGCTCGGCAGACGTCTTTTCAAAGCCACCGGTATGCGGTTCGTACGCCAATTCGGTCCGTAACCTATGCGTTCGCGTTTACAAAATTACAAACCGAGGTAGCACAAATGTAAACATATTATATACGTATTATAATATATTTTTTTTTATTCATTCAAAATAAATTATATTTACCTATTATAAGTTCAGAGTTTTTTTTCTCCACCTAATATTTTTAAACTCAGGTCAAAGTTGCGGTAACGTTTAAAAGTTTGATATAAAAAGGGTGTATGAGTCGAGTTTGTTCCGCAGCACCCGTAAGATGAATTTGGATTTTGGGGGTATTTGAGTGTTGTACAAACTTGTACAAAATAAAGTACATAATACTGCGTGATTGAAATTCATGATTTTTAAAGTACGGGTGCTGGGGTAACGCACCTTGATTTTTCGTATCCTTGGTGATATGACAACTTCTAAAATATTCTCAATCTGCTTGAGTAGCGTACATAAGCCTTTTTTATGGGTGGGGGGTTACAAAAATATTTTCATATCTACATTATATGGGATTTGACCATGTTATAAATAGTATAGTTAATACCTACATCACTTTCACGAACTTCATGCCTGTGTATTATTTGGCTGTAATAATATTATATACTAATTAGTGACATAAAGCAAATAAACGTGTTGTGTTATTTTACCACCTCAATCCAAACTAACACTACGACCGGACCATGATCAACCAGTTCAATCATCGTGTATGCATCCCACTCTGTAGTCTGTGTTTTTTTTGATTAATGTCTTCTGGTATCATCACATATCGTGGTTACTGCTAATAAGATGAACACGACAAATGTAAATCTATTAACGGACTAAGATATTAATATTAAACAGGATTATGGAACACAAATAATATTTGTTGGGGACTTCAGCACTTCACCACTAGTTTGGATTGAGGTGGTAAAATAACACAACACGTTTACTCATACTCATACTCACTCATACACGTATCTATTTTATAAAACACTAACAATTACACCTAATAAGTAATAACTAATATCGTATATGAGTATATGAGTTTTATTATGGATACTATCGTAATTCATAATCTAAAAATAATAATATAAAAGAGTAATGCAAAAAAAATAATTAATAATTTGCTATTATTTCGCTAACTATTATAAAATCGGCCAAAAATAGAATTTTGATTTGCTAACTTCAAAAATTGATTTGCTATTATTTGCTAACGGTTTGCTAACTAACGGCGTTTGTTTGGAGACGATCAGACAAAGTGGGTGGGCTGGAATTTTTTTTTCTAAAATCTGCCAAAAATAGAATTTTGATTTGCTAACTTCAAAAATTGATTTGCTATTATTTGCTAACTGTTTGCTAACTAACGGCGTTTGTTTGGAGACGATCGGACAAAGTGGGGGGGCTGGAATTTTTTTTTCTAAAATCGGCCAAAAATAGAATCTTGATTTGCTAACTTCAAAAAATGATTTGCTATTATTTGCTAACTGTTTGCTAACTACCGGCGTTTGTTTGGAGACGATCGGACAAAGTGGGTGGGCTGGAATTTTTTTTCTAAAATCGGCCAAAAATAGAATTTTGATTTGCTAACTTCAAAAATTGATTTACTATTATTTGCTAACTGTTTGCTAACTACCGGCGTTTGTTTGGAGACGATCGGACAAAGTGGGTGGGTTACCTGAACTTGGCCCACCCAAATAAATAATGCTTATAACTACCTCAATAATGATTTGCTAACTTCTATAGTAAATTTGCTATTATTTGCTAACTATTTGCTAACTTTTGGTATTGGTTTGGGTCTTATCATAGAATGTGGGTGGGTCAAATTCATGGACATTTTATCATAGGTACCCGTCAAAATACGATTATTAGTGTTTTTAGATTAAGTAAAATAAGAATTTGGGAAAAGTGATCCTCTTAATATTAGTATTGGTATATGTTTAGATACTAGATAGGTAAGGTAGGTAATACATTCGGCATTAACATCAATATTTTTAATAATTTTAACAGTTACAATAAATATATTAGTATAAAAATGAAATAATGCCTATATTGTGATATTATCTTACAACCAGCAGTTACTATTAGACATTTTTAAAATTAAATAAATTTGTATTATTTATTAATATTATATAATATATGTAATTATTGTGTATTGAATTTATTATCAATTTGATCTTTTGGATTCTGAGCAAATCGATGTATGTATTGACAATGATGTATGTGTTTTTATTTTCTGGGTCTGTCACCTGTGTGTGTACACTAAGGTATTTTTTAAAAACCTGAAGATAGATTTTTTTTAAAAAATAGGTATATTTTATTTTCAAATTTGGACATAATTATATATTTAATCAAAGAATGTTTTTTTATTTTTTTCGTTAAATATTATTCGTGGGTACTGGGTGCTTATTTGAAACATCTAAAGTACCTTTATCGGCTATATCAAATTTAATGTATTCGCCAAAAATGAATTCAACCTATAGTATATACTGTTTTACTAATAGTAAAATAAATTAATATAGTAAAATATATACTTTAATAGGTGCCTACTAAGTAATATAGGCTGACAAGCTTTCGCTCAAAATTTGTTTTTCGTATATATAAAAATATGAAATGATTTATCATCGAATTAAAAATTAACATGTGTAATTTTTTTCTGGTTAGGGTACAGGTTATATAGATATATCATTTTTTCAATGTGTAGGAGTAGGAACTAACATACGCAATAATTTTTTTACCGTCTAAAAACTTGCATGTTGGGTATAGCATTTTTTCCACAATCTAAGAACTATCATTTTTTTTTACCTTCTGTTATAGAAAAATATTATATTATAGGGGGGGGGGGGGGGCAACCTGGCTATATATATATATATGAATACATGAATACAATTAATTAATAGGAATAGTGAGGCATAGGAATTGTCTAATTATTAGTAGACATTAGTTGTGTACAGAAATCAGTCATACTGGTGATTATGATGGAACTTACTGTTTTATAATACACTTACTTTTAATTTTAATTTTTAACTAGCTAGGTACCTAATGTACTTACATACATTTAAATATATAAAACATTCAGTATATATGAAAAAAGTTTATTTTATATATTTATACAAATGAATAAAATGTTTTAAATGTTTTAAAATATTTCGTCAATATCATTTGGATTGTTTATTGAATTATTACTTTTTTTGAAGTAAGATAGTAATGAAGAGCCGGAAGAACTCGATTTTCTTTTTTCACTCATTATTAATTTCTAGAAAAAAAAAAATTTTTAAAACAGTGGTCGTGGTGGAAAATTACGCACTATTTCGATCGATATTCCATATGTACTTCGATAAAGATGCATTTGTGATTTGCACTGATAATTATAAATTATTTATTTAAAAAAAAATTAAAACCTAATATTACGAACAAAAACGTATTTTAAAAGAGATTTTTATTACTTACAGCAATAAAATTCCAGACCGTACTAACCCGAAGGCAGGACAACTACAACCGCCGAACTAGCCCGCCGGCGGCCAGAGGGTGTAGGGCTACCAGGGGCAGCCCCCCTAATAACCTATACTAACATGAACACAAAACCAAACAAACTTGATGATACTGGTACAGAGGCGTCGGAAACCTCAGACCCGGCAGGTGTGGGTGAGCTCGCCACATCGGTCGTTATCATTAGCTCGGATAATGCGCACTTGAAATGGAAACGGAAACATATGGATTATGAAGACACGGCCTATAACGGAAACTGCTACACTGTCCCCCTTAGACTGAGGGGCGGGGGTGATAATGACGACGATAAAGACGACGTCGAAATGACAGACAATCCTGGTACGAGTGGTGACATGGGCACTGCTAGCCACAGCCAAAAGCGCGGCCCACCCTCTCCGGGTTCGCCAAGCGGCTTGGAGGCAAAGCTGGTTAAGACGACCGCCAGGCATCCGGAAGAACTCGACGAGGTCATCGGATGGCTTGAGCACACAATTATACTAGAGAAAGACAAGAAAAAGCTTGGCGTTTTGACCGCAGAAACAATGTTGAATAAGCTCAGTCGGCTTAGAGCCATCACACGGGCCATCACCCACGAAAATAGCAGGCTTGAGGGCGAAATTAAGGGTAAGGAGGAAGCCCAGAGAGAAAGCCTCACAGTGTTCATCAATAAACTTGATTCCAAAAATTTGGAAGTAAATCACCTAACAAATGAGCTCAAGACTCTTAAGAACGCTGATGTGGTACCTAGGCCAGTTCCAGCACCGATTCCAACCTATGCCGCAAAAACGGCAGCTGCCCCGCCCAAAGCGGCTAATAAGCCTAAAAAGATAAATGACAAGGATCAGCTTACTAAAAGTAGGAAGGTCAAAGCCTCGTCACGGTTTATAATTGAGATACCGCAAGACATGTCAGTAACCCGGGCCAAGGCCAGCATATGGGATGCAGTCAAGACAAAAACGAAACTTCCGAAGGCGAAAACTATCGTCAGCGGTAAGTCGTTGTTAATCATCCCTGATGATGATAACACGTTGGAGGTGATGAGAGGCATGAAAGAAGCAATAGAGATAGGTCCTAGGAGACCACGTGTGATTCTATATGATGTAGATGTCAACATCGACAAGGCAGAGTTGATTGAATGTCTCTCAATGCAAAACAGTGGGCTCGGCCTAACGCAAGATGAAATCACGTGCATAAAGCCACTCCATAAGTTAGGCCCCAAGGATGGGGACGTGGTTCATTGGGTGCTTGAAACGTCACCGGAAGTCATCTCTAAGATCGAGAATAAGGCAATTTACATTGGCATGACGCGGTGTAGATGCAAAGTGCATAGTTCCCTCCCGCAGTGTTTCAACTGCCAACAGTACGGCCATACTGCTACCAGATGCGAGCAGAGGACTCCGACTTGTAAAAACTGCGCAGGGGCGCATGATTCGCGCACCTGCAAGGAGGCCACGATTAAATGCGTTAACTGTAAGGGTCCGCATAAGGCGTCCAGTGTGACCTGTAAGGCCAAGAGGCAGGCGACTCGAAACCTCCTCAGGCGGATGGACTTTGGTACCCAATGACCAGGTCCCTGAATATAGTACAGCATAACGTCAATAGACAACAAGCTGCTAGCCTCCAGCTTAGGGACTACTGCGACAGGACGAAGGCTGACATAGTCCTGATCCAGGAGCCTATCACCAAGAACGGCCGCACCTTTGCCTTTGAAAACTGCAGGCAAACGGGCTTCAGTGAAAACCCAGGCGCAGTTATAGTGGTGTTAGCTCCCTGGTTAAAGGTCATTGAGCTCACAGCCCTCTCCAGTCAGTATATAACAGCGGTTAAAATCACAGAAGGCCAAACATCAAACGTAACGATAGTGTCGGCATATTTTAAGTACAATATGCCGACAACAACCTTCACGGAAAAAATCAGGTCAATTCTTGACCGTGAAACACGCACCATCATTGGCGCAGATGTAAACGGCCACTCCACGCTATGGCATTGTCCCACGGGTAATAATAGAGGCCGCTTTGTGGAGGAACTGATCGAGGATTTCGACCTCATTGTAGAAAACAGACCGACTGCATTATACACATACGACCGAGAGGGAATGGGTAGATCAAATATTGACGTTACCATATCAACACCTGCAATGGAGACCTTAGTCAGCAACTGGACGGTCAGCGATATAACCGACAGCGACCATAATGTCCTGAGTTATAAGTTAAGCCTACAAGGCACTGGAACGACCAGCTTAGAACCCCAACGTTTTAACGTTAGAAAGGCCAACTGGGACAAATTCACACGGAGCCTTCTCGCACGGAAAAGCGAAATTGACCACACGTCAATAAGTACGAGAGCCAGTACTATAATAACGGCATTACAGAAAGCGGCGAAAGACTCTATGCCCTCCAAGACACGATACCGCCGTGCAGGAAATCAACCATGGTGGACACAAGAATTGACGGACAAAAGAAAGGAGCTTGCCAGAGCAAAGAGATCGGGAATTAACCGTACGAATAGGATAGTGTACAATGAAATAAGGAACAACTACCTTGCGGAAATCAGACGCGCCAAGGCTAATGCATGGCGAAGTTTCGCGAACGACATTAATATAAATTAATGGGGCAAGGCCTTCAGGTTGGCTAAAAACGGCCGCAAAACGCGATCAATGCCCTCTACCTTACAAAAAGAAAATGGCGCTCACACGGAAAATTTAGATGAGACAGCAGATTTGCTGCTTGGCACGTTCTTCCCTAGAGACAATTCGAATAACGACTATAGTCCAGAAGGACCAACAACCTTGTACGGAAAACTTGACTCAGAAAGGGTGAAGTCGGTCATCTGGAGGATGAGTCCGACCAAAGCCCCAGGTGCTGACGGTATTACAGCGGGGATGCTGAGGAAGGCCTGGCCGATCATGGGCGATGAGATTACGGACCTCTTTGATGGGTGTCTAGAGGAGGCCACTTTCCCGCAACCGTGGAAACAGGCCGAACTAGTGGTAATACCGAAAACAGGTAAAAAAGACACGTCAAGCCCCAAATCATATAGACCGATCAGCCTCTTGCCAACGCTGGCTAAGGCCCTGGAAACCTTGGTTATCCAGGACCTCGAACAGGAAACACGTCTCAACGAACATGAACAGCAACACGGTTTCGTCCCCGGACGATCAACAGTCACAGCCATGAGAGCTATGTACGACTGGACATCAAACAGCAGGTCGAGACATGTAATTGGGGCTATTTCTGGACATTACTGGGGCTTTTGACCACGTCAGATGGTCTCCGGTGTTGTCCAAACTAAATACGCTCGGGGCCTCGCTAAGGTCAATTAAAATGATAAAGAGCTACCTCGACCACAGGACAGTAAGCCTCACACTGGAAGGTAAACAATACCAAAAACAAATTGAAAGAGGATGTCCCCATGGGTCGCAGTTGGGCCCTACGTTATGGAAAGTCGCGATGACAGGTATTGGCGACATTCATCTCGACAACCAATCGAGAACAATATGGTACGCGGATGACATAGCCCTATTGGTCGGTGCTGCCAGACCGGATATGGCATTTAAAAATATCGAGAAGCACTTGGATCAACTAATAGCGTGGGCACAAGTATACGGACTAAATTTCTCACCAGCAAAAAGTCAAATGATGTCGGTTAAGGGCGGATTAAAACCTAATTATAAAGTTAACTTCGGGACTAGTCAAGATGCAGCAAGCATAGAGGCAACCAGCACGACTAAGTATCTGGGCGTAGTACTGGACCCCAGAATGAGTTTCTGGGATCACATCAAGTCACTCAGTAATAAATCAAAAGACCTCTACACCAGGCTCAGAAGGATGACCTCGGCAAACTGGGGCATGGGTCGGAGTGCGGCCAGAACAATATACCGGGCAGTCTTCCTCCCACGCATCACGTATGCGTCAGAGATCTGGGAAAAGGCTTGCCTCATGAAAAAAGCTATCAAAACGCTGGGAAGCATCCAGAGAGACCCACTCCTAGCCATAACGAGCGGCTACAAAACGGCATCGACCAACTGCCTGTCTGCCGTGGCGGGCGTCCTCCCGCTTGATCTCGAGGTTAGAAGGGCAGCGCTAACCCGTAGACTCAAGGCAAATGAAATCCAAGAAAAAGAACACAACGATAGAGTAAACGAACTCATGCACGAATGGCAAGCCCGGTACGACGCCGCCGACAAAGGCGAGTGGACGAAGTACATGATACCAAACTTGACACAGAGATGCGCCCTCCCATTAGAGTTGGATCATTACACCACTCAGTTCCTGACAGGCCACGGGGACTTCAAAAGCAAACTATTCAGCTTCAAACTGGTCGATAGCCCAAACTGCGAGTGCGGCAATGGTGCTGAGACGGTGCGACACGTATTGCTGGCGTGCAAAAGGAATAAAAATCACCGTGAAACCCTAAAGAGGATCATGGTCGAAGAGGGCGAAGCATGGCCACCTGGAAGCGGAGCGTTCCTGTCAACAAGGAAAACATATGAAGCCTTACGCATGTTCAGCAAAAACAGCCTACGCAATAGGAGTGATAGGTAAGACCTATTGAGGTCAGGACGCAGCCACACCAGGCGGTGTAAGTGCAAAAGACTCGGGGCGGCCCGGGTGAGCACGCACGGTGTAAGCGGCACAAGCGTCGGGCCACGCTCGAGCGCGTCCTGACCAGGGGCGTGCTCACGCGTCAGGGACGTGGTGTTACGGCCCTGTTGCTGGGGCCGGTCAGAATTCAGCGACAGTATTCCCTGCTTAGTAGTATATATTTGTATGTTCACAGCCAGCTTTTCCACGGTAAAAATTTTTTTTCAAGGGGGAATGTCCCCCTTGGAGCACTCAGATTTACCGTGTAACACATTTCACACTGATTGTTAGTAAATTTTACCTCAAAAAAATGTACTGTATTTCATTTTTACTCATGTTGGTTACACTGATTTTTTTAATAATGATAAAAACATTATTTATTATTTACAATAATTTTAAGCTGATTGCTGATTATTTTTTTCATATTCAGTTACTAATGATCCATCGTTCACTCAAGTCGTGTCTCATTTTTCTTTATTTTCTCAAAGTTTTATTAAATTGTATAAGTTATTTAATTTCTTCAAAAATGAATTTTCAAAAATGCGCAAACGATGTCCAGTCATTGGTCGATCAAATACGATTCAATTCAACGCCAGCGTATCCAGAATTCTCTGCATTTGTATCTAGGTTACGATCTTTTAAAAGTTTTCCTCCAAATACCGGTCAGAATAAGTACAAGCTCTCGGAATGCGGATTTTACTATATCAATCTCGATGACGCAGTTCAATGTCATTGGTGTGGAGTAATTCTACATAGTTTTGAAATCGATGATAATTGTTTTATAGAACATACCCGATTCTCACCAAAATGTTTATATGTATTATTAATGAAAGGTAATCAGTTTGTTCAAAAAGTCTTAAGTAAATATTGTAAAACCGAAGTTATTTGTAATTGTGAAACCGGTTCGTACGACACCATTTGTTAAATCATGTTTTTTTTATATAATATACTGTTTATAATATTTGCTCTATTGAATAAAAAAAAAAAATAAAAAAAAAATTGAATGTTTTATCTTAAATGTTTTATTATTCGATTTAATATCTTGTGGACGTATAGCCTAGCGGGTTAGTGCGTATATAATAATTTAAAATGTTTTTCAGGTATCAGGTTAGTAAGTATATGTAAATTCCCTCTCTAGTATGCACTAATTCGCTAACTGTACGTTCACATTTTTTGCATTTTTTTTTTATCTGAGTTTTTAGTATATAATATGACTGCAAAGGAAAAAACTAACAGTCCAATGTATAACTCCTAACAGTTATATCCTACTTTTTATTGTGTACTTTTTTAGCAAAAAAAAACTTCATTATGAGTCCGCCAATAATTGTCTGTAAGTCTACATTCGACATCCGAGCTTTTAACAAGAAAAGTATTACAGTTGGATTACTAATTAATAAGCAGATTTCAATTATTTTATTATTAGAATGTAAACTTTCAAAGAAAATTATTACATTAAGTTTAGAAGAATGGTTCACACTGATGTCTGAATCTAATTACAATTCAATTATTAATAACCTAAATACCAGGGTGAGGCGTGTAAAGATTACCGATTCCTTTTCATATTCAATTAATGTTAAACAGAGTTCAATTACCCTACATCTAAACGAGGAATATATTACCTTGACACACGTAGATTTGTACCGGCTTCGTCAATTACAGAATTTGATTGATTTGTATGTGGTAGACAAGCAAAAACGTTTAGCAAATTATCAAATTACTTTCAACACTGCATATGACCTAATTAAAAATGATGTCCGTGGTCTGCCATCCACTTGCCAAAGGAACGAATTTACCAACCAATATATTCAAAACTATGATTTTAATTATTATAATCATTTACAGAACGATGACACATCATTTTTATATGAAATATTACAATTTCATTTTAACACATTGTCCGATATGATTTTACAAGATCTAATAATATAAAATATATAAATATGTTTAATAATTATTTATTTAAAAAATAAAAACTTTTTTATTCAATAATAAACTTGCTTTTTTTTCTTAAATTATATGTCACCTTTAATCATAAAGAATAGTTTTAATGCGTTTTAGTTTCAAATTTTATGTTTTCAGTAAATAAGTAGATTAAATTTTGATAGTACAGAATTGATAGCAATGTTTCAATTAGAAATTTTTTTCTCAGACATACTATATAGTTTATAGGTTTATGTTTTCCAAGACCTTTGAGTATTGAACAAATAAAAACATACATGTATAATAATATTTTGTTTTATTAAATGAAACTCATTTTTCCGTATAATAATCAAACAACCGTCTTGCTTTTAATAGTTTGACGCTTTGGATCAGTTAGTAATTTATCAAATATAATTTGCATTGTCTCATTAAGACCAGTATGAAGTGTTTGATCTTTTGATTCGTCGGTCGTGTACAATCTAACAGTAGCTTCACTGAACTTCCATCTATTACAACAAATTATTTTATTTAAAAACAAAAGAAGTAAATAAAATCAGTAAAAAAAAAAAACAGATTCAGCAATAGTTATTAAATTTAAACCAATGTATTTACCTGTCCTTTACTGGTACATTCTCGATGTTAGTAACCTTATAATGACTTAGCACCCAAAGATCCTTTCCTTTTTCTTCAAAAGGCGTCTTTATTGTCACAACGCCATCTCCTTGTCTGAATGTTAGCGAATTAAATACTTCAACATCAAAATCTTCTGATCTCAAGCGTTCGCTGATATTATCTCTGTATGATGCATTCTATAAAAAAAATAAATTATTTATGCTATCATTAGGAAAAAATATTATTTTTATTACCATTTTATTCTGCTTCTTTTTCATAGGTTTTTTAACACTTGTTTTTTCTGCAGAACGTTTTAATCCAGGTTTTGTTTTTGAAAAAGACGGTCTTATATCAATTGATTCGCTAAAATGTTCATTCTGTGAAACATAAAACATAGTATATTATTTTTTACTGTTTTTTTTTCCATTATATATTTTTTCTATGTCCCAAGAATTATACCCAAAGCGTTGAGTAATGTTACGACGCACTTCCAATATACTATGTTATAATCAGTCATTTAATATTATTTTAAGAATTATAACCATAGCGTTGAGTGGTGTTACGACCGGCCTCCAATTTTCTATGGTTATAAGATATTTACTAAGTAGTTACTAACCTCTGAATCAGTTGAAGCAATTGTACGGTACGACATTTTATTTTGGTAGTATTTCTGTTGAACTGAGCTTCTTGTCCTGGGATGAAATCTTGAAGACTGGTGAATATTAGAGAATTCCCTCTGTCTTTTATACACAGATTTTTACCACTACTTCAATAATTAAGTATACAAATGGTCATAGCCTTACATTATAGAAACCTGCTAAAACATGAACATACAGGTACAACAGCAAAATCACATTACATGACTTTAAATTGACGCTAACATAACCTATCCCAGCCAAATGTTTATGACATTCACCTTTTACCATGGTCAATACCCTCCTTGAATAAATTTCTACAATAACCTTACCTTAGATGGGTGCTGAAACATGTTCATATACAACAGCAAATTACATTACATGAATTTAAATTATTACAAACAGGATTTAAAATAAATTAGAATGTATACATTCATTCTCAAAAACCAATTACATTATATGAATTTTAATTGTTGCTAACATAACCTGTCCAGCCAAATGTTTTCACATTTACTAAATGTCAATGCTTAGAATGTATACATTCATTCTCAAAAACCAATTATATTATATGAATCTAAATTGCTGCTAATATAACCTGCTCAGTCAAATGTTTTCACATTTACTTAATGTCAATGCCATTATAATATTAAAACAGGATGTAAAATAAGTTGAAATGTTTAAATCCATCACAAAAAATTCTAATGAGAGAAGAGAGGGTTATTTTCGGGTATAAAACCCAGAATTTCTTAGCTTATCGTCATCAGTTCAAGCAACAGCAGTTCCAAGAGCAGCCAGCAGCAGAACAGTCTTCTTCGCCAAAACAACAGCCAGCCAGCAGTTTACCAAACATCTTCAACGGGCAGTCAAAAGATTGCCAAAACAACTCTAACAAATAGACCAGCCATCATACTTCGAAAAAGTACCTCAATTTCTACAAGCTATGTAAGTACTATTTTTTTTTTTTATTGTTATTATTTAATTTAACATCATACTTCTTTTTTTTTAAAAAATAAAATAGAATAATAACAATTTATTGTTGTAATGATAATACAGTTTTATAATATTACTATGGGTATTGAGTGTTTAGACTTAAAGATTTTTTTTCATAGATTATTTAAAATAAAAACATTAAAATAGAAGTAGTTGAAAGACGGTTTCTCAACTCTCACTTTTAGTCACTACTATAATATAAGCTGTTTTCTTTTTTTTTTGTTAAGTTATGATCAAGTAACAATAATACGTTATAATTACACCATAGAGTAATAATACTAAAATGAATTACACCACGTACACAGTATAGAAGATGACTGATGTACCATACTATCATAGATTTACATAGATAAGATAGAACATCGGGCTTATTATTCATCAATAATATTGATAATTATTACCTAACCTCAAAAATCTTTAATAGTCAATCTCTTTCATGATAATTACTATAGATACCGTTATCTAGTAGTTGTTGCACGATACCTTGTTTTTATCAATGTTAAAATACTATAGCTGATTATAAATATTTTTTATAGATAACGTGATTGTTGTATTACACGTGTAATATTATCTTACGTAAAATGTTTTAATATAAAAAATTTTTTTTATTATATTAAAATATTCAATAATGTTTAATGACTGTATAAAATATATCCTAAAACGTATATTATACACATATATAAATTTAAATTATTTTTTCTATAATGTTTTTTTTATTGCTTTTACGTTAAGATTATTCGAAAGCTGCTGTCGCACGTTGATAGTAAACACGTAGTTGCTTTCGTGACAACGTAATGTTACCGTACGAACTCTACGATAGTTACAATCGCCCTATCTACTATTAACTAACATATAAACTATCACGTTTTTTTCTATTATCGTGTGACGTAGCTTCACTAGCAACTAAAATTTTATTTTTTATGATATAAATGCTATATTGTCTAATTTTTAAAGGTTTTTTATTTAGCTTTGAATAATATAATTAGTTATTATTATATATACGTATATACGTACATTCGTTGTTTTATAAATAATCGCTTTAAATAATTAGATTTATATAATATTTTATATTTTATACTAATGTATTTAGTCAAAAATTACAGATAATGAATTTTTGGTATTCATATGATTTTTGTAATGAACAAATTCAATATTATGGACAACAAATTGTAACCTTAACGAAGATGATTGATGAAAATAAGATTAAAGAAAGATATGAATATAAAGATCTCAAAAAAAAAATTAAAAACCTGAAATTCATTATTTATTTAAGTAGAACAAACTCTAACCCAAATTTTTCTTATATAAAAGATTTAAACGCAAAATTAGTTTTATTAAGAGAAGAAAAAATGGATATATGTAAAAAATATAGTGATTTATATGTTACAAATTTTCGTAAGCGAGAACACTGTTTCGGTAAAAGGTTAGATTTTATTACAACAGCAGAATCTAAGCGCGAAAGATTTAGATCAGGTTAAAATTTTTTTTTTAAATTTGTTATGAATAATTAGTAATAATATTATAAGTTTATATTTATGTATATAGGTATTCAATGTAATTTTCTTTTTTATAGTTTATAATATAGTATTGTTTTTTTCATTTACGTTATTATTAAATTATTCGTTAGTTTCTGCAAACTAAATATAATCATTGAAAACTATAATTTATACACGATCTACCATCATAGTTAATTTTTATTTTGATATAAATGCTTATATTATACTTGGTTTCATAAAATAATATAAGCATTTATATGTGAACTAACCTAATAAAGAAACATTTATATAAATATATATATATATATATATAGGTCAGTCAGAGTGATTAATCATTACGCCAGAAAAATCGTAAGAGCTGATGAGGCCTGTGACAACGAACAAATATATGAATGTGTATACAAACTTTCGAAACTACCGATGACTATAGAACTTTTAGAAGCCACTGGAATTGGTCTAGTGGTCAACAAATTAAGAAGTAGAGGCGGAGTCGTAGGGAAATTAGCAGAAAGAGTAGTCCTTACTTGGAAATATGTTGTAAAAACAGAAATATTATTATTTTCCCAAGGAGAACCATAGCTTTTAAGTGTTAAACATGTTAGTAAATTATGATTAACACAATTTTTTCTTATATAAAAGAGTTAAATATAAAATAAAATAATAAATTATTATTATTATTGTACATTATTTTATTTCTATTCAATTTTTCTAGAATAAAAAAAACAAAAAAACAAAAAAAAAAAAATGGAGTCGTCACTTATCTTAGAAAAAATCAACTCCATATTACAACAACGTGACGAAAACAACCTCGGCATGGATGAAATTAAAGTCACTTTCAGAAAAAACTTGAGAGAAATAAATATAAAGATTCTGAAAGCGAGATTGAAAACGACACGAGCAATATTAGAAGAAGAAAAACAAACGATGATAAATAATTATAAAAATTCAAATTATATAGCGTTTCTTTGTGAAAAAAATATACAGAAAGGTCTTAGTGAGTTGTATGAACAATTAGACAAATATTGATAATATTCAGTTTTTCCAAAAAATAAAATTTGTTTTTACAAATAAATTATTTTGTTATTATTTATTATTTTATATTATAAAAATATATCGAATGATATTGTCATAAATTATAAAATATATCATCCCTGTGTATATAATATCTGTTGAAGAATAATAAATGTTTTATATCATCAATTCTGGATAAGTTTGATAATCGTTCAAATAAAACTAATGCAATAAAAATGTTAGGAAAAGTGGTTTAGATTTAAAAAAACGTATCAATTAACAGTTAGTTTTGAAATTCTATGTAATTTTCAGAATCATGAACTCAGAAATAAACGTAGTTAAAAGCAGAATTCTAGAAGTAGAACAGCAGGTGCGTGACAATAAACGCTATTGTATCGAGAAACGGAAAGCATTTCAAAAAGTATTTACAAAAATTAATGATTGTATTAAGAAAAAAACAGTTTTTAAAAATAAATTGATAAATGAACATAATAGTTTCGAAAAATATTCAAGTGAATGTAAAGCAGATCTTCAGTGCCGGTTAACAGAACTAAACAATCGGTTAAGAGAATTAGAATCTGAGTAATTTCTTATTATATTAACCAATTCTTTTTTTCTTTGTAATAATTTAGAATTAATACTTTTATTATATTTTGAAAACAATATTCTGAATTGCTTGCATAAGAATTAAAAAAAAAGAAGTTGATGTTATAATAAATTTACAATATTATGATTGCTTTTACCTATGTTTTTTTTTTATTTAATCTATTTTTTCAGTTTCATAATGAAAAGAAAAACGGTTACAAAACACGAGCGGATGTCATCTTCTGACGAAGGTTTATTTGAAATCGAGAGATTTAAGAAATGTTCAAAAACATTTTTGATTAAGAATACTTTAAATTTTATAGATTACACGCTTTTTTTTAACTATGTTAGAGATAAATTAATTTTAAAGTTAAAAGAATCATGTTTACAATCATCTATAAAATTTAATTTACATGTGGATAGCGTATACGAAAGAATACTCACTCAAGAAGTTCGGGACATAGCTTTCAAAACTTCTAATACACTTGCATGTAATTCATCCAATTTCAATAAATTACTAAATGGAATGTTCAATAAATTATTATCTGAACAAGACCAGTTTTTAGCGAAAGGATCTGGGTGGTCCCTTAAAACTATAGATGTATTACAATTGAGAATTAATACAGTGAATCCTCTCAGAGGAGGAACGTATCTAGATCTACCTGAATATATAAAAGATAAAAGAGCAATTATAAATGTAAAAAATAACGATGCTAAATGTTTTAAATATTCAATACTATCTAAGTTTGATAATCGATCGAATAAAACTTATTTGAATAAGAAATATTTTAAAATGTTAGAAACAAAAAGTGGTTTAGATTTTAAATGTATTGATTTTCCAACACCAATCAGTCAGATGAAAAAATTTGAACGTACAAACGATGTATCAATTAATATTTATAGTTTAAATGATAAAAAACATATTTTTCCTTTGTATATTTGTAATACTGAAAGAAAAAAACATTTCGATCTTTTTCTGTTCAATAATGATGAAACATCACATTACTGTTATATAAAAAATTTTTCAAGATTCGTTAGAAGTCAGAAAACTAAAAATTGTACTAAGCTAATTATATGTAAAAGATGTTTTACTACTTTTGGGAACAAACCGTGTAAAAGCAAACTTTGGGGTATGAAAGGATTGATTGAACATCAACATAATTGTAGAAAGAACCAATTAGGGAAACCTATAATGTTTGAAGAGGGAGATGATGATTTTATTTATTTTAAAAGTTATAAAAAAACTCAAAGGATACCAATTGTTATTTATGCAGACTTCGAATGTATTTTAACTCCTAAAAAACCTGATGAATTCATTCAGAGTTGTAAAAAAAAAAAAACATATATTACACATTTACATGAAATTATGAGTTATGGGTTTTATGTAAAAGTCGACTATGATATTATACCAAAAGAGTTAGTAAAACAGTTGAAGATTCCTAGAAAGGTGGTTATTTATAGAGGTGAAAATGCAGCAAAAAAATTTATGGAAAATATGATTGATATCGGAAATAATATCAAAACAATTTACGAAACTGCTACACCAATGGGTAAATTAACTGAAAAAGAAGAAAAACGTTTTCAAAGAATTAAAAGATGTGAAAAATGTTCAAAACATTTTAAAAAAAATAATTTAATTAAAGTTCGAGATCACTGTCATTTTACTGGTAAATATAGACAATGTCTTTGTCTCGAATGTAATTTTCAAATAACTAATCCATCATTCATTCCAATTTTCTTTCATAATTTATCGTACGATAGCCATTTCATAATTCGAGAGCTCGGTTGCGATGATCAAAATATTCACGTTATTCCTAATTCATCAGAAAAATATATATCCTTCAGCAAGGAAATCGCACCTAAATTTAGTATAAAATTTGTTGATACATTCCGTTTTATGAGCGAGTCATTAAGTAAACTTGCGGAAAATTTATCTGAAGATAAGTCGAGATTTAGAGAAACTCTTAAAATATTTTCTGCGGAAGCACTAGATTTAGTTACACGAAAAGGAGTCTTCCCTTATGAATATGTCGATAATTGGAGTAAATTAGATGATACTTTTCTACCATCAAAGCTAGAATTTTATAACTCTTTAACAGACGAGAAAATTAGTGATGAAGATTATATACATGCTAAAAATGTATGGCATACATTTGATATAAAGACTTTAGGTGAATATAGCGATCTTTATTTAAAAACTGATGTTAGCATACTAGCCGATGTGTTCGAAAATTTTAGAGACTTATGTTTATCTACGCTCGAACTAGATCCTGCTCATTATATGACTGCTCCCGGGTTTGCTTTTGACTGTATGCTGAAGTATACCAAGGTCAAATTATCAAGGTTAAAGGAGTATAACATGTTGCTTTTCTTCGAAAAATCGATTAGAGGCGGGATATGCCAATCAACCAAAAGATATGTTAAGGCAAACATACCAAATATCGAAGGATTGGACTATAATGCAAATGAACCGATCACATGGATTACATATCTCGATTGTGTGAATTTGTATGGGAAGTCTATGTTAACAGAATTACCTTTTAAAGATTTTGAATGGGTTGACGATCTCAACATAGATGTAACTAAAATCGCTGATGATTCAGAAGTCGGATATATATTAGAAGTTGATATTGAGTATCCTAAACATCTACATAAATATCATAATGATTTCCCATTTTTACCGTTTAACGAATGTCCACCAAATTCGAAAGTTGAGAAATTGTTAACTACTTTATCACCGAAAAAAAACTATATTGTACATTACAAAAATTTAAAACAAGCAATTTCTCACGGTCTTAAAGTAGTAAAAATTCATCGAGCTATCCGTTTTTCCCAAAGTAAATGGATGGCATCATACATAAAATTATGTACATCTATGAGAGTACAAGCTAAAAACGAGTTTGAGAAGGATTTCTGGAAGTTGCTAATTAATAGCGTTTTTGGTAAATGTATGGAGAATGTTCGAGCAAGAACTTCTATAAAACTGGTTTCTTCAGAACAAAAAGCAAGGAAATTAATGGCGAAAACTAGTTTTAAAGACAGAACTATATATTCTAAGAATCTCATGGCCATTCATCAGCATAAGGAAACAATTAAATTCGACAAGGCAATTTATGTAGGATTTGCAATTTTAGACGTTTCGAAAACATTTATGTATGACTTCCATTATAATGTAATGAAGAAAAGGTATGGTACTAAAATTAGTTCTTTATATTCGGATACTGATTCCCTGATATATGCTATCCAAACAACAAATTTTTTTGACGATTTAAAAAATAGTTTATTACCATATTTTGACACATCTAATTATCCTAAAGACCATTGTTGTTTTAGTGAAATTCATAAAAATCAACCAGGGTTCTTTAAAGATGAAATGAAAGGAATTATAATTAAAGAATTCGTTTCATTAAGACCGAAATTATATGCTTATAAAACTATAGATGGCGCTGAGAAAAAAAAAGCAAAAGGCGTAAAGAAATATATAATTAAAAATCACATGCAATTTAACAATTATATGAATATACTAAACGCTTTTATAAACCATAAAACTCTCAAGGATGAACAAACTCATAGAAAAATGAATTTTATCCAATCAAATAAACATGTTGTTCATTCGAAAACAATGAACAAACTTGTTCTAAGTGCAAACGATGATAAACGTTATATAATGGATGACGGGATAAATACTTTAGCTTATGGTCACTATAAACTTAATGACTCAGTTTAAAAGCGTTATCTAGCGGAACAAAATACAGCAATATTATTATTTTCATTGATTTATTTACCACTAGATGACGCTTTTTGTTTTTATCGATTGTATATATTTATATATAGTTTTCAAAACAGACTAATGAGGATCAGGAGATCATGTGAAATAATTAATTCGACTTAATAAAAAAAACTGATATTTTATTTTATTAAAAAAAATAAATAAATAAATAAATAAATAAATATAATACATAAAAAAACATTATTTTAAAATATCTGATGATGTTATCCATGAATTTTGACTTGAATCAAAACCTAACCATTTAACAAACATTTTATTCCCAACTTTTTTTACAATACGTTCAATGAGAAAGGTGTTTGGAAAATCAGTTAATTTAATTTCCTGTTCATAAAAACCACCTAAAATTATACTGCCTGATTCATCCTTTAGTTGATAAGTTACTGGATTTGTCTGTAAAACTTTTGAAACTGTAAATATTTCCGTTGTCCAATTTGGTGTATATCCTTTAGTAAATATATGTTTATACTTAGATATTCGTACTTTATCGTTAACTTTAAATTTTGGTTTATACAATGTTTCAGAATTTATATATGTGTTAAATTTAATTCTGTTTGTACCCATTCGAGCTTCACTAGGTGTACATTTGATTGTTCTGTGTTTTGTGTTATTATAGTTATGTATAATTTTTGATATTGTATTGTGCCAATTCCATGTGCCTGTTGCAGTAAAATGTCTATATATATTATTTTTAAGAGTTCGAATCACACGTTCCGCGATTGAACATTTGATAACACTGTATGAACTGTAATGCTTAATTTTATATTTTTTCATTAAATCTTGGAATTGGACATTGTAAAATTCTGTACCATTATCTGTCTGTAAAAATTTTGGTTTAGCTTTTTTCAATATATTAAACATTCCTTTTGTACATTCTTTACCTGATTTATTTTTCAGCGGTTCCACAAATACATATTTGCTATATGTGTCTATAACAATTAATATGAATTTAAAACCATAATTTTTTTTAGAATGAGATTGCATATCCATTAAATCAGCTTGCCAGAGGTCGTCAATAAACCGTGTTACCACACTACGTCTAGGAAATATTTTTCTCGCTGGTCGATGTAGCTCATTAGCTATACTCTCTAAGGTTGACATTATACTATAATATTTCTCTCACGCAGTTCTTCTAAAATAGATATAATTTCATTATTGACACCAGTATTACCAACACTTTGTGATGATGTCAGAAGATTTAATCTAGTTACTAGCTCATTCGGATCGTCATAATAAACTAATTGTGTTTGAGGTAATACATCTTTATATAAACCTCTGCCTGTCTTAGGATCAGGTGATGAAGTAAAATTAATCATATCTGTAGACATGTGATCTGCAGGTGAAAAACTGCTTGCTGATTGATTAAAATCAAATGGTTCAATTTCTTGTGTTATTTTTCTACGTTTAGCGTTAAATAACCCAAAAGGAGTAGAAGGTAAAGTATTGTTAAATGATTTTAAGCTAATTCGAGGAGTTGTATTCTCATTAATTTTAGCTATCTCTTCGTTAAACTGTTTTTCCTCCATTTTCATTCGATCATACAACGGTTTTACAACAGTCATCCATTTATGGTACCTCGAGGTTCTAGGTTTTCCATCTGCTTTTAAATGGACTCCAGAAGTTTTCAAAATATTGTAATAAGATTCTATATCTTCTATAGTTGTTTTTTTTGGTTCCTTCTCACATAATAAAGACCATAGTCCTGGTGTAAATTTATAATATTTATTAAGCAGCAATAATTTACCGTGACTAAAAGTTGCAGAGTGTTTTCCTATTTTATACGAATCACTATCTTTATCATAATGCAAACCATAGGATTTATCATAACGTGTTGATTTAGGACGGTTATTTAAAAAATTTTCAAATGGTGAATTTAATTCGTTATCATCATCATCTTCACTAGTACATGAGGTTTCTGATTTATTTTCTAGCTCAGTTGACTGTGTGTTCCATATTTCATTTTGTTTTGTATGTGTACTCAATGGTTCAATTATTGGCTTAAATGCTTCACGGAAATAGTTTTCAGAATCTATAACACCGCGTTTCATTTCCATTATTTTTCGTTTAATATTTTTTTTTGATGTTATTAAATTTTCCAACAAGACTTTTTCTTTGTTCATTGTAAATAATAAATGTAATATACCTGTATCGTGTGACTACCGATAACACTATGCAGATAATTACTTTGTGACGGTATATTTATATATGAGTATAAGCATATAAAATTATCTTATTTTAATGAACGTATGAAAACCACATCTATACCTTCCTTCATTCATTTCCCGAGTTTTATCGATGACCATAAACCCATAATCACTATGATTCCAACATAAATGAGAAATTTTGCGAAATTCTGAGAAATCCATATCTGTAGATGAATGATCGTTGAATATATGTCGTAAATTTGTATCATCTTGTTTCAGTATTATTAAGAAGTTTGCGTTATCTCTTACTAGCTGTTTGGTTATTTTAGAATATGTCTGTGCTAAATAAAATACAGAGCTAGCACCCGAATGTCTACCCATACTAAAGTATTCTCTAATTACGGACTGTGGACCACATATCACATCGTCAAAAATGATGATGGAATTTTTTTTGGTTAAGTTTGGTTTTATAACCTTATCAGCGCTTGTAAATATGAAAAAATTAGCACCCTTTATATCATCTATTATTTTTTTCAATAAAACATATTTTTCCTGATTAGAGGTTTTTGAGTATAAATAAATATTTTCAAATCTTAACCCGTTTGCATGTGTGATCAGATTATACATTATATTTGTTTTTCCTGAACCACTGGGGCCAACTAGTATAGCACGTATAGTATCGGGTAATAACGAACCATGCCTTGATGGTTTTTTTATTACCTGAACATCTACATTTATAACATCTAATTTATCTTTCTGCTCAATCAAATTCATATTATTTTCATATAAATACTCTAGATTTTTTAAATTTATAGCCAGTTATAGATGGCGTGTTCAACTCGCAAGTATAAGTCAGACAAGACTGGAAAAGGATTAGTAAACTCTCTTATAAATAGTCTCCCGTTCGAAGCCCATGTTTCAGGCTATCAGTATTGCGGCCCTGGTACAAAATTAAAAAAGAGACTAGATCGTGGTGATAAAGGAATAAACCCATTGGATGCTGCTTGTCGTGATCACGATATTGTGTATGCAACGAGTAAAAATTTAGACGATAGACATAAAGCTGATAAAGTGCTAGAAAATCGTGCTTGGGAGAGATTTAAAGCAAAAGATACACCTAGAAAAGAGAAATTAGTTGCGTACGCAGTAACAAACGCAATGAAAGCTAAAAGAAAAATAGGTATGGGTTGCAAACGGAAACGTGCTATAAAAACAAATTGTATACTAGCAGCGAAAAAAAAAAGAATCTCAAAAAAAAAGAATGGTGGTAAAAGGTTGATTTTAGTACCGAGACAATCAGGAGGTGCAATTCCCTTAATACCTATATTTGCAGGATTGTCAGCACTTGGTAGTTTGATGTCTGGAGGTGCTAGTGTGTATAATGCGGTTCAAAATTCAAAAAGAAAAAAAGGCAGTGGTTTGAAATCAAACAAGAATAGGTTAAGGAAAAAAAACTGATGATCACGCTACCTGATAGACCGCTTTCGTCTCAAGATATTATAAAATACATCGGAAAGTTGAAAATCAATCATTTCCGTGGTGTCTTTTCACGTGATAACTTACCTAAAAAACCACATACGATTGAATGTGGTATATTAAACTTGGATACATCTTCAGGCGACGGAAGCCATTGGGTAGCGTTTTATAAAAATAAGGACAAAGTTGTATATTTTGATAGCTTTGGTGATTTACCACCACCAATTGAATTACAACATTATTTCAGACAGTTCAAAATAGTATACAACTATTCCAACTATCAAGACTTCAATACATTTAACTGTGGTCATTTATGTCTTGAATTCTTGCAATGCATGAATCTATTACATTAAATCTAACTGGAAATTCAACTGTATTGTCGGTAAATTATTTTCCATCTCTAAACGTTTACGAGGATTCAGAAATAGCTTTGTTATCTTTGCAAACGTGCAATTCATTTCCAAATATTATAAATCCAACTAATAACCGGCTGAGAATAAAATCAATTCCTCCAGATAGAATAGCAAAAATTCAATTTTTTGTACCAGCCGAATGCCGTGACATAGAAGATATTAACAAATATATGGTAGAAGAGTTATCTCAAGTTAATAAAGTCTACGGAACAAAGCTGACATTCAGTGTACGTATTGATCCTGTCGATTTTAGAACGTATATAAAATGTAATGGAATACTAAACTTTGAGCATCCGTATAGTATAGCATCTGTTTTTGGGTATAGAAAGAAAGTTTGTGGACCGTTTCATGAAGAACATCGATCGGATAAAGCTGCAAATTTAAACACAATTAATTCTATAAAAGTAATGTGTAATATAGCACATGGGTCATTCAACAACCAACTTCAAAGCCATTCGATATATGAGTTTTTCCCAAGTGGGAGAAGAGGAACAAAGGTTGTTCAATCTCCGGTAAACCTTATATATTACAGATTAAACAAAACAGATATTAATTCAATTACTGTTCAGTTAGTTGACCAAAACAATAATCCAATTGACAATTTTAACGAAACGTTAACAGTTGTTCTGCATATTAAACGTCACGGATCTCATCATTAAATTTATATCTTAGATTTTGTAATGTATGAGTCAGTTACTTTAAGTTTAACTGGGAATGCTACCATATTATCTGTAAATTATTTTCCGTCTATAAACCTTTACGAGGACTCAGAAATAGCTTTGTTATGTTTACAGTCATTTAATTCGTTTCCAAATATTAATGATAATAATAATAAATTTTCTATACAAGTAGCTGAGAATGAAAACAATAATGATCCTATGATATGTTTTATTACATTGGAAGAGGGTTGTTATGAAATTGAAGATATTAAGCAACGAGTTAAGAAGCAAATAGATGACTATAATAGTAAAAACTTAACCAATTTAACATTCGACATTACAGTTGATCCTAACGATTTCAGATCGTATATAAAATGTAATGGGATACTACACTTTGAGCATCCGTATAGTATAGCACCTGTATTCGGTTTTGAAAAACGAGTATATAAGCCACACAATGAAATTCTTCGATCGGAAAAAGCTGTAAATTTAAACACAATTAATTCTATAAAAGTAATGTGTAATATAGCTCAAGGATCATTCAACAACCATCTTCAGAGTCATTCGATTTATGAGTTTTTCCCAAGTGAAAGGACAGGGTTGAAAGTAATTCAGTCACCACCAAATTTAATATATTACAAATTGAATAAAACAAATATTGATTCGATAACCGTTCAGTTAGTTGATCAAGATCATAATCCGATTGATAATTTTGGTGAGGCATTGACAATTGTGTTACATATTAAACGTTACGGATCTTGAGATGGGTTTAAAATTCAATATAAACCCACTACTTCGGATCAGTACAACTAGTCATAAGACTAAAGTGCTACCAGCAACATCAAATCAAATAAAAAAATTGACGGTGAAGAATAAAAAAATTTTACAAGCTTTGGGTTATCAATTAAAGCAGAATGCCTGAAAGTGATATTTTGGATATAACTTCACAGTACGAAACGGATTCTAAAATTACAAAAATTGAATATCATTCATACGCACCGTATACAACATCATTTAATAATAATGATGAAATACGTATATCGATCCAGCAAACGGATGTCTATCCATATCTACACGAAAGCTTTATTTTTTTGGAAGGAATAATTACTGATGCTACCAAAGTGAAACTAACTAATAACGGTTACTCTTACCTTTTTGAGCAAATACGGTTGGAAACCAATGGGATAGAAGTAGATAGCACGCGTGTTCTTGGAATCACTAGCTCGTTGAAAGGTTACTTATCCGGTACGCCAGACAACTACAATTGCTATGAAAATGCTGGCTGGAATTTTAAAAACGCAACGCAATCAGAAAATGATAAAGGCGAATTTAGTGCTTGCATTCCATTGAAATATTGGTTAGGTTTGTTTGAAGATTATAAAAGAATATTAGTGAATTCTAGATTGGAATTAATATTAACTCGAAGTCATAGCGATTTAAATGCTTTAAGTTTAAAAACTGGTGTAACTGCTTCTGAAGGTAAAGTCGTTTTAAATAAAATAGCCTGGATGGTTCCACATATAACTGTTGACGATGAAGAAAGGTTAAAATTATTGAAACTTATAGAAAAAGAAAAAAGTTTGTTTATTCCTTTTAGATCTTTTGAGACTTTTGAATATCCTGAACTCGGAACCGCTAAAAAAGTTGTATGGAATTTGAAAACTGCTTCAAAATTAGAAAAACCACGATTTATCATAATTGGATTGCAAAAAGGACGCAAAAATATGTTATCGAAAGATTGTAGTATATTTGACCATTGTAATTTAACAAACGTTAAAGTATTTCTGAACTCGATAGCTTATCCATACAATAATTTGAATTTAGATTTTACTAAAAATAATTTCACTTTATTATATAATATGTATACATCGTTTCAAGAATCGTACTATGAAAAAAGTATTCGTAACCCGATATTGAGTCCTTCTACTTTTCTGACAAACGCTCCAATTATAGTCATCGATACTTCGAAACAGAACGATTCAGCTACTGCCTCGGCAGTGGATGTTCAATTGGAAATTGAAGCTTCAGAATCGCTTGCAGGTGTAACTGCATACTGTTTATTAATTCATGATCGTATTGTAGAATATGTACCTTTTACTAGAGAAGTAAGGAAACTTGTGTAAATATAATTAAGAATTAATTTTTAACAATAAAAACTATTATTTAATAATTTGTGTTCTTTACTTGAAATAATTATTTTAGTTTTAAGATTTGCTAAAAAATTTGCTACACGAAGACAAAATTTGGTAGAAAATCTCTGTTTTGTGTTACACGGTAAATCTGAGTGCTCCAAGGGAGACATTCCCCCTTGAAAAAAATTTTTACCGTGGAAAAGCTGGCTGTGAACATACAAATATATACTACTCTGCTTGTCGTAAGAGGCGACTGAAAGGGAAATGGCCAGACGGGGCCGGCGTCTGGGACGTGGACACACCGAAACCTTCGGGGACTAGGATGTCGGGGGGTTTTGACTGCGACCCCGCGAAGAGCGAGTCGATCACCCAGGTGATGCCTCTGGGAGGCGTGGCATAGGCTACCGAGCCTTTAACTCGGGGGGTCGCGGCCACCGCGTCGGTGGTGAGCGCTGCCCGGTGAGGGCCAACCGTGAGCCCGTGGTACACAGCCCAAATCTCGGTAGGATCACAGCTGAGGCTCATAGCCGACGATGCTCGGTCCCCCCATCTCACCATTGATGTGCTGACCCTTCGTGGAGCGAGAATGGTACTTCGGGATGTGGGGGGGCCCCACGGCGCTGAGGGAATTGGCGTCGTGCCCTCACACGCCGGTCATGCACCGGCTTCGGCCGATGTGCGGTCGGTGGCGGATTGGTTTCGGAGTGGCTGTTAGCAGGAGCTAACCTTGTGGTTAAAAGACCAAGCTCGGTCTAGGGGAAAGCTGCCGAGTGAGATCACTCCTTAGCGCCCACCCAGCCAACCGGTGGAGCTATATGCACCGGAGGTTGCCCGTGACCAAGAACGGGAAGCAATGAGGATAGCTTGCGACCCGACCAGGGTGGCGAAGGGCACGTGCACGCCTCAGCCGACGGTACGGGCGCACTCTCTCCCGACTTCGGTGGGAACGGGTGTGCGCCCGGTGCTCGTGGTCCATAGACGACGCGCGGCCGGCGTACTGTGTGGGTAAAACCACCTTACGCCGTCCGTGAACCTCCGCGGCCCTCGACTAGCGCACAGCGCTAATGTGAGGTCCGCGGTTGTAGCCGTAAGGCACCAAAACCCGGGAGTCTTCGTGTGTCAATATATTTTGATGGTACTATTATAGAATTAATACAGATTGTTATCATAATATGGTTATTGGTTATATATAGTAATACATATAAAAACAAAATTATTTTATTATGACTTATGAACGTTACGACAGTCGACGACGCCGGACGCACTAACGGCAAGCAACGAGGCGGTAAAACCATTGTAGTACGGCATAATAATTTAAAAATAGATCGACTTGGTGACTGATGTTATTGAAAAATCGTAGAATAATATAGCAAGTAATATTATATAAATTTGTATGTGTATTGTGTCAAACCGGCTCAAACCCCATAAATAACTGTTTGTACATAAAATGTTGCGCCTCGGATGCCGTGATCACTATATTATAATAAAATAATAATTGACAATTTTCAATGGAAAAATAATTAAATGTTCATGGTAAATACAATTACGACCCTTTCTCAATAACTTACACGAACAAAATTTTAGTCACAATTACAAAATGGAATATTTAATACTTTTTTTTTTGTGAACGGGGGGGGGGGCAATTGCCCCTATTGCCCCCCCCTTGTATCCGCCCTTGACATTCAGACTTTAAGTACATAATAGATAATATTTCATATTTCTGTGGTTTCAGATTACACCATAGATTATATAATAACCTATTAAGTTTGTTCGTTTTGAAAAAAAGTGTGCACTAATTTTAGTGTAGTGTCTGGGGAAAGTGTAAGGGGTGTGATCAGAAATCTGTTTTCAAAACAAACGTTTTCCCTAGTATCCGGGCAAAGTGAATAAAATTCCACTTTTAAAAATTTTTCATTTTTTCATTAATTGAGTGCTTATTAAAATTTTTGAAGGAATAAATAATGAATTTGAGAAGTCAATTTTTGATTATATTAATAAATAGTTCTTAAAATAATAGTTTGGACCCCATTTTTTGACACATTAAGTTAACCTTTAGCGCTTTGCCCTGGTCTCCCCTATACATTTGTCATGTAACCATACGGATTTACGAGATATTCAGTGTTCGGATTAGTAAAGTATTTTTTTATCTAGATAAAGATTAAGATAACGCAACTCAAATGTATCTAGATAAATATAAAAGATAACTTAACTCATATTTATCTAGATAAAGATAAATACTTTTTTATCTAGATAAAAAAAGATACAATTTTTTTTAGATTCTGAGCAAAGCGATGAATGTATTGATTTTACAATGATGTGTGTTTTTTTTATTTTTGTGTTTGTCATCACCTTTTAGGACAGTAAAAGTGTACACTAGGAACATAATAATAATAATGTTATAAATAAAAATAATTACATTATTTATAAACCATAAACTTGGTTTGAGAATCTGTATAAATATTTTAAATGCGTTTGTACAATTTCGCGTATTTTATCAATAAAAAATGTATATAGATGAATTTATATAGATTAGTAAAAAAATTATCGAAGATAAACATTTAGATACCTTGTAACTATATTTATCTAGATAAGATAAAAGATGAACAAATAATTATCTAGATAAGTCCAAACACTGGAAATATTACGTGCCTATATTATATTTTCTATTCTTAAATTATGACATGCTATAGTTTCTACTTTCTTTGCGGCTCCTTTTAAGTCACCAAAGAATATAAAATAATATAATAATAATACATCAATGTATAAAAAATAATATTTCTGGAAATCTATTATTTGTGTAATATTTTATTTTTTAAATCCTGTAGTTTGTAGTAAATATGTAGGTACGTACATAGGTGATTTTTCCAATGCATTTTAAAATGCTATGAAAATCAAATTAAAACAAATAAATAGGTAACAAATACAATTATAGTATGAATTAATAGTATTCAATTTTTATTTGATATTATATTTAAAAAAAAATCTACTGTAATATTTATTAAATATATTGTATAAATATGTAATATTATGCTGTTGTTTTATACATAAAAGTAATTTTGAGTTTTTTAGTAGGTAACTTCCTACTTGCTAAACTCTGGAACTACTTATCCAAATTTGGGAGTGTTTAGATCATTTTTTTAACCTGAATATGTTGCTAATAATTACTATAGCGTAGCTCGAACACGAATTTCGTTTTAGATCACGAAAATCTAATACTATTTTGTTAATAAGGTATATTATATGTATTTATGTATAGGTTGCTACTTGCTATTGGTTAAGGTACAATATTTAATTTTTATCTATTAGAATACTAGGATAGGTATTGAAGCAACGAAAATATTTAAATTTTATGAATAACAATACAAAAAAGTGGACGCCACTCTGCTGTACAGTAAGTTACACGTGAGTAACTGTAATGGATGAAGTTAAATTTGGATGCAATGATATAAAACCATTGTACAGGAATAATGGTACAGAGGGAAGACGGTCTGTCAGCCTATAATATTACTAATTAATAAGTAGGTATATTTTATGATATTATTGCGATTAAAGTAATTAACTGTAGTAATAGGCATTAGTATATAGGTACTTCGGTAGGTTATATTAATTTTTGCCAAAAAAATTAGATTTGAAAATGTTATTTTGTGTATTAAATATAATAAGTCACTTTAAAAGTTTCATATATAAACGAGTAATATTTTTAAATTACAACAAAATAACTAAAATTAGTTTTAATATGTTATTTCACCCAAATTTGAATTTAAAATGTCAGGAAAAAATAACCGTGTTTTTATATCTTTTATATATCTTTGGTTACAGTTTGAACTATTTATTAGAATCTTTGTTTTATACTTTCAATACTTAGCTATAAAAATTGAATATTTTATATATTTTTAATTTGGTACAATAATGGATATTGTCAATATTTGAAGTTTAAATACTTATAAAAAAATATTGTGATTATGCATTAGCATTTTAAATATTTTTTTACTGCCATTGTAACAATATATCAGGAATCGTGTACTACATTTTCAAGCTTTTTAACCCAACGAATACAATTTTATGGACATAATATATAGAAAAAAAAACTAAAAAAATTGAAAACTGCCCAAAACAAGTCAAAATATTTTGAAAATGTATGGTGTATAGAAAATGATAAAATAAAAATTCAGTGAAAATGTCATGTATCTACATTCTGTGGTAATATGTTTTAGAGTTACAACAAAAAACAAGACTTATTTTTCCTTAAATTCTATTTTGTTTTTTCCTGCACTTTTTAAAACTGTTTGAAATTTTAAATTTTAATCCTCAAATTCACCAACTATTAATTTACTTTCTCATCAATCAAGATACTGTTGAAGAAAATCGAAGCAGTTTTACTGCCTAAGCCCCAGTGGCGCCAAACTCGAGTATCAACTCTTCTATTTATGGGTTGGCTAGGTGGGTGGGTGGTGATAATAAGTCATCAGTTATTAGTTTTATTTAATATTTAAAGGAAGTATATTGTGATTTTAATGCACTATTTGAGAGTAGCTAAACATTTTTTTAAGTAGGTGGGTCTAACATCATCATTTTTTCCCCATAACATGAAATATAGATCAGCGCCACTGCTCAGCCCCCAAACGGTGATGGCAGACACAAAAATTAAAAACTAAAAAATACATACATCATTGTAAAATCAAATGGTAAATAGTATTTCTATGACAAAAAATTATGTATGCTACTAGATAGCGCTCATGTCGCTTTAGCAAATTCCAGATTTTTAGGGTCCGTGATAATACGGAGCATGTATTTATGCTTTCCGGGCTTTTACGGTCCGGTAATTTAAAGTCCGGGACATTACAATCCGTGATATTATGGTTTAATGTTTATGAATTCCGTAAATGTACGGTCCGTGTATTTACCATCCGCGGGAATTTTTTTTCCGGATTTTTACGGTCCGTGACATTACGGAAAAATTCCGGATTTTTACGGTCCGCCTTATTATTTTCCGAACATTTACGGTGCCCCGCCTCACCGGTATTGCAGCCGGCATGCCGCGCCAGCTGCAACACCGGCAGTCGGCACGGATCATATGTTGAGGTACACTGGCTTTCATAGAAATCGCCACGTGGCGCGCAGCGGTCACCCGCACGTTTTCGTGGACCGTACTGTAGTAACAATTACGTGGGTAATAAATAATAATTCATGTTTTCAAATTATATAGATTCCAAGAAATTGGATGAATTGTGAGTAATAATGATTACTAATAATTTGTCATATATTTATTACGATGGATATTAAATTGTCGTCATCGGAAGAATTCCGCGATAAAATACGATTAAGTCGCAACTCGACAACAACGACTATCAGCCGTTAGTCACTAAGCTGGTTGTTATTTTATTTACCGTTTTTGCAAGTTTATAATACGTATAGTACTATAGTTTATAATACGGGTGTTTTGTGAGTTCGTATTGGTGCTATTTCTGCAACAAATTATCAACAAAAATTTGATGATGGATAAATGGTTGATGAATAAGCGAACTTCAACTTCGAATTTAAATATAAAACGAAAAAAAGTGTCGAGAAAGTATGATTCAGAATACCTGAAAATTGGTTTTTCTTGGAATGAAGATATTGATGATCCACGACCACAGTGTATTATTTGTTATGAAATGCTTGCAAACGAGAGTATGCGTCCTAATAAATTACGTCGACATATTGAGACCAAGCATTTTGATCTAAAAGATCAGCCACTCTCTTATTTTGAAACAAAGCTGAAAGAACTAAAAACGTCCAAAACAAAAATTAAGCAGTTTACCAAGGTCAATGAAAAAGCTATGCACGCTTCGTACCTGATAAGTTTACGAATCGCAAAAGCTGGTAAACCGCACACAATCGGAGAGAATTTAGTGTTGCCAGCGATAAAAGATGCAGTTGGAGTAATGTTTGGTGACAAGAGTTCAAAAGACATTGAAATGATACCACTATCAAATGATACAGTTGAACGTAGAATTAATGAAATGTCTCAGTGGACAGAAGATGAGTTAATTCAAAGAGTTCGTAAAAGTAGCTTTTTCTCGCTACAACTAGATGAATCTACCGATGTTCAAGGTTTATGCCAGCTGCTTGTATTCATACGTTATATATGGAACAATGGACCTCATGAAGATATGGTGTTTTGTGAACCAATTATTCGAGGTACTAGCGAAGAAATCTTCAACACCCTTGATTCTTATGTCAATAAAAAAGGTCTTGATTGGGTGAAATGTGTCGGACTATGCACGGACGGTGCTAGAGCTATGTGTGGTAAAAATAGTAGTGTTGTAACTCGAATGCTTGAAGTTAGTCCGAATGCATTGTGGACTCACTGCAATATACACAGAGAAGTTTTAGTATCAAAACACATGCCGAATAACTTAAAAAACGTTTTGAACACTTCTGTGAAAATAGTCAACTTCATTAAGACAAGGCCATTGCAATCACGCTTGTTTGAAAAGTTGTGCGAGGAGATGGAAATTCTCATAGATCACTTCTTTTACACACTGAGGTACGTTGGCTGTCAAGAGGGAAAGTATTAACACGACTTGTGGAACTCCGTGAAGAAGTTGCATTGTTTCTAAAAGAAAAAACTGATTTGGCATAATTTTTGTACAATGAAGAATTTATTCTGAAGCTCACGTATTTAGCTGATATATTTTCGAAACTTAACGAACTAAATTTATATTTACAAGGAACACAAGGAGCCGATATTTTTGCGGTTCATAACAAAATTAAAGGTTTTATGAAAAAACTTACTTTATGGCAAAGCAACATTGAAAAGCAAAATTATGATTGCTTTGAAACATTTCAAACTTTCATAACTGAAAATGATATAAAAGTAGCTGATGACATAATTAGCCATATCAGTTTGCATTTAATTTCGTTGAAAGATAATTTTAAATTTTACTTTCTTGAAGAAATGATAAAAAATAAGAACAAAATAGCTGGGTTGTGAATCCGTTTCAGAAATCTATATCCACTGGGATATCAACAAAAGCCGACGAAGAACTCATAGATTTATCAGAAAATTCATCTTTAAAACTTCAATTTAGCCGCAATAATGTGATTCAGTTTTGGCTGTCGTCTCAACAAATATTTCCAATTCTTTCAACTGAAGCTATAAAAATACTACTCCCTTTCTCATCTTCATACATGTGTGAAGTTGGATTTTCGGCAATGGTGGGCATCAAAAACAAACATCGAAACAAGCTAAAATTATCGAACTCCTTATGTTTGAAAATAACTAAAATTGACGTCGATGTCATTGCTGTTATTAACCATAATAGAAAACAAGCACACACTTCGCATACACCTCATTATTAAAAGTACATTTGTAAAAATATATTAATGTACTTTATAAAATTAACCTATAAAATACTAAATACCTAATAAAAATGTATACATATTTATATAATACAAATTTTGTTTTTTATTACCTACTTTTTGAAAAGTGAAACAATGTGGGTCACGAAAAATTTTTCGGGGGAAATTCGGGTCGCAGTACTAAAAAGATTGAGAAGCACTGGTCTATACCACAAGTGGTTTACGCGTTCATTCCACAACATATCAAAACACCGCGCACCCTCCAATATTTGCTGTTTTTTTTTTAATAGTATTTTGTAAATTATTTATCCAACATGGCAGACAGTTCTATTGAGGATAATGCTGAATATGGCCCATCACCAGTCAAAAAGGGAAAAAGTGGAAAAGTGAGTACTATATGATATAATACATAAATCTGTTATCATTCTCAATATCAAACACGCAGACTTTGGTAAGATACATTTAAAAAGTATTTGGAATAAATACTCAAATACTTATGAAAAATAGTATTAAGAACATATATTCAAATACTTATGAAAAATAGTATTAAGAACATATATTCAAATACTTCATAAAAATAGTATTCCGAATAAAGTATTTTAAATACTGCATTATAAAATATATAAAATATACACGACCAGTTAATAAATACCTACTAATATAGATCAAATTTTTAAATTGTATTAATAGTTGAATGAATGTAAATAAATTAATAATATAAATATATTTTTAGTGGTAAAGTATCCTTAGGATATAAAATACATTTTTAAATGGAATTGTCTGTTGTTGTTTTTTTTTTAAGAGAACCTTATACTAAACAGCAATTATAAATTATTGTGAATTGTAATTTTTGTGATATATCAGGAATAAAATAAGTATAAATGAATTTCTCATCGAAATTATTATGTTAAAATTTAAAAATTTGATTTATATTAGTATTTATTTACAGTCGTGTATTTATATTTTTTATTGCAGTACCTAGCTATACAACTAATTTGTTTTTTATTTATACAATTTAGTATAGATTAACAAAAATTAATTATGAACTCTATACTTGTCAGTAGTATATATATACCATTCCTGGCGCAGTCCATATTATATCAATAAAAGATCACAAAGAAAACAATGTGTAAAAAGATCAGAAAATCTAAATGCAATAATAATTAAAATATTTTTCGCAAAACTTATGAAATGCAATAATAATTAAAATATTTTCCGCAAAACTTAATTATTAAAAATAAAAATCGAAATGCAATAATAATTAAAATATTTTTCGCAAAACTTATGTTATTAATAATTAAAAATTGAAATGCCATGATCCCCCAAAATATTTTTAAGAAAATCTAAATGCAATAATAATTAAAATATTTTTCGCAAAACTTATGAAATGCAATAATAATTAAAATATTTTCCGCAAAACTTAATTATTAAAAATAAAAATCGAAATGCAATAATAATTAAAATATTTTTCGCAAAACTTATGATATTAATAATTAAAATCTAGATGCAATAATAATTAAAATATTTTTCACAAAACTTATGATATTAATAATTAAAATCTAAATGAAAAAATGTATTAAAAACTTATATATTTAAACATGGCCGGAATTTCCGGCCGTGTTAAATATCAAATATTTTTCACAAAATCTAAATGCAAAAAATGTCCTAAAAGGTGGGAGACATAGTGTCTCCCACCTTTTATAATTTCATTTCAATATTTTTCGCAAAACATATGAAATACAATAATAATTAAAATATTTTTTAATAGAATTGTTCTATTGAAAATGAAAATCTAAATGCAAAAAATTTTATATTTAACGCTCACCCAAATGGGGCACGCGTTCTTATTATCTATTTTTCACAAAATCTAAATGCAAAAAATGTCCTAATGAGGTGGGAGACACCGTGTCTCCCACTTTTTATAATCTCATCCAAATATTTTTCCCAAAACATATGAAATGTAATAATAATTAAAATATATTTTAATATAATTGTTCTATCAAAAATAAAAATCGAAATAGCATATTTAATTGCAAAAAAGAAATTGAAAAAATTAATTTAAGTAATTATTATTGCATTTAAACTATCCTAAACAATATTTTTTTTGTGTAAAATTTTGCTTTAGATTTTAAAAGTTATACAATTTTTTTTAAAAAAAAAAACAGAAATTTAAATTATGTGTTGAGGTGTTTCGAATGTTGAGTTGCTGAGCCAATGAAATAGATGTTGTGAGATGTCTTGAAAGTTGAGTTGTAGTGAATGTTGAACTGTTGATCTAATGCCATAGATTTTATGTTGAGGTGTTGAAAAGTGTTTGAGTTGTAGAAACATAGATTTTGCGATTTGATGTTAATATCTCAGAAGTTAGGATTGCTGGAAAACTTGAACATTGCTTGTAAAATATATTAGTGATAAATAATATTATTCATTAACATGTTCCTGCAAATATATTACATTATTGGATGTTATATTACAATTTGCTAGATACAAAAAAAAGAAATTGAGTTTGAATATTTTTTATATTTAAATGAATCTGTAATGCCTTCAATAAATAATAATTTGGAATCTAATCTAGTAAAAACTCCATCTAGCCAAGATTTGTGTGATGGATTAGTGAGTATATTAAATAAGATATTTACTTATGACAACAGAACTATAAAAATTGTAGGAACTGTAGATCAACCTTGGTTTAGAGCAAAGGATGTTTTAACAATTTTAGGATATGAAGATATATCTACTAAAAAAAAATTACAAAGAATATCATCTATTTTTAAAAAATATTTAAATGAAATCACAAAGGTGGGAGACACGGTGACTCCCACCTCTTTAGGATATAATGAAGGCAAGGAAATTTATATAAATGAGCCTGGACTGTATTCTTTAGTTATGAATTCAAGATTAAAATTAAAATCTGCTGAACATTTTCAAATGTATGTATATACTGAATTAATTCCAAGTATTCGTAAAATAAATCAAAGAAGATATGAAAACGAGATAAGCAGCAGAGACAATAAAATAGATACTTTAGTATTAAAAAACACAAATATAATACATCGTTTAGAGTCTATGGAAATAAGTCAATTTCAAACACAAACTAAATTAGATGATATACATTCCAAACTTAATGACACAAACTATAAACTTGACAAAGCTTTACCTGATCGAAATGTTGATCCAGTTGATAAAGAATTAAAACATCAATATATACTTTTTAAAAATAAATTAATAGATAACGAATACATGTTTTTGAGAGGTCAGGATAAATATATAAGAAATAAAATTAATTTTTACAAGAACAATTTTGATATTATTATAGAACCAAGAAAAAATCCTAACCCTATAGATTTAGTAAACAGACTTAAGGAAAAAATATCACTTATAAATAAAAGTAATTATTCTTATGTTGTAGGTAATTTTAAGTGTTCAGGCGAGTACAAAATATTATCTAATACCAAAAAATGCAAGAAGATTTTAAATTTAAAAAAAGAAAATTCTAAAATATTATATCGAATAAATAAAATAACATTATTAGATTATTCAGAAAAAATGTTTTTAAAATTAATAAATGAATTAGATAACGAAAAATATAATGTTTAAATTGATATTCCATATTTTATTTTATTGCCTTAAATATAACTATTTGATGATTCTAATAATGCCACATTATTAAAACCGATTTTATAGAATTAAAAGATGGAATGTTTTAAAATAAAAAATATAGAATTTTTAAAATGTTTGGAAAAAATCAACAGATTAAGAGACATAGATTTATATAAATTTATAGAGAAATTAATATATGGTGAACTAAGTCAAAATGAAATGGAAATGTATAAAGATTCTATTAGGAAATTAGGTGTTGATGAATTTTTAAAATATATAAAAAATTCCATCCAACCTAAGTGTACACATTCATCGTTGAAAGTTAAAAGATTCCATATTACATCCCTTATGTTGGAGAATTATGTATTATTTATTGAAGAAAGTCAACAGTTTTTAAATGATTTGAAGTTAAAAGTTTTATTAAAAATTATTCCAAATAAAAATATCATTGTTAAGAACGGAGAAATTGTGAATATTATTTTAAATGACTAACCAGTATTCTGTGACATTCGTTGTATTAATTATAATAATATTCATGAATAAAGAAAATTGAATAAAGAAATTGAGTTTGTAATTGGAAAATATTGTCGCGGTCCTGTGAGGAGTCGCGAGGATGAGGTGGTGAAGGGTCTACTGACCACGTGAAACACAAGAGAACAAAAATGAAGAACAAAAACACCGATTGTTTGTGGTTTGAACCGGCGTGTTTATTTTTGCAGTGTCAATTACGACGAGAGAAAAAAAAAACATGTAGCGGAGAATAACTGTCAAACTCTATATGAGAGAAAAACAAAAAAAAAACAACGGTCGATGGTTGGTGCACGATGTCGGGCCGCGGGTTGCACCTCTCGTATCGGTCGTCGAAAAACTAGTGACTTTATAATCCGGTTCACCCAACGGCCGGCCGACGGTTCACAGCGCGGGTGTCGCGCGCTGGCGTCGTCCGTCGTCGATTGGCGGTTTGTTTGAGAAGCGTAGCGCGGCTTTCCGCGTAAAAGGCTATTTGAATTCAAACAGCTATTACGCGGGACCGCGTCATACTCCCCCCCCAAACCGCCAACGGCGGTGCTGTTCCGGCCGTTGCCGGTGTCGTCAAAGGGTGTGTGTGAGGGGTGGTTGTGGTAGACACCTGTCCGTGGGTACGCTTTTCCAGCTGTGTTCAGCGGGCGTGGCCCTGGTGGTGTCTAGGCACGTTGGGGGGACGTGGGGGGACTGAAGTACATGAGGCTGACCTCCATGTCTTCAGTTCCAGCCATGCCTGCGTCCGTCTCACCTAACAGGTCCGCCTCCTCTTCCGGGGATATTTCCATATCCGCGGCTTGAGGGTTAGCGGCTGTTAGGTTTTCCGCGGTTCCGGTTGTTCCGGAAGTGTTTGTCACCTCCGGCACCGTGGCCACGGTGAGGTCTGGTGTCGCAGACTCTGGTTGTGACGGGGCGGGGGTTGCTGTTGACGCCGGTTTTTCCAGGCGGTGTTGTTGGGACGTCTATTTGGCCTTGTAGTCCCGCATCCGCTGCTTGTTCCGGCGCTGGCGGGCGTTGAGCGTGGCCGGTGTTGTTGTCTCGGTGGTGGTGTTTGGTGTTGGCAGCGGGTTGACGAGCGTTCCTGGCGGCGGGATGGTCGACGTCCTTGGCGCTGGTGTCGGTCTCTCCATTAATGGTCGGGGTGGCAGCCTCACGGGTGCCCGAGTTGTCGACGTTGGTGGCGCCGGTCGAGTTGTGGCCGCGGGTCGTGCCGTGGCTACCGGTCGTGTCGCCCGTCTGGGGCTGCGTGACCTGTTGTGCCTCACCATGGTTGTGGGTTCCCCGCTTGTCGCTTTCATGAACACGGCTGTGCGGTCGACCCACCCCCGCGTGTAGGCTGCCCACAGTACCGGGTCCCGCTGCAGCTGCGCCGTGGTCATCTGGCGGACCCGTGCCGCCGTGGTGGTGTTCGTGCCCTCCTCCAAGCTGGCTGACCTCGGCAGCTGCTGGCTGCGTTCCAGCAGTTCCGCCGCTTGTTGGAGGGTGCTGGGTGTCGTCGATGGTGTACGCTCCATTGGTGCTATTCCGACTGAAATTATGTACACCAAATGCTATTGTGGATTTATGGTTGGGATGGGGGTTGGGTGGGGGGGTGTTTTGGGCGCTGCGGTGGTCGCGCGTTTTAGGCAGGACACGTGAATTTTGCGTGCTGGCTCTTGGTCTGTGGTGAACACACCTTTGCCTACGCGTTTGTGTAGCTTTACCGGTCCCCACCATTTCGGTGCGAAGCCGGCGTGAAATTTTTTGTGCGCGTTTGACAGGTGGTGTGCCTTGTAGTACACCGTGTCACCTGTTTTGTACTTTGTGTCCGTCGGCCCACCTGTTACCGGTGGTGCGGTCAGTACATCGTTTTCGCGACTCACCCTAGCCATGTTTATTTGTTCGATCGGGTTGTCCGCTGTCCGCGACAGTATCCAGTCCCCCGGCCTTTTGCCCTCTCTCCCGAGGACGAGTACCGATGGTGGATATCCTGTCCGGTCGTTACGCCTGTTCCTGATCGAAAAAAGAATGGGGGCTAGCTTGGTGTCCCAGGTGTTGTGGTTGCCGTCGATGAGTAGCGCGCGTAGACCTTTTTTTAATTCCTGGTTACGGCGTTCGACTGGGTTGGCCCTCGGGTGATATACCGGAGTTGTCCAGCCCTCGGCCCCCCACTGTTCGATCGCTTTACGCATATCGTTTGCTACGAACTGTGGGCCGTTATCGCTTAAGCACACACAGGGGTATCCGAAACGTGAAAAGAATTCTCGTTCAAGCGTTTCGGTTATTGTTTTTGTAGTGGCTGTTCCGAGGGGGTATGCCTCGGTCCATCTACTAAACAGATCCGTGGCGACCAGTATGTATTGTTTTCCCCTCCTCGTACGCGATGAGGGGCCCATGAGGTCTATGCTAACCACCTCCCAGGGGTGTCGGGGTATTCTGGTGGTCGCGGGGTCATCTGCGCGCGTGTTCAGTGGTTTGGTACACGCGCATATGTGACACGACTTGACGTACAGTCGGATGTCGTTTTTTTGTCCTTTCCAAAAAAACCGTTGTTTTACCGCTCTGTACGTTTCTTTCCAGCCCGGGTGGTTTGCGAGTACGTGATCGTGGTATGTCCAGATCACGTTCTGCGTCTTGTCCTTTGGGATGACTACGGGTGTGTGTTCGCCCAAATTTATCCGCAGAAGACCGTCGGTAAAAATGTATTTATTTTTTTTATCCGTGGTACTTCCGGTATTGTGCGCTGGGTCGTCCGTTGTCATGTTGCGCGCCGTGTCTCGTGTGTTGGGGTCATTGGCCTGCCATGTCACGAGCATAGCGTGTGTGATTGTGGGACCACTAGTGGTGTTAGCCGGGTCCGTCGTGGCGAACAGATTGTCGGCCGGTGAGCTAGTAGCAGTGGTGAGTGGTGAGGTGGGTACTCCTACTAGTCGTTCCTCGAGGTGTTCCTCGTCTACCGGTGGCCCGGTGGTTGGGTTGCGGGATAGCATGTCCGGCGCCTCGTTCTGTACGCCGGGCACATGTGTGGTTTTGTAGTCCAGGTTAGCCAGCTGTAGTGCCCACCTGGTTAACTTGGAATTTGTGTTTTTGGCTCGGTGGAGCCATGTGAGTGCCGAGTTGTCGGTGAATAGGTCAAAGCGGCGGGCCTCTAGGTATGGTCTAAACTTGTCGGTTGCCCAGATTATCGCGAGGCACTCGCGTTCTACCGCGGCGTACCTTGTTTGCGTATCACTAAACTTTTTGCTTGCGTAGGCGATTATCCGCCTTTCGTCCGGGCTGTCACCCCGTTGGAAAAGGACGGCACCTGCTCCTATTTCGCTAGCATCGGTTTGTAGGCAAAACGGTTTTCCATAATCTGGTGTCGACAGTTTTGGCGAATCGTACAGGGCGCGTTTTATTTTGGTAAATGCGGCCTGTTCGGTTTCGGTCCACGACCATTTGGTCCCCTGTTTGAGTCTATTCGTTAGGGGTGCTATGGTGTCCGCGTAGTTGTCGACAAACTGGCTGTACCAGTTGCAAACGCCCAGGAACTTCCGTAGGTCCCTCAGTTTGGTTGGTGGGGGGTAGTTTATGATGCCCTCTAGTTTCTCCGGTTGTTTGTCTATTCCTTCGGAGGTGACTAGGTGTCCGAGAAATGAAATTTCGGTGGCTCCGAATTTGCACTTTTCGGGGTTGCATGTGAGCCCGTGTCTCTGTAGACGTTCTAGAACTTTGTCCAAGTGGCACTGGTGTTCGTCCACAGTGTTCGAAAACACCACTATATCGTCTAGATATACGCGGACGAACTGATCCAGGTATCCCCTCAGGACTTCGTCCATTAATCGCACGAAGGTCATGGGGCTGTTTTTGAGGCCGAAGGGGAGGACTCGGAATTGGTATAGGTTCCGACGCGTCCGGAATGCCGTGTATTTTCGCGCGTTTTGGTTAAGTGGGACCTGCCAGTAACCCGACTTAAGGTCCAGGACGCTGAATACTTTTGCGCCTCTCATCTGACGTATCAGCGTATTGAGGTCGGGCATTGGGTAAGCGTCAGACTCAGTGATATCATTGAGCCGCCTATAATCAATGCATAGTCGGGGTGAGCCGTCTTTCTTTTTTGCTAGAACGATGGGTGCGGCCCACGGGGATGTGCTCTGTTCTACCAGTCCCTGCTCTTCCATGTCCCGTATCATGGTGTCGATTGTGGCCTGTTTTACCGGTGGGTAGGGATATGGTTTGAGTGCTATGGGTGTTTGGTTTTTGAGGAGGATGTCGTGTTCAATTAACCTGGTGCGTCCTACCCTACCGTTGAATACGTCCGGATAGTTGCGTACTACTTCGGCGAGTTTCGCGCGTGTGTGGTGGTCACCGTTTATTGTTAATTTGTCGACATCTAGTGCTGGGGTTGGGGTGGGTGTCCGCCCTTTCCAGCACGCTGTTGTTCTCCTATCCGAACCTAAATGGATAGTGCTCGTTGTGTAGTCCCAGGTGACTTCGTTTTGTACGAGAAAGTCGTGACCTAGGAGCATGTCGCAGTACAAATTTTCCAGAATGGCTGCGTTGAAGGTGACCGTGAGGTCTCCGATTCTGGCTACGAATGTGGAGGTACCACTTGTCGTGGTGGTATGTCCGTCCGCCATTCGTACCTGAGTTGGTTGTCCGTGTGGGGGTGTGCCATATTTATGTGCTATGTTCGGGCTTACATACGATTTTTGTGCTTGTGAGTCGAGTAGAGCTGTTACGGGGCCTGACCTAAATTCGAGTTCGACCGCGGGGGTCGGAATTTTGTCGGGGCATACACGTTTAGCGTTATTCGACGGTGGTTGTGATGTATAGCTGGGTAACTGGTTCTTAACCGCGTTATCGGTACTATGGGGAGCGGTTTGCACCGCCATTACCAGAGCATCCGTTTCGGTTACCTCTGTGCTATGGGTGTGTACCGTATGAGTACGTGTTAATTCCGTAGTAGGGGTCGTTGTGTGTGGTGATGATGACCTGCTACTTAACGGAATTTTAATGTTTTTGATGGGTGATATATCTGATGACGCCGAGTTTATCGATGCGCGTTTGATAGTTATATCCCCGTCTGTATTGCCGAGCGTTGTGTGTGGTGGCGTGGTTGTGTGTGTGTGTGTGTGTTTGAGGCGGCGGCGTGGACAATTGTCCGTCGACTCATTTCCCGTTTCCCGAACGCGGCGTGTTCCCGGGGCAGTCACTGTTCCAGTGAGGACCTCCACAGTACCTGCACGGGTTGGGCGGTTGCGTTTTACCTGCAGTACCGTCCCGTGTACGCGGTTGCAGCTTCGGTTGGGGCGGGTGGGTTTGGGAATGTGATTTGTACGCCGGTTTCTGCTGCTGTTGTGTGGGCGTTTCGTCTGGTGTGTATTCCAGGATTCCAGCGACCCGGCGGAGGTCTCCGAAAGTCACTGGTCTCTGCAATCGGATATGCGTGCGGTATTCGTTGCGCGTTAGACCGGCTATCGTACCGACTAGCTGTGTTTCAGATAGCCCGGTATTGACGCGGCGCGCGAGTTGGTTTTTTTGTGTCACGAACTCCGTAAGCGATTGCGTTTGTGTTTGTCGGACGGATACTATCTCGGCCCGCAGTCGTGATTGTATTTCCACGTTGTCGAATTTTTCTAAAAATTCGGCGCGGAACTCATCCCAGGTGAGGTCCAGTAGTCTGATGGTGTTCCACCATGTACTGGCTGCACCCTTCAGCTGCTGCGTGACAATATTAGTCCAGGCCGACCTATCTATACGCGTTTGGTACAATATCGATTCCGCCTTGTGTATGAATCGTACCGGGTCCTCAGGCGTTGTTCCGAGGAACTCCGGCAGCGAATGTTTCGCTGCACATACGTCGTCGTATGGTATCAGCGTCGATTGTTGTGACGCATAGGTGTGTGTGGAGGAGGGGGCATGGTATAAATTTGGCGTGTCATCGAAACGTACCGAACGTTCGGCGTGCTGGTTACCCGCGGACGGCGGTTCGCGTGCCGCGGAGTACCTCGTACCGTATTCCGTGTTGTTCGATGACACATTGTGGTGGGGGCGGGTCGGTGCTGTCCCTTCCGGTTGGTGTTCCGGTGCTTGGCGTGCCATACCCATTTCTAGGCGTCGCATTGTTTCTGCAATGCGGCGTTGGTCGTCGCCAAAGCGGGCCATGCAGTCCTCGAGCATGGTCAGTCGCGATTCCAGACTGTGCCCATGCGCCGAGTTTTCCGCCGCTTGCCGTACCTCCTTAATTATGGAACGACTCGCTTGAATCATATCCATAGCCTGTTGGTGTGTGGGTGTGGGTGGTTTATTGGTGGTGATGTTTGGTGGCTGGGCGGGTGATGATTCGACCGGTTGGTTTTCCCTTTGTCCGGCGTCAAGTATTTGACCTGTTGTCAGGTTGTTTCCGGTATGTCCGGCGGGTTCCATAGGCGGAAACCGGACTTCATTGGCCTGTAGGTTCAGGTCCGTGAAGTGTTGTATCAACCGGATTTCAAGATCATCCTTCGCGCCCGTATCCGACAACTCGCGCTGCCTGCATTCGTAGCGCAACTCCGCGGCGGTCAACTCATTAATATATTACAATCCGGTTCCCTCAATGGCCGGCCGACGGTTCACGGCGCGGGTGTCGCGCGCCGGCGTCGTCCATCGTCGATTGGCGGTTTGTTTGAGAAGCGTTGCGCGGCTTTCCGCGTAAACGGCTATTTGAATTCAAACAGCTATTACGCGGGACCGCGTCAGCCCTTCAAATGAGACGGAAATTTGGGCAGGTGGACCAATTGCGAAAAGAACAAAAATCAGTTACTGATGTAGCCGTTATTCAGTCAGAACAACGAACAATATTTTATTTATTAACAAAAGAGCATCACTGGCAAAAGTCGACGTATCAAGCAATCTATAGTTGTTTACAGAAACTTAAAGAATTGTGTATGCAATTAAAAATAACCAGTCTAGCTTGTCCAAGGATTGGAAGTGAAGCAGATGGACTACAATGGGAAATCATCCAAAACATGTTTCGAAACACCTTTAGAAATTCGAACATCAAAGTCTGTATCTACACCAGAGATGAATTAACAGAAGATCAGAAAATACAGAAAATAAAAGAATTGCATGAAAACCCGCTAGGAGGACATCATGGATTAACTAGAACGTTCAATAAGATGTATGAAGAACATAACTGGAAGGGCATGAGAAAACAAATCAAACAATTCATAAAAAAATGTCCAGATTGTCAAAAGAATAAAACAGCGACAAGAACACCAAAAGAGCCTATGGTGATTACCAGCACAGCTACCAGAGCCTTCGAAAAGATATTCCTAGATGTCGTAGGACCACTACCTCGTTCACATAGTGGAAATTCTTTCATCTTAACTTTACAAGATGACCTCACTAAATTCGCATGGGCTTCCCCCATGGAGAATCATGAAGCGAATACGGTAGCACAACATTTTGTGACCAAATTCGTGTGCTTACACTGAATACCGCAAAGTCTGGTGACAGACTGTGGTACGGAATTTTTAAGCAACGTTTTTAAAGAGGTGTGTAAACTCCTTAAAATTCGACAGACGTCGACCACACCTTACCACCCTCAGAGCAATGGCAGTCTCGAAAGAAGTCATCGTTCTTTAGCAGAATATTTACGAAATTTTATCGGAAAAGATCAACTAAACTGGGATACTAAAATTCCATATGCGATGTTTTGCCATAACTCCACTGTTCATTCAGCCACGAAATTCCAGCCATACCATTTGGTTTATGGAAATTCTGTAAAAATCCCCACATCTTTCACTAACGAACCAGAACCTCAGTACAATTATAATGACTACCAATTCGAAGTCAAAAGACAAATGCAAGAAGCTCAGGCTTTTGCAAGAAGCAATTTGCTGGAAGCAAAGAGTAAATCAAAGGAACAGTACGACAAAACAGCAAAACATCAAATTTTTGAAGTTGGTCAGAAGGTTTTACTACAAGAAAAAGCCGCGAAAAACAAACTGGCCCCGAAGTGGTTGGGTCCGTATGAAATTTTAGATGTAAATCCGACAAATAAAAATGTAACCATAAAAAAAAGTAACAAGAAGAATCAGACCATACACCAAAATTTACTAAAGTTATTTCACGAAAAATGAAACAAGAAAAATTAATTTGTTCCAGGAAACTCATCATGGCATTCTTTGGAATTTCCAAGAAAAATCCGTCATTCCCGAAAATTGTAATCCTGATAATGTGGATATGGGATAGTACATCAGAAGCTCAAGAGAATTATAACATTACTAGCTTCCCGGATCACAAAGGATTCTATTATGAATCTCACGGAATGATCAAAACTTCTCACACTAAATGGAACTTGGTAACGTATGTGGATATTGGAATCTTGACCACAAAATATGAAAAGTTGATGACCCAGTATAGCAAAATGGAGACAATTTGTAAGCAAATGATAGCAAACTTATATATGATTTCTATGTTACATTGATGGAAAATCATAAAAATATAGTGGTCTTGACCGACGTGTTATAGATTTATGTATTTCGAGACAGGTATAGTGATGAAAATCAGTGAAGATTGTAATGAGAGTATAGGTGTATTATATTATATAGCTGACGAGTGAGGCTCTATGAATACAGTTTTTATGATGTTTAAATAAAAATAATAACTTTTAGCAAAAGTATCTATGAAAATACCGGTTTTTACAGGTAATGTAATAGTTATATATACCTATTTTTACAGTGAGAATATGATAATTGAACACATTTTTATTGAATTTATGAAATGTTTACATGTTTTAACATAATATAATGTATGAGTCATAAAACTTAAAATATATCTAATGCGACATGATTGATGGAATGATTTGCAGACTATAGTTATATGTAATTATTAAGATTTTCGATATTTTAGACATGTCCTTGACATAGAAATTATATTTGTATAAGATTTTATCGACATTAATATACCTAATATAATAATTTGGGAGAAATTAAGGTATTTTTATCAATTTTCACTAGAAAAAAAATATATATATATTTCGAAGCTTGTGAAGGTAATATACAAGCGATTTCATGATTATTTTACAAAGTAATCATATAGAATACCTAATACATGAAAAGTATCAGTGATAAGCATCCATGTAGTATAGATATAACTGTATAAATAATAATAAACTCCTATTATTTTGTATAAAATAAATGCTGGGCCATCTGTGTAAGATATGCGTTAAAAATAATTGAAATATATATGGTTTACTATATGATATCATAAGTGAAAGATTATCACAGCTTGACGTAGGTACATTTTATTTTGTTTTTGCTAATATGTGATGAAAATAACTATATAATATTATCTTTCTTATTATCGAATACCATGGAATTTAAATGTGATTTTGTAGGTATTATACTATTATATTGCATTTAATTGTAGTATTAGTATGCATAGCGACGTTGTGATATATTTCATGTATCTACTGTAAATATATAATAATTAATATATGTTTAAGAATTCAGGTATTAAATAAAATAGGTGTATATCGAAAGTATTTTATATAAATTATTATTTGAAATAATCAATCGCGTCTATATGTATGCACGAATGCTGTTTAAGTAAATATGTATGCAAATGTATGTACGTGTGCATGTGTGTGTGTATGTATGTATGTATGTATTAACTATTATATTATAGTGCAACGATATGTTTCGGATGTTGAGACTTGTAATAATGACTCGTTATAGTGATGGTCATGCATTTAGATAGATTTAATAACTAAACTGTATATATGCCTTTGATGGTAATAAACTAGACATGGGTATGATATTTTTAAATTTTTTATAATATTACATATTCTTTAATGAAATTATGATATTTTTGCCCGTTTTTTACTAAAATATTGTGATGTTTCCATAATATGCTTTATTCCAATTTTGATATTTTTACTTATTTTAGCAAGATTTCTGTATTTACACACAGACAGCTATGTTTTTTTTTTTATCAAAATCAGTACATTTTAATGTATATTCATATTGTTGAGTATATTTTTAGGTTCCTGCATAAATTCTACCTACGTATTTAACGAAAAAATGAGTAAATTATAATATATGATCCGGTACTATATTGCATTTAATTGTTGTATATTGGATATCGTTGTATCAGTGTGCACGGTGACGTTGTGATATATCTCATGTACTTATCTAATGTAAATATATAATAATGAATATACGTTAAAGAATCCAGGTATTGAATAAATTATATACCGAAAATATTTTATGTGAATTATTATTTGAAATAATCGAGTCTAATGTATGTATGTATATATGTATGCGTGCATGAATACTGTTTAAATATATAAGAATATCAAATATGTAAGGATATAGGTATACAAGTGTGTGCTTACTATGTGAGTAATATATGTGTATGCCTATATGTAGATGACTTATTGATGTGTACCTATATATATATGAATGTTTATATGTATATATAGTTATGTTAACTATAAAATATGTTTAGGCGTTTGTAATATCGAATATTTATATATGATTTAATGTGGGTTTTCATAATATCATACTAGGTATCGCGTATTCATGTAGGTAACTATAGAACTAAGTGATGGGTCGATAATAGTTTTTAGTATTATTTTTTTTTTTACTTATTATATATAAGTATATTATATTATATTAATATATATATATATATACATTATAATTCTCACTACACTTGACGAATAATAATAACAATAATGACATTTAAAGAGATTTATTTTTTCTCGTATATACCTATAATCCATGTATGTATATATAAGCTATGATTTTAGTCTAATATAATTCCATACAATATTTCAATGTATGTATAATTGATTAAAAATATAAGTATCTGCAATATTATTCAGGATAGGTTAGCCTGATAGTATTGTGTATATAAAGATACAATAACAAGAATGTTTCCACATGTATGCACATTGTAGCATGAGCCTGTATGGAAAATGACTAATAATATGAAAATTTTTAATTGTTAAATTGATAAAGATGTTGGTATGATAGGTACTACAGATGTGACGTTAATTATTGTATATTTCTAAATTTAGGCAATAAACCGCATAAAGTATCTGCTGAAATGAGAGATATTGTTAATAGTTCTTAATTTTCCGATATTATAACTTATACAATAATATATGGCGGTGGTGTTATATGCCTGTGTGTATGCACACGGTAAAATAAAAATATTATACAAGTGATATGACTGTTGTACGTATGTGCTGATAAAATATACGCATCGGTCACTTGAGTGATATGTAAGTTGTTGATGTGCAAGCACACATGCGTTTTCTCATATGTAAACGTGAAAAAATATGTTTTGCTCGAGTCGGGAGGGTTTCGTTTTTCCCGTGTACATGCATGAATTAATATATATATATGTCGGTCAGGTTATTGATAATATGTAAGTTGTTGTATGCGCGTTCGTGTATGTGTTTTCTCATGCACAGGTATGAAAAATATAGAACACGAGATCAGAGGATCAAGGGATCAAGAATAAGTGATAGGTAATGATTAAGGATTAGTGATCAAGAGGGGTATATGTGTAATAATAATGTGGTAGGTGTGATACATAATGTAAAAAAATAAATATTACACAAGTGATATGGCTTTTACATGTATGTTTTTCTCATTCGTTCTTAAAATATATCAATTGTTGATTAACAATAGTTAAGGTTTTATTAGCATACAAACATATCAATGCATGACTAGTCTTGATGAATGTTGTTTTTCTCAGATGTATTACATAACAATTGATCAAGACGTTGTTTGATACATAATGTATCCGTTGGTTCGAAAGTATAAAGGAGATATGAAAATTAATATACCGTTGGATATATAATATGGATGAGGCATCATATAAGTTTTTATATATTATTACCTAGAAGATGTTGAAATACCGAGAAATATATGTTACTCAGATAATGATACAATTTTATAATCCATTTAATGGATAAGTAAGAACCTTGTAAATATTTATTGTAAACCTTAATATTATTTTAATAATTGAAAATACTTTTTATATATCGTGTCTTTTTGTTTCATATAAATTATTTAATTTCCTATAAATATTAGAATAATCTACGTCTCACATTGCGTAGGTGCTGGTGCGGGGTGTTTGGCGAATGTTGATTGAGATGGCTGTGGTGTAACCTTATGTAGCATTATTACCAATAAATAAAAAAACTTTGTATCATGATCGGGGGACGAGCAGTTAAATATAATATAATATTCAGGGAGAATCGTAGGATCCTATAGATATAAATACCATAGGTTAGGGGCAGATATGTAGATATCAGAATCTTAAATAATATATTTAAATTACTAGGATTCCATTTCAGTTATAATTATGGTTTATTGTCTACTAAGCACTGGCAAATAATAATAATACTCGCAAATATAATATACCTAAGCTATGTTCTATTATAATATGTGACTGTATCGTAGTCATACATAGTCGTAGTGTGTATTGAGATATGAGGTGTATAGTGAACTGCTTTACTAATCCATGGTGTGTGTTGGTCATAGCCCTTGCAATTATGTGTGTGTGTTTTAATATTAATGTATCGATCAGCAGTTAATCGTACATAAGGTAGAGTTCGTATTATATACATAAGTGTTATGAAACATATAAATATGTTATATTATTATATTTATAATTGTTACAACTTGTTTTTAAATATCACGGTTGTTTTTATTTTACACAAAAATCAAAATATTAAAATGAAAAGTAAGTATAAGCATATTTGTGTTTAATTCAAATATATTAGATTAAATGTTGTATTATTTCAAACATTAAAATAAATGTAGTAGGTATATAAACGGTGAAGTCGAAATAGGATAGTATAATTTTTGCATTTAGTGACCAAACTACAAACTCAAAGACGATGTCTAAGACCCTCAGAGTCGATATCCTCTATTCTCCTTAGTCAGTATACCTACTAGTTACACAAATTCATAATATTGTGTGTCATAAATATATAATTTTGTGTATGTTGTCGAGTAATCCTTTGAGCTGTATAAAATAACTAGATCTATGTATTTTAATAGGAATTACAATTTTGTAGTAGTAATTGACGAGGGATGGCGGGGGTGAAAATACTTTCTAGGGTGGATGGATTGGTATGTTTAAATGCATCTACGTAATTGCGACTATGTTTTTTGAAAGTATGACTTTTGTGTCTTAATATATTGATATGTACCTAAGCTGTATAATATGTTTGGTTGTGTGTGTGTTTGTGATGTTGTATGTGTGAATATATGTACATAAACTAAATATATATGAATACTGCATATACTTTAATTTTATAATATGTTTGGGTGTTTGTGATACCTGATGAATGTGTGTATGTATGTATATAATATGCGACTATGTAAGTATCTAAATATGTATGAACTATCCTATGGGTATATGAGTGTATGTGTGTTGTGCTAGAGAAATGTGTGAATGAAACTCATCATAATCTGTAAACGATTAAACGATTGACCATATATACATATATATATATATTATAATTAATATTTCTGTATGTTGTCGAGGAGAGGAATGTGTGAATGCAAGCGAATGTACCTATATTCCGACGTGTATATTTTGAAAATAAATATTTTTACAAGTTTATGTGTGTGTGTGTGTGTGTGTGTGTGTGTGTTTGAGATTTATTCTCATGTATAACGTATGCTTAGCGAGATGTTATTCGAATTTGATTATATATAATATTTTTGTATATATGTATGTATGTATGTGTGTGTGTATGAGCGTTCATATGTAATTGAATGAATAAAGGACTGGGCTTGTTTGTATACTATATGGTATACTGGGATCGTGTGTGTGTGTGTATAAAGTAATAAAGTGTTTATATTTTAATTTGGTGTGTGTGATGTGATATGAAAGTATGTATCTATGCATGCATGCGTGTATGTATGATAAGGTATATAATATATATGTTGAGCTTGTGTGTGTGTTGTAAATATTATTATATAAGTTCAGAATGAAAACTGATAAGTACTGTATGGTGTTTATGTATTACTGTATGTGTATGGTTATATCATATTTATATGTATAAATATACCTATGCGTTTTATTGATATGTATAAGTAATAAGTATATAATATTATGGTATAATATTTGTATATAGGTATGTGTGATGTTGTAGGTACCTTATATTATATTATGAGCATAATGTATGTTCGTATGTATGTATGTATGTATGTATGTATGTGTATGTGTGTTTGTGTATGTTTGTGTTGTAAATAATATTATATAAGTTCAGAATGAAAACTGATGAGTACTGCATGGTGTTTAATAGTATATTATAGTTTGTATGTGTATGGTTATATCATATTTATATGTATAAATATACCTATGCGTTTTATTGATATGTAAGTATATATTATATAAATTGTATGATATGTTCAGGGGTTTGTGATAATGATGTGTGTATAATTGTTTGGATATAATATGTAAGTATATGTATATATGTAAACTATATTATAATATATTATTTGAATGTGTGTGTGATACATTCCGATGTATAGCGTGTGCTTTAGCGGGGTGTTTATTCGAATGGGATTATAATCTGAAAATTGTATAATATTTTTAAATATGTATGTATGTACGTATGTAAATGAATATATGTGTGTGTGTGTGTATGTATGTATGTGTGTGTATGTATAGGTATGTATGTGTGTTGTGTGTATGTATGTGTATGTATGATACAAATGTAGGTACATCAGAATATTTTATACATATTTTTTTTAAAGGGAAAATAAAAGGGGCTGTCTTGTATTTGATTGGGAAGGGGTAAAATATATGTCGGATAAGTGTTCGATATAGTCGATACAAATGTACATCTGAATATTATACATTTTTTTTTTAAGGGGAGGTAATGTATTTGAAGGGGAAGGGGTAAAATATATGTCGGATAAGTGTTCGATATAGTCGATACAAATGTACATCTGAATATTATACATTTTTTTTTTTTTAAGGGGAGGTAATGTATTTGAAGGGGAAGGGGTAAAATATATGTCGGTCACGTGTCGGATCGGGTGGTATGTGACGAGTGTATGTGTGTTGCGGGTTACCTATATCTAGTAATTAATACAAGTTTCGGAGGTGCGTGTACTTCGAATTGCCTATACAGAGGTGCCTATGCTTTTACATGTAAAATTTAAGGGGGAGGTGCTGCTGAACATACATATTTATACTACTTATAGTAATGAGAATTTCTTGTTTACTAATAAAATATAAGATATAAGTAAGTTTAAAAGACTTTTGTAGAGTTTTTGGTGATTTTAAAACTTTAACTTCTACAACATAATGTATGCTAATAAAATATATCAATACATTTAGTCTCATGTCTCATATAGGTATAAGTTAAAATGTTAGATACTTAGATAATTAGAATAAATACATTTAACAAAGTTATAATTCTTATTTTATTTAAATAATTAAAAAACAACATTTACTTGTACAGTCTTGTACTCTTGTTAATCTCAATTCTCAAATTCTCCACTTTGGAGTAGGTATTTAACAAATTATATAAATAGTTAAAAATATAAAATAAAAATGTAAATTACAATAAAACAATTTGAATTTAAATGTAAAAAACATAACCTTCTAGTCAAGTAGTCAACTGAAGTGTAAAAAAATTTAAAATTACTTTTTGGCATAAACTAAAAACATAAATTTACAATAGTAAAATAATTGTATTTTTTAAATAGGAATTGGAACATGGCCTTATTCGCAGATAGGAAAACAAGTTGGCTAGCATGATCATTAGTAAGTGTATCTCTATGATCTGTGACTATAAGACCTCCTTTGCTAAAAACCCTCTCAGACGCCACACTAGTAGCTTGAATGGTGAACAATTTTCTTGCAAGAATGGTTACAAAAGGGTACATTGATAAATTTAAATTCCACCACTTTAGAGGATTTTGACAAAATGATACTGTAGGTAATTCTGTATAAAACTCAATTTCTTTCTCTATTTTATGCGGTGTAGTATCATCTTCCTAAATAAAACAAAATACGAATAATATGTAATAGCTAGTAGTGCTGAATGCTGATCAGAATGGTTTAACTAGGTTTTATAGTCTTACTTGATTTAAAGATCGATCATTAGGAACATTTGGCTCTCCGAATATTGCAAGCAAGCCAGATTGTTTAACTTTTTTAGACGGAGAAATATAATTGTCCATTGATAAATTATCAGTTCCATCTTCTTTACCATTATGCATTTCATTCCAAACCATCCAAGCACTAAGACATTCAGTTTTCATGGCATATTTGACAGATATTTGATCAGTATCATTTATATATTTCATCTTAAATCGAGGATCCAGTACCATAGTAATTTTTAGTGCATTGTTGTCATTATAACGATTATCGAGCAAATCCGAAATTGTGTTATACATTTCGTTTTTTAATTCAGCTGTATTTTCATTTGTGGATACCTCATTAATTTTATTTTTTATATTATTAATTACTGGGTATATAGCAGAAGCAGTTACATAGGTTTCCCCTCTTAAATTATCTGCAATTTCTCTAACAGGACTTAAAACCATTTCAATACATTTTAAGACTTCAAACTCTTCAACATCTATTATACATTTTTTATACTCTCCTTTTTTGTAGGTACGTAAAAAACTTGATAAAGCTAATTCTTGGGTAATAACAACTTTAATTAAATCGAGAAGAGACCACCATCTGGTTTTTGAATATGACGGAAATTGTATACATTTTAAACCAAATCGTTCTTGTTCAGTTTTTAAATGTTTAACTGCCTGCCAGCTATGTGCAAAAATATTTTGAACTATTTTTTACTTTTACTACAATTACATTTACTTGTTGAAGAAGAAATATCCTTCCGACAGCTATGTTAAAAGCATGCCCAAAACATGTTGTATGAGTACGGCAGGTGAATTTTGATTTGCAAAACGCTGTACTGTGGTTCGATAATAAACAGTTAAGACATAGACGATGTTCTTTTACCATTTGATACCGTTCGCTAGACGTTTTAGCGATGAATGTTGGACATTGTTTGATTTTGTGTGTTTCCTTGCAAACTGGACATGGTTCAGGACTTATTACCGTAGTAAAGACTCGTGGAGTAGTAGAGGCACGTGTATTTGATTTTTTGGTCTCTGGTTTTCCGTGTCTAGTTTTTGATGTTGAACTACTTTCTGCACGGACTCCAGCTGACCTGATGTGATTTCGGAGAAAGTCAATAAATTCGTTTAGAGTTGGTGATACAGTATCTCCGACGTGTAACTCCCAACGGGAACGAAGCTCGTAATCCATTTGTTTTTCAAAAATGTGTACCAGGATTGGACTCCATTGCCGGGTAACAAAACTTAAGTTGTTCAGTGCTGATGTGTGTTCGAGAATAACGTTAATGAGGGTTTTGATTGAAGAGGCGTCGTCAATCTTTACCGGGTGCGATGTTAATAACGCGTCGAGGTGGATACGAGCGAGGTCTCGTTTGTTACCATATCTAGCACGTAATATATCCCACGCACTTGCATAGTTGTCGGTTGTTAACGAAAGATGAGCGATCAATGACAATGGTTCGCCCTGAAGTGCAGTTTTCAAGTTTTCAAACCGTTCAACGTCTGTTAAGTCAGGAGCATGTGATAATATGGAGTTGAATAAATCATCGAAACTTTGCCACTCCGTTATAGCACCGGAAAAGGTTGGAAACTTTCGTTTGGGCATTTAAAATGCCGATATGTTCCCGAAGCATGATTTATTTATCATACTAGATTCATTGTGCGTATTTGTTTTTGATATCGATATCTGATGCACTTCGGCGAAGGCCGCGAGATCGTAATATAACTTATCGAATGAAGCACTGAGTGTCTCCGTACCTGTGTGGTATGTGACGTCTGTGGGAGCTGTGTTGTTGGCTACAGCTGCTTCCATGAGTTGTATGACGGTTTCCACATTTTCGCGAAGAGTATTTAGTTCCGAAAACATCTGGGAAAGCTTTGCGCGTTTGCCCACACTGGATCGGTCGTTGTTATAGTCGGCTGAAGCTTGCAGGAAGGTGGTCATCCGTTTGGTAATGCGATTTATTCGTGCCTTGGCTTCGACGTAGGCCATAGAGGTTGGTGGTGCCATTGCTACACAAGTGGTACTGTCGTTATGGTTGAAAGGAAGAATATATTACTCGGGGAACGAGTAATGGAGGTAACGACAGTACGTCTTTTTTTAATGGACTGTATTGGCTGCGGTTTTCTTTCTATGTGATCCGGCCCGAAGGACCATAAATGGTGACACCTGGGGTTCGTAGAACGATTGGTTTCGATGGTTTGGGTGTGAAATAACTAAAAAACGCGGTTGATATCGAAAAAAAGTATATTATTTTTATTTATTGTTTGAAAAGAATTATTTTGGAAAATTGACATACTAGCATATATATAACACGATAGGAAAGTACTAGTAACTAACGGGACTCGAACGTGTGGTATAAGACAATACAATGCCAGAATTACTCCGACTATTGTACTATGGAGGTCTTTTACATATCAATCGGGTACAATGCCGGAATAACTCTGACTATTGCACCATGGATTGGATATATACCGCACGTTGAGTCCGGGAGGGAGACTGCCTTTCGAGCCGTGCAAGTCTGGCTGTGTAGGTCTTGCTCCAGCGCCGAGAAGGCATTAAATGATATCGGTTCGACCTGTGCTTTGCCCTTTTATACTCATCGCGAGGTGGCAACGGCGTACTGCCAGGCGATGGATAAAGCAGTCGTTGCGACCGGTCGAACGATGTACAAAGCTGGACAAAAATAAGAGGGACAATTAATAACAATTTTAATGAGGTTGATAAATATTTGGGTTGTACAGATAATGATAATTAAAATATTGATAAAAATAATTTAAGTGATATATATATATATTCGTGGAAACAGTACTATAGACAATATTTTTTACAAATAATACACATAAATAAAACTTACTCATCATCACATTCATCAACGTTAACTAACAACGAGGATGGCGATGGCGATCCTGAAAATCCTTTGCGCTGATCATCCAACTCTTTAAATTTTGACTTGTGCTTGGACTGAAGGTGATTCCATAAATTTGTTATATTTGTACCTGAATTGGCGTATGTCTTTTTACAGATTTGACATTGGGCACGTAAACCACAGTCAGTTTTAATAAAAACTTGCCACACTTCACTCATAATATAAATTGAGGTAATAGGTAATTGTAAATAAGTATATCGTAAATCGTAATTCGTATACAGAAGATATAAATAGATCAATAGTCAACGTTTTCCAATGTTTTATTATGATATTTTTATCGTATTTCATTAATCTGTGATACTACACACAATAATCGATTTTTTAATTGTTAATCGATTGGATGATTAATCGATTAATAGAACTAATTAATCGATTAATCGATTATTTTTACGATTAATCGATCTTCCGATTAATCGATTATCTAAAAATTTTAAAAATAATCGATTAAGATCGATTAATCAATTGTCATAATCGCGCACCCCTAATATTAACCTATGACTTATAAATCTAATAAACTTTTTTAAAAATATGTGACTATGATGACTTATTATATACAAAATTATGTTTTCACAGCTTTAATTTTTTTTTTTTAATAATATGTGAATATGACCATTTATACCTATGATATTATGATTTTACAATTTAAATTTGTTAAAAATATGTGAATATGACAATTTATTATATACGATATTATGTTTTCACAAACATATCTTTATTATTTCAATGTCATTTTAAGAACCACTCAACTGTAGATAAAAAGGTAACATGAATTGCGTCCGGGACGCAATTCGTTCAAAAAGGTTCGTTTACCTGTTTTGGAAATTCGTGTGCGCCCATCAAATCTCACCGGGACCTATTCCTAAAAGGTTTATCGACAGGTGCTGTCAATCCCTCGGGCAAAGGGAAACGGCTCATTGTACTCGACATCGGCTCAGAAGACGGTTTTCTACCCCGGGGTTTGCTATGTTTCGAATCAAAAAAAAATACAAGTGACTACCATGATGAAATGAATGGGGACACATTTCGTGAGTGGATGGAGGGCATTCTACCTCACCTAAAACCAAACCCCGTTATTGTCATGGACAACGCTTCCTACCTTCAGTTAAACTCGACAAAGCCCCAACATCAAATACAAAAAAAGGCGGATATAATAAAGTGGTTAGAGGATAAGGGAGAAGTCGTAGACCGGTCTATGGTTATCCCTCAACTATTGCACATTGTGAAACGATTGAAGCCACTACATACTAAGTATGTTATTGACGAGCTTGTTAAAGCTAATAATCATACAGTGTTACGACTCCCGCCATACCACTGCGAGCTTAACCCCATTGAGCTCGCTTGGTCATCGGTGAAGAACCACGTCCGGATGAATAATACTACTTACAAGCTTCCGGACGTCAACAATTTACTAACAGAGGGCATCAATCGAGTTGACGCAGAAATGTGGAAAAATTTTATAAGCCACACCAAAAAGGAGGAGGACAAGTTCTATGAAGTTGATAATATTATAGACGAGGTCTTGTCGGCGGAAAAAACGGATTTGTTGATGACCATTACGGGACACACGTCATCATCTGAAACGGATTCAGATTCTGATTAAAAACGTAAAATGTAACTTAATTTTTGTAAATAATTGTTTAAAAAATATCAGTCAATTTTGTAATTATGAATTTGTATTTATTTATTAGTTTTAATTTCCTATTTAAATTACATGTGTTGGTATATTTGGTTTGATAATAATTGTATGCTACTTAGGCATTGTGTTAGGTTTTAACAATAAGGTAAAAGTACAAGAAACATAGTAAAGAAAAATAATATACATTATAACATAATAATAAGTAATAATTATTACAATTTTGTTAATTGTAATGATGATCAACTGTATGCACGGCGGCGGCTGTCGATAGCGATGGGTGACGGCAGCCGTCGACAACTGGCGACCAGTCACAGCATGGCACGCCATGGGGGTCTGACGGCTGTCTGCGGCTCAGTTGCATGCGCAAAAGTGGGAATTCTTATTCTGAATAGAGTATAGTGGCGCTACTCACGAGTCTCCAAATACGGTTAAAATATTAAAAATTAACTGTATAAAAGTTGAGTGTAATTTAATTACTGGCTCATTTTGTGACAGAGCGCAGAGTCAGATTATACACGATTTTTTTCCGTCCGTACCAGCAGGATATAAATTTATAAAAATACCTATACACCCTGTTTTCTATGCTCTTAATTCTACTTCAATAAGCAAAGTAAATATAGTTCTGAGAGATCAGGAGGATTGTTAATAAATTTGCGTGGTGAACCGATTACGATTCGTCTCCAAATAACTCATGAATATGGCTCTCAAATTTAGCAAAGGTATAAATAGAGCTACTGTTGAAAAAGCTGACAGTATTGTCACACACGTTAAGAAGTCAACATCTATAGCAAAAAAAATCAAACACAATAACTTTCTGAAAAAAATCGCAATTTTTTAAGTTCCTTACAAGTATAAATCATGGATGAATCGTATTTAAATATAACAGACGGGTATGCCAACAATTGTAAAATTACACAAAAAAACTATCACTCATTTACTCCGTATTCAAACACTGCTTCTTCTAATAATGATGAAATTAGAATAAATATTCAGAATATGGATTCATACACATTACCGTGTGAGAGTTATATTTATATCGAAGGCAAGGTAAACAAACCAAGCGATGCTATTGGAGAGATACGCACAGGGGTCAGCTAAGAGTATGTTTTAGTATGTTAATTGGGAAGGTACATTTTAAGTGTGTACCAAAATTCAGTTGAGGCGAATTTTTTCCGATCTTTTTCCTAATTTGACTGGACTATACGTGAATAATAATAATCACGCACTCGTACATATTATCACATACATATTAATAATATAACTGGAATAATATTCGTTTGTTTGGGAGGTATTATAATACAAGGTTCATTAAAAAAAAAATAAAAAAAAAAATATTAATTATACATGTAGGTGTTAATTTTTCCGTCCCATATTTTAAACACCTGTTCATAGTTCAAAATAAAATATAACATTTATAAAGTTACTATGACAAAAATCGGTTTTAAGTTAAATTAAATAAATAAATCGTGATTAAATTAATCATAGATAAAATTTGAAAAAAATATTATTAAAAATTTGAACAGAAAAATGACAGAAGCCGTAGTACATAATTTAATCCTAGGTATTAATCATGTTTTGTTTTGTAAGTGGAATTATATATATTAATATACTTCAGAAATTTGCAGATACTCTCGATATAATAAATCAAGATAAACTACCTAGTGCAGCTCAGGAAAATAAAATAACACAAGATATGTCGGTATCAACATCATCTGAATTCAACGACTCTGATATTCCAAGTAAATTTAGCCCTAAATATAAAGTAATCATTTACTTAAATAAGTGGTACTTTTTCCTACGTATTTAGTGGCATCCAGTGTTTGTAGAATATGTTTACAGTCCGATTTTGACGAAACAAATAAATGCATTTCTCCTTGCTTTTGTCGTGGAAGTATGTCCAAGGTACATAGAACATGTTTGGAAAAATGGCTCCTACAAGCCAGTTCTAGTGTTTGTGAAATTTGTACATTTGAATATAAAACCAGGCGGGTCACAAAGTAATGATAATTTAAGTATAAGATTAATAATAATAATAAAATTAATAATACCTAAGGATCTATTATGATGAACAATTATTAGATATTTGATATACGTATATTAAATTATAGATATTCATTACTGGGATCAATTAAAGCATGGTTTTTTAGTAGTGAAACCAAAGAAGAAGTAAGAGAATTCTTCTATGATGGATGTGTGTTGCTTATTATGTTACCGTTTATAGCCATATTTTCATATGCTGGATTTTCTCTAACTGAGCATATTTTCAACACAGATGGACAGGTAATAAAAAGAGAATATACAATTTAATATTTTTATGGTAGCATTACATTTTCAACACCACATTTTTATTACAACACCATATTATATTATTATATTTCCCATAGTGCTATTTTTAACTTTTTTACTTATAAGTCTTTTATTGACATTTAACGTTTTATAACTAAACTTGTTCGTTGGGAAATTGGGTTGGTGATAAATTTATCAAAAAATATTGAATGAAGTAGGTACATATTTAATAGGTACAACGTGTTATGGCATTATAACTCATTGAAATTATGTGAAGAGTTTACATTACAGCAGTTGACCAGTAACATATTTAAACCATGGGGGGGGGATACCTAGGCCTAGGCCTCTTTATTATATACTAATTTAGTAAATTAATTGTGATATTGAACTTACAAGTTACTTGACTTCCATTATCGACTACTAAACTCTAGTCAGCATAATGTATATTGCGCGACTACATTTGCCATTACTAACACTCAGCATATTAGCCGTGCTCAACGTAGGAAGTAATGTACGATGCCGATGACGATAATCGTTTAGCACCCTTCTCCATTTAAATCTGGACCCCCAGATTTGGGAAGTCAAGCAACGGTAGCTGTGTTAGTGGTAGTGTTGTATTTTCTGATATGTTCATCCAGTAGCAAAGAATTACGGTACTCCAACCTCCTCAGACTGTATTTTTCAGGTATACATCCACCAAGACAATGGTCATGCGTGTATAATAATATCAACTATTATATATAATAGCATTAAAACTTCTGGTTAGTGGCGTGGATTGTCGTTGACTCTCCCGTCCATAAATACCGACATCCACGGTTGTCTTCACAGCAGAGCGACATCCACTTACCTGCTTTTTATTTTTATTCGTTTCTGTGGTGATAAACAAAGCGTTAAAAATGACAATCCCGTTTTTAGCGGTTTTTTTGTGATTTATCGGTGGTTTTTCCAGTGGCATTAAATAACTATTGAGAAAATCGAAAAATGATCTATCTAAAGTACCATCTTGATCCAATTTGCAAAAAGATAAGATTCCATATGTTGAAATCGAAGCACAACTTCTGGTATGGATGAAAAACATAAATAAACCACATTGTATAACCACTAGATCACTCCGTTCAGAATCTAAAATTACATTTGCATAATTTCAAAATGACATTATTTTTGGTACATTAATTATATTATATTATCTCCGTGTAGCTTTCTACCTCTGGTTCTCACCATTTTCCTTGGCTCTCTTTCTACTCTACAATACAATTTAATTTTAGTAATAATTGTAGGAATTACTAAATATCCTACAATACCCCCTATTAAATACAATCCATACATGTGTAAATCCTGATAGTTGTTGGTTACGACGTTTCCAATTTTATGCCTACTTACGATTTCGTCTGATTTTTGGGCGGAAACATTTAATAAGAATATGTCTGAATTTATGTTAACTGATGAATTTATATTTTTAATTTCCTCTCCCGATGACATCACTGTTGGTATATAATATTATATAACGTGCATGAATTTGGTAACCTAATAGTCCTGTCCCTTTTTTAGATAGAATTATTATTGTTACTAATTGTAGTAATCTAAAAAAGAATATTTTATAAATATAAAATTATTTATTAATATAAACTATGATATTGTACTTACCTTTTTTCCTCTATATTGGCCTGACTAATAGGGTTTTCAAAAGATATTTTTAAATTACACAAACTTAAAAGTTTATTAACTCTACCACAAGAAGTCATATTACTTATTAAATCAGTACAAAATTAATAATTATACACAATGTAAATACTATTAATAATGACTAGAGTAAGAGTAAAATAATATTTAATATTATATTATGATTTTATAATATTATAATTGTTATCAATGTTATTATCTCAATATGTGGCGTAATTGCTCTAGAAGTTTGATTGTTTTAAATTAAAAAATCGCTATATATATGGCCTTATTGTTCTGACCCAAAAATCTTGTTTTAGTAAACGAGCTACATTTCGTTTTACGGCCAAATTGTACTTAGAAATTTAACATATACACTCAATGCAATAAAGGTTTTCGTAAAATATTATCAGTACTAATATAAAGAGGTAGATAGAGCCACTATAAAAAAAAAGAGAAGAAATTACGAATTCATAGATATCAAAAACACAATAATCATAAATTACTAGTTGTGGCCTTATTGTGTTGACGTGCGAATTTTCTCCTAACATTAATTTTATCTACCAAATCATTATATTCTCGTTGTATTTTTATGAAATTTTGTGAAATTGTTGACGATACATTCGATATCTGATTTAACGATGATTGAACTAATTTTACTTGCAACTTCATTGTAGCTAAATTTTATTTATTACTAGCTGATCCCGTGCACTTCGTTACCCGTTAAATGTACAAACTATTCAATGCGTTATTTAATATTCGGTGTATGATGTTCTAAATTTATCTTAACTTTTCTGTTGCCTGGAATAAAAATTCTAATTCGCAGCAGTATATTATCAGGTAGGCAATCTACCTGCGGTAGATCGCGTACCCTGTGCTGTTTGTACATAAGTGTATGATTTAACTCTAAAGTATCAAAGTTATACCAAGTTTGTCGTTTTTACTTAATTCCACCTACGGTGGATTAATATAATCAATTAATACAAAATCCTAACCTAACCTAACCGTACTAAAATCCGATGAATAAAAAAAAAACCAAATTTAATCCTTTTTAAATTAGCCTATCTTCTTCCTAGAGGTCTTATCTACACACAAACATTCTTTTTTATGTATATATTTTGACAAAAAATAATAATACAAATCAACAAACATGCCTATTAACTCATAGCAACCAATATATAATACACTATTATTATTTTTATTTTTATTTTTTTCTGGACAACCCTTATCACTTAGGGGTATGAAAAATAAATAGTAGCTGATTCTCAGACCTACTGAATATGCATATAAAATTTCATAAAAATCGTTGAATTAAATTGTTGACCATTTGCAGCATTATTTTTAACTATTCCTGTTGCTCCAAACGATGTAATTTTGAAACATGAATTGAATGTTCGAATTGACTTCAGGAACATGTTAGAATCTGGATCCGTACCGATAAGTAAACCGTGGGTGGTATTTCAGTTGTTTCAGGTGGTGTTTCAATTTCCGGTAGTTGCACTTTTCCTGACGCGCAACACATACCGGCTGGCTCATTTTTGAACTTAAGCGCATTACAATGCGGACATTCCTTGTCCATAGCACCAATCTCTACTTTCGAATGAGCGTAATATTTAATATCGTGCCCATACTCGAATGCTAGACGAAGGAATGAATTGGATGTAAATGCTCTATGTACTTGATACCAATGGTATCAATTTCACTTTACCATTTGCGCAACACAATCCATTGGCTTCGTTTTTGTATTTCAAAGCCTTACAATATGAGCAAACCGGGTTCATAGAACCAATAACAATACAGTGGTAGTTACTGTAGTCAATTGACACATCGTAACTGAAAGCAGCTCGATTCAAACTTGCGCGATTATTATTTGAATGTCGCGCTCGCCCTTCACACGTTTGTGATATCCAAATTTAATTTCGGTCGTCACGTTCTATTTAATTTAATTTAATTCGCATGGTAAATTGTTCATCTACAAAATCATTATAATTTTAATCGTTCATTAACGAAGAGCTCACAAATAATCGACCACTATAGATGATGTTCTTGACCAGTGGTTACATTGCCATGGAGACGATAAATATTATATTATCTATATTATAGTAAGGGCTGTTTTAAAGAGAAAAAAGCTGTTTTTAGGGTCTTCCCAGCAATTATTTGAATTTTTCTCGCTGTAAAAACCATCCTTGTACTTCAACGAACATTAAAAAAAAATAATTGGCCAAATTGGTCCAGGCGTTGTTGAGTTATGCGCTTACCAACACATTATGCGATTCATTTTTATATTATAGATTATTTTCATTCGTATTTAATTCTTGTTGTATTCGTTGATAGTCTTTGTCTCCTTCAACTCAGAAAGCTCAGTTTTCAATTTTTCCTATTGCATTTATTAAACCCCTCTTTATTCTTACCCCATCTTGTAAAAGATATAAGTGTTGTATGTCGTTTTAATAGTCCTGTTTTAGTTATTTTGAACGTTGAATTAAAGTTACTGCATGTATTTGAAACATTATGTTTGTTGACTGAACACAATCTATCATTGAAGTTTATTAAATTATTTATTTCATCAAATTTCTCGCCAAAAACAGAAATTTTTACATGTGTTTTGTAAGTTAAATTCACTTGAATACTCTCATTTTATAAATTGGTTCATAATACAAACTCGATCCCTCCCTTGGTAGTTGTCAACAATTGTCTACACTATTTGCAACGTATCAGTTAGTATCACGCATAATGCTAGAATAACTGGAATTATTGCGAACATTTTATTAAATTACCAAAGTTAAAACAAAATAATTAAAGTAATTTTTTATAATCTTTCTTCATATATAAAAATGGTGTCAAAAATGTATCTTAATTCGTTAATTGAGAACGGCTGGCCGATTTGGCTGATTTTTTTTTTGTTGTGATCGTAATTGCCAGGACAAGATTCTTATGAAAGAAAATTTTAGAAAAATCCACCAGAAAAGTAGGAAATCTGGATGTCAAAAATACAAAAGTATCTGCCCAGACAAAAATAAACTAAATAATAAAAAAGCGGGTAAGTGGATGTCGTTCTTCTGTACAGTAGGTTACAAGTGAGTCAATGTATAATGGGTTGTATTAAACTTGAATTCAGTGATATAATATAATTGTATAAGAAAAACGATTCTGAGCGGAGACGGTTTATCAGTCTTGATTTTTTAAATTTTTATTATTTATTATAGCCTATAAGTTAAATTAATATTATAATATTATAATTTTTAATTCGTTGCTATGGTGATAAACAAAGCGTTAGAAATTGAAATCCCATTTTAAGTGGTTTTTCGTCAGTAGTTTTTCCCGTGGCATTAATTAACTATTGAGAAAATCGAAAAATTACCTGTCTAAAGTACCATCTTGATCCAGTTTGCTAAAAGATAAGGTACTATATGTTGAAATCAAAACACTCCTGGTAGAAATTTTGTATAGGTACAGAATATAAAAAAATAATAATAATAAAAAAAAATAAAAACCATTGTAAAACTACTAGCTTCCTCGCTCCGCCCAGAATCTAAAATGTAGTTTATTGTTGCAGATTAAAATAATAATAGTGTATTATATATTGGTTGCTATTGGTTAATTGGACATGTTTGTTGATTTATAATATTATTTTTTGTACATATTATATAAATGAATGTTTGTATGTAGATTTTTTATTCATCGGATTTTAGTACGGTTAGATTAGGTAAGGATTTTGTTTTAATTGATTATATTAATTCACAGTAGGTGGAATTAAATAAAAACAACAAACTTGGTATAACTTTGATACTCTAGAATAAAATCATACACTTGCGTACAAACAGCAGGGCTCTGCGATCTACCGCTGGATTTCCTACCTGATAATATACTGCTCCGTCAAACTCCGTCTTCAGGGACATAAGTCAACTTACGACTACATATAACTATTACACGTAACCTCGGTTGGATTAATAATACATTTCTCATTTCTTCGTACTACTTACGAATTTTACGCGTACCTACCACAGGTTGAGAAACGCTGTTCAATTACTTTTCCTCTTAGTCAACTTTCCTCATAGATTATATTATATTGTAATATATTTTACAGTGCTTTACCGTTGATAAGGTTTTTTGGTAATCGGTTATCGGCTACCGGTTACCGGCAGATCGAGAATTCTACACTAGCCTACGGTAGACACGATATAATAACTATGTAAATCTCATTTTGATTAAATTGAGAAAACATAAAAATAACTAGTTTTTCTGAAAAATAATTTTGATAAAAAAACTTTTGTCATTTTGTATTTAAATATTGAAAGGAGTGGCAAAAGCACTTTTTGTTGTTTCGGGAAACGTAGATCTAAAGTCTTTGACCGTCTGAAACAATATAAACAAAAACTTGGTTTATTTTGAAGTACAATATAATATGTTTTTAGAATTTTTAAATTACTTACTTGTAATAAAAATTGTTTTCAAGTTTCATCTCTCGTAAATAACGTAATACTGGTATTTTAATTTTCTACAAGTTTTACGCCTCTTTCAGCTAAATCGTTGACAATTCTTAGTTGTTCAATAATATTTTTTACTTTTCCATAAGCATTTGAGTTTAACTATTCAGACAGATGAATATGTAAAAAGTTTTCAATTAAAAAAAAAAAAAATTCTTTGTCTGGTTTGCTTAAAAAAGTTGTGATTTCGCTAATTTTGAAGTTCAATATCGCATGAACTTCAGGCTCATCGATATTGATTTGTTCATTTATATGCTTTTCTATCATTACTTTAGTGTTAATATCTATGCTTTCATCAAATAATGCAAATGCAGCTCACTCTCCGGTTAAATAGTACAGGTGATTAATAAATTAACTAATGGCCACTTGTGATACAATTTTGTCTATTTCGTATTTTACTTAGTTTATCCATTTAGTGTATTATTGCTAAGTGTTTTCCTGTTCATCATCATAGTATTGGGTTTTAAATATATATATTTTATATATTATTATAATGCTCCAGTGTCAACCTCTCATACATTTTAAATTGTAGTCAGCTAATCATTTCTTAGGTTAATTAAATTAGTAAATGTAATTAGTAAATATCAGGTTATGTGTGGCAAAGACCTTAAAAAACACTTACATACTATTAAAATGTTAATTGTTAGTTAAGTATATTATTGATAAACTATTTTGGATGTATGTGTATATTATGATCAATAAATACTACAGCATTTCTTAAATTTGGATCTATAACTGCACTTTTCAGTTATTTTTTTAGTTTGGTATAATCCACCCTAAAATTGTTTTTCTCCCATTTTTTAAATTGAGTTTTCTTCTTTATTATTATTATCTGTACCCCCACCATCTCACCACCATGTGTCTTTATCCAACGGCATACTCTCATTAATCACACTAAATTAATTAATCACACAATATCAAATTCCTCGGTTTTAATAATATTTGCGTTCATTCTATTCCAAAATTATTTTATATTTGCCTCCATTTTTCACACTGTTTTTTATTTATACCAATGAAATAAATTTGTATTTTAACCTGTTAGGCTAATCACTCAATTATTATTGGCTAACTCGTTTCCTCCCATTATGTCTCTTTCCTTAACACCATAACCCTAAGATCATGAACATTTTCTGTTTTACTACAATTTCCCAAGAAATTACTTTTCAATGTCCACACGTATTTAAACTGTCCTCTTAAAAATAATAAAATGCTACTCTCTTTTTATTAAAAATAATACTTATAATTGACAACTCGTAACCTCTCCAAACTCCAGTATTTTTTGCTGTATCGTATTCATCTTTCAGAAACCATTACCTTCGTATGCTCTATCACACCTATAAACAAATTATGTACTTTGTGAGAAAAGTGTCCAGTAAGTTTTTAAAAATGTAATATTGTACATTTGTTTTGTAGATAACACAAAACAAGTGTAATATTAAATTTTTACTGACATGAGATGTTTCTCACAAAATCTATCCTATTGTCGGCTAATGATTCCTAAATTAATTTCACTAACATTCAGTTACCTTCTTTACTGGTATTCCTTGCATTGTCTCGTCCTTATCTTTCCAGAATTACTCTTTAGAAAACTTCTAGCATCCTGGTTGTGGAGCACAATATACATTTACTACATTTAATTATTCTCAATAATTAAGCTTATAATTTATTATTCTATCACTCTTTATCATCACCTCTGAAATGTTTCCTTTCATCTCCTTAAATGATGAACTAATGCTAGGTACTAGCTGATTTCGTTGGCCGCATGCGTGCAGAACATATGGTCAGAATATACATTGCACATACTCGCCTGCACCAGCTAGGACATTCCATTTTCATTAACTCTGACAATCTGACCTGTATCCGAAAAAATTATATGAGACAAACCACGCATTTTTCGGACCTTTCGTAGTTTTTTGACGTATTAGCACCAGGGGACCTAACGCAACCTCATTTTAGTCACTACTTACGATGGGTATGTGCGTAACATAGTTACATGCTGATCCAATACTACAGGGATTGTATAAACTATAAGTATATATATATAATTGTATGAATTAATAACTATCATATTATCAAAATATATAAATTTAAATATAATTAAATAAAAATTGTTTTCAGATAAAATATGATTTGGCTTATCGCGTTGTATCATTTAGCGCTTGTTGGTCAATACTGTGTGCAGATTTTTTCTTTTGCTTTTGGACTTCTTGCCGATTACAATATCATATCGTAAATTGGTATAATTTCTACAAAAATAACCAATGGATAGTTTTAGAATCGGAACCAGAGAATTCTATGTAAATCGACTGATTGGAAAAGACGAGATGTAAAACCACGAAGTTCTTCAAGATTTTCAATATATATAATAATAAATCAAACAAAATCCTATAAAACAATACTAAATATTATAACCTTATAATTTTAAAGTAATGTTGAGATCCATCAGTATATATCAAAGTGAAAATGAACATTTGACGTTTGTCCAGTAATAATATAAGTAGTATATATATACCATTCCTGGCACAGTGCCTTATATACCAATAAAAGATCACAAAAAAAAAATGTGTAAAAAGATCAGAAAATCGAAATGAAATAATAATTGAAATATTTTTTCAAAAAACTTGTCATTAATAATTTTAAAATCTAATTGCAATAATTTTAAAATATAATTGCAATAATAATTAAAATATTTTTCACAAAATCTAAATGCAGTATTCCCCAAAATCTTTTTCAAAATACTTATGTTATAAAGACACGTTCCTAGTACATTTCCTTAAAGTCGAAATGTGTGTTTTTGAAGTCAAAACGCCCCCTCTGATTCAAACGAAAAAAACAGCATTTCAATCATACAAACACATTTTTATATGTCAGGACTTTAAACATTAAAATACCCAGACTTTAAAGTCGAAATGTACATGATAACAGAGGAGCAAAACGCCCCCTCTGGTTCAAACGAAAAAAACAGCATTTCAATCATACAAATGAATCAGGTTTATATTCTCTTGTCTTAATCCTTCAAGAATATTTTTTCTCAAAACGTATGTTATTAATAATTAAAATGGAAAAAATCTGCAAAAGTAGTCCCCATTGTACAGACATCGATTTTTTAATTTTTAAATTTTAATTTTTAATGTTTTTGGTGACATCTGTACAACAGGGGGCTACTAAGATATATAGCCTTCATCGTATCACAACACAATGGGGAGACGTTATTTGTAGACTCAAGGGACCAGTGGGGAGAACATTAGCCCCGATAACACAGGCCACACACTAGTGTCTTAAATCCGACTATACTTAACATATAATCGAACAAGCCACGTGTCGTGTGTGGCGTTGTAATTACCACAACAAAATACCCACCAGCCAGTATCGAAGCTAACATGTATGCATACAAAGCCTAACGCGTTCCCCACTGCGCCACGACACTCGGGCATGTATAATAGTATAACAAACACTATTTAAATAAAATTAAACTAGTATAATTATACCACACTGTATACTATAATTTCTACTAAGAATAGTAAAACCGAATTAAAAGGAAACTATTCAATTGAACAATTGAATCGTTTATTCTCTTCAATTATGAAGTTGGAAAATAATGGTAATTACATTAAAATAACAACAAAAGATTATTTTTCATTAGACAAACATTTTAAATTAAGTTTAGGGATTGACAATATGAATTATTTATATAAACACACTGGAGAAACCTTAAATAATAATATAAATAAACGATTAATAGTATGATTAATACATTGCAACAGAATTGAAAAATCTTTTTCATCTGTTAATAATGTTAATCACATAGAGGAAGATCTTTTGTATAATTTGTATTATGATGATGTCAATCCTTATATAAAAACTAACCCAATAATGTACATACCAGTTAAAGGAAATTTTCAAACTATAGAAATACATATTATAGACCAAAATGGTAAAAAATATTATTTTGATGATGATGATTTCATTGTTTATCTTGATTTAATTAAAGAATAAGATTGAAATGCAGTTTTTACCGTTTGAACCAGAGGGGGCAAAACACCCACCCCCCTATATTAAATTATTTTTCAAGAGAAATATTCTCTTGAAAGCAAACATATATTATATATAAGTATATTATATTTTAACCACTAAAAGTTTCTTCAATAGTACCTTTTTCAATGTCAAACAAAAATTCATCTTCTCTTATGAAAAAAATATAACAAATTGTATCTTTAGGTAAATCTTCATGTGAACGAACCCAATAATACGCATCATATATTATTTTGATCGTTTCCCCTTCGGCTACATTTGTCAACATAAAGCTTAGATAAATATCAGCACGTAGAAATTCGGCTAAATAAATCAGTCATATATCCAATTAGAAAACCTATGGGGATATAACGAGAGGGCAATGCGATCTTGATAGGTCCTACAACCTCACCTAATTCATAAATGTATGAATATAATGTTTAGAAATTTCTTACGAAATATACATATATATATAATGCATAGTAGGTATCTAAATATTGTCGGATGGCGTCTACCATATATGGCAAAACTCGATAACACGATAACACGGACACGACTCTCCGATTAACCAGGCATGGGAATGGAAACAACATCCTGTGAAGTCCACGGATATATCGATAGACTAGGGGGAAGTAGGAGAGCAGGAGGCCCTATAAAACCAGACCCGAAACGGTCTGTAGATTAGACGTGTGACACTATAGTACAGACGAGCACCTTCACGAGAGACAACATAACAACTTTGTCTAATTAGACTTAGAATATTTTATGCAGAAGAAATTCAATAAACAACTTAACTTTCAACCAGTCTCATTATTTTGTCAACTCGACCTAAGAAATCCTCTACTAACGGTCTTCCTACCTGCAACTTATAAACTAAGCAGTTATCTCAACAGCTAGTTTATAACACATGTAACTCAATATGTAAAATAATATTTATTTTAGTTGCAGACATATTCATTGGTTGGTAAACTGTTTTAATTAGAAATATTGACCTATATAATTTAAAGTGATTTGGATCATTATACATCAATGGAAGTTCTTGTTGATTTTTATGATAAGTTAATTTATAAGACATTGAATTCTCATAAGATTGGCAAAATTTATTATTCTTAAAATCTTCATTTTGACATTCTTCAGGATAACGTTTACCATTTATTTCATACCAATAGTTTCTAACACAACAATGATCAAATTCACCAGGATCATGATCTAGAGTATTTAATTTGTTTGTTTGTAATCCAAAACCACAAAACACAGGAGGATTTTCACTTCGATATTGAAAAAATTGAAATCAATGTTAATGGAAACGTTAACAATAATAAAATGAATAACAAAACTTGCGTTAAATGTAACTTAACAGTTACTTACAAAAATTGGTCTAGACATTTGAAATCTATTCGTCATCAAAACAATGATCCAGATCAAACAACTATACCTCGATTTAGAAGAACATACAGGGGTATAGAAACAACAATATAAGAACAAGACAAGAGAGAATACCAAGAACAGATAAAACTTGTGACATTTGTAATTTAACAGTTAAATACAACAGTTGGTCTAACATTTGCAGTCTATTCGTCATCAAAACAATGGTATAAGACCAAGGCAAGAGAGAATAACCAAACCACAGAGTTTTCAATTTTAATGAAAAAATGTTTGAAAATAACAACACGATTAGACCTGTTTTAAAAACCGGAGAAACAGCATTTCAAAGTAGATTAACTTATATTATTAAAAATAACATGGGTATTAAATATGTACAAGTGTTTTTAAATCGTTTAAATAATCCAGTAATAGGACGACTTAAACAAGCATTAAAAAAGGAAAATTTAAATGTTAATATTATGTTTCTTGTTATATAGACACCGTGCAGCTGCTGAAAAATGACGAGCCCTAGTGGAGAAGACCAACACTACTGTCGTGAGACTGTTCTACTGGTTTTATGGGGAATTATTTATAAAATATGTTTTATTTCAAAATCTTTTGGATAAATTCAAAGTTTGAATGATTAATCGAATTATTCGAATTCTGCATATTTAATTTCTTAATATTTGTTTCATGATTATAGTTGTAATGTAATTTAATACGAATAAATAATAATGTGATGTATTTTTTATTATCATTAACTATATATTATCATTGTTGTGGATCTACCTTGATTGTGAATTTAATTAAATAATAATGATTAATGAATGATGAATTTATAAAATGTATCATGTTAACAATCACAATTGACACAATTTAATAACTTATAATAATAAATTATTACATTAAATTATTACAATAAATTAATTTCTAATACATTGTCTAAGCATGAGTAATGTGCGAAAATCAAACCATAACTGCTGTGTCGTTAATTGCAATTCAACATATTCAAATACATCAGATGTTGTGTTCTACAATTTCCCGAATAGGTCATACGAAAAAGAACGCAAATTGCAATGGGTTAAAGCTGTAAATCGACTTGAGTAAGTACTTTTTTTATCTCGGATATTTTTAAATTTGCTTAATAGTGTCACACTTGTATACTAAAACACTGATTTAATTTTCTTTGATTTTAGTGACAAGGGAAAACTATGGTGGCCTAAACTACGAAGTTCAATTTGTTCAGAACATTTTATTGGAAAAAAGAAATCTAATCATCCTTTAAGTCCATCATATAATCCATCAATATTTCCAGAAAATTATAAAAAACAAAAATGTAATTCTGTACAAAAAGAGGATAGGTACAAACGACATTTGAACAGAAATTTTACAATTACTCACATGGACAATGAGCTCATTGAAAATCCTGTTGAACAGTTCTTAGACCAACCAATTATTTATAAAATAGATAAAGGTTCTCAAGCTGCATTTGATGTAAATGATACTCAGGATTTTGTATTTTCTTGTTGTTTTGATGGTAAGAATTTGTCTACACAAGCATCAATACCTTCTGTTTCAAATAGTTTAAATTCTGATTGTAAACCAAAATTAATTGATAAAAGTAGTGGCGTTGACTCAAGTAATAATTTATCATGTTTATACTGTGAGGCGTTCCATGGGTTTCAGTCTGTTAAAAATGAAAATTCTTTAAAAGATTTAACAGGCACAACATTTAAAATATTTAATATCTTACTCAAGTTTATGCCTAATAATAATCATTCCTTAATTACCAAAGAAAATTGCTTATTATTATTCTTGATGAAAATTAAATTGGGGATCACTTATTCAGCTTTAGCTGTGTTTTTTGGTATACACAGAACCACTGTAGCTAGAGTTTTTTCAGATACTCTTTCAATATTAAGTGTACAAACAAAAGATTTTATTTTTTGGCCAAGTAAAAGAACTGTTCAATCACTATTACCAAAAGCTTTCGAAATTAATTACCCAAATTGTAGGTGTATAATAGACTGCACTGAAATAAGAGTTGAGCAACCTTCTACTGCAGAGCAAAGAGTCTATTTATATTCAAGGTACAAGAGTTGTTATACAATTAAGTTTTTAGTAAGTATAACACCCAGTGGTATGATAAACTTTTTGTCAAAATGTTATGGTGGTAGGTCTAGTGATACTTTTATTACCACCGATTGTGGTTTTCTGTCATTTCTAGAACCGGGTGATGAGATTTTAGCTGATAAAAGGTTTCCAGGAATCATAACAGATTGTGAAAGGCAGAATTCAATTGTGATAATGCCTCCATTTCTTCACAACGATAGGTTCACTGAGGATGAAGTTCTTGAGACACACAATATAGCTAGTGTCAGAATTCATATTGAAAGAATATTCGCTAAAATGAAAACTTTTGGAATTCTTAATAACTTTTCAACACTACAGTTTACAAAATTTAATTTTATAAGTTGAATTTTGAAAATTGATAACAATTTTAAAATGTGTGCAATAATTGTTTATCAATTAAGTCATAATTATAATCATATTGTGGTGGCATGGCAAGCTAAGTAAAACAATACAATTTTTGTAGTAACCACAAGTCACGTGTTACTATTTAAAACACGGTATGTTCAGAGCTCGGTGGAAAAATTATATTACAGCTCTTTATAGTTATAAAAAAGTAGCGTTTTGAAAAAAAAATTATTTTACTGTAGCGTTGGGTTTTTTTTTATCTTTTAAAAATCAAAATATTAAATTTTATTTTAAACCGAAAGAAGGTAAATTTTCAAAAGTGCCAACAACATCATCTGATCTACCTAACTGCATACGCTGGTCGCTATTTTTCTCACGACAGTAATACGTATTTAGTCCACTCCGAGCGCTGGCTGTTCAGATGCACGGTGTCTATATAAGAGAGGTACTAATGAAGAAAATATGGAATATAAAGAATGTAATTTTAAAACAACATATACAATTTTAACAACAAATTCTTATTTAAATGTTCATTATACAAATTAAAAAAATAAAATTGTAAATGAAATTGAAGATTTTGTAATGAAGAATTCTCAATGGAGACTTCACCAAATTTTAGTTTGGGAATAAATATAAATAAATATGTTCCTTTTAAAGGTTCTTCGTATATTGAATTACCTGAAGACATTCAAGATAAACATGCTGTTATAAATGTTAAAAATGAAGATAATAAATGTTTTTTTTGGTCAATACTCTCTGTTTTACATCCTGTTGAAAAAAATGGACAAAGAGTAACTAAATATAAAAAATGGGAAAATGAATATGATGATGTATTTAAAAAATTGAAAATACTATTTCCAGTAAGTACCAAAGATGTTTCAAAATTTTTTAAATTAATTAACAATTTTTCTATTAATATTTACTGTCTAGAACAAAACAGATAAAATAAGCATATAATTGTACCATTAGAAATAACTACAAATGAAAAAACAAATCATATAGATTTGTTGTATTTAAGAGAGGATAATGAGAATAAATGTAATTTTGTTGGATTAAGGATTTATGGAAACTTTGTGGAAGTCAAATGACAAAAAATTTTTTCGAATGTATGAAAAATGAAGAAATACTTATTTCTGAAATATATGACAAAATAGTTCCTATGAAAACATTGAATGTAGAACAATTAAATAATTATAACAAATCTGACAAATGTCATGTATTATGTGAAAGATTTTTATCTGAATTACCTCCAATGTTAGAGAAAAAAATTAAAATAATTAATGACACTATTAAATATTATAAACAATTTAAAATTAAACCACAGAATGGTGTTGAAGATGTTAAAAAATTAAAATATTATGAAGATAAGCTTGAAAAAGAATCAGAAAATAAAAATACAAATATGAGGAAAGTTCAGGATCATGACCATTTAACTGGAGAATATAGAGGAGCAGCACATTCTATATGTAATCTTGGTTATAAAAATCCACGTTTTATACCAATTGTTTTTTACAATCTTTCAGGTTATGATGCCCATCTATTTATAAAAGAATTTGGAAACGATGATGAACAAATACAATTAATCCCAAATAATGAGGAAAAATATATTTCTTTTTTAAAAATGATGCCACGTGTAGTAACTAAGAATGGTGAAGAAAAAGTATTATTTACAGAATTAAGATTTATTGATTCATTAAAATGTTTACCTAGTTCTTTAGAGAAGTTAACAAATAATTTGAGAAATGATTCAAAATTAAATTTAAGAAATTAATTTAAAGAACTTAGTAAATATTTTCCTTAAGAACATTTAGATTTAGTTACTAGAAAGTTAGCTTATCCCTATGAGTATATGGATTGTGAAGAAAAATTTAATGAAACATGTTTACCTCCTATAGAAAATTTTCATAGTTCTCTCACTGATAAAAATATAACGTTGGAGGAATATTAACTTACAAACAATTTGGAAAGTGTTTAATATAAAAATCTTCGTGAATTCACTAGTTTATATAATAAGATTGATGTATTATTGTTAACAGACGCAGTAGAACATTTTAGAGACATTTCTTTAAAAAACTATAAATTAGATCCTATGTGGTATTACACAACACCAGGATTTTAATGGGATTGCATGTTAAGAATGACAAAAGTAAAATTAGATTTATTAACAGATGTTGATGTTTGAAAATGGAATCAGAGGTGGTTTATCTCAATGCAGTCAAAGATATTCAAAAGCAAATAATAAATATATAAGGGATACATTTAAAAAAAAGGATGAATCAATATTTTTACAATACTTGGATGCAAATAATCTTTATGGTTGGGCAATGATATTTACCTACTGGAGATTTCAAATGGGTTGATAATCTGAAGAATTTTGATGTAATGAATATTTCTGAAAAATCACGTAAAAGTTATATTTTAGAAGTCTTTTTATCTTACCCTAAAGAACTTCAAGATCTACATTCAGATTTCCGGCTACATCCGAATTGCGTGCAGAAAAAAAGAACTATGTTTGACAACAACCGAATTGCGTGCGCGTTTTTTTCGAGACACAGCCGAATTGCGTGCGTGGTTTCTTCATGACAGAGCTGAATTGCGTGCGCATATTTGATTTAAAGACAACCGGTTTTCACCGAGCTGGATGTGTCGGCCGGAGAATAATTTATCTGTATTTAATATGATAGCTATATATGGGTATTATCATTGATTATAAATACTAGTATGTACTAGTAGTACTAAGTAGGGAATGGGACTTTTCGGTAATAAGATATAAGCTGATAATTTGATAAATAATATTAAACGATCTATATTCTATATGAAATTGGAATTGAATATCAGTTGATAGTCAACACTCAATCGCGACCAAAATGGAAGTGAATCAAATGTTAAGCGAAAAAAATAAAAAATTATATATAATTAACGGGTATAAATTTCATTTTCGAAAATTTTTAAATAACAACATACAGAGATGGGCATGTACTAAACGTTTGTGTAAATCTTTTTTTAAGTTAAGTGAAAATGGTGATATTGTTTTTAGTGTTTTAAATCACGATCATGACAAGGATGATATAAATATTTTAACTCGACAAAAAGTCAGCAACAAATTAAAACGTAAAGCTCTGGATGATCCGTATGAAAAACCGTGTAAAATTTTACATAAAGAATTACGCCAAGGCAGTGGCGGCGCCAAGGGGGGGACAATGTGGGGCTAGTGTCCTACCCAAATTTGGTTTAGCCCCACCTTTGCCCTACCTGTTTGAGAAAAAATGAAAATTTATAATATATTTATATTACCCATAACAATATTGTGTGAAATTTCTCTTCCCCGATTAGCAGTTAAACATCACATCGAGTAGGTATTAAATATGGTTATAATTTATCAATTATGGGACAATTGCTTATCACAATGTTGGAGTAATATAATTTCGGAGAAGTTGCTATTCATGGCAGTATTGTTATTTCACTGTTTAAACCACGGTCATGGCGCAGATAACATTTTCATGTTATCTGTGGTCATAGTATGACTGGTATACCTTGGTAAGACCGTGGTTTAAACGAAAACGGTATCCTGATAACAGATGGGTACATTGATAAAATTATTAATACAGATTATGTTTTCGTTCGTCGTGCCTCGTGCCTTGAGTGTTGATTGTTGAGTGCCGTAATGAGTAATGACTATACGTTTTATTCGTTAATTGTTTTATAAATGTATAATTATTATATTTTATTCATGTGTAGCTCCTGTAAATAGTAAAAATTGTCATATAAAAAACGTTGAACGTATATATTCTGTGATCTTATCATTTACACGAATACCTACCAACGTATTTCAATTTTATTTATAAATAGGTAATAAATTAAGATGAATCGAAAAATTGATTCTTATTTTAACTCAAATAACAAAAAAAGTGTAAAAGATACAAAGGATTATGTCGAATCAGAACAAGCTGAATATATCATTCAAAGTGATGATGAAATAAATTCAAGTAATTATTTTATATATAAATTATATTAAATTATTAAATATGAATAATCATTAGTAGGTATACCTACTCTATTCTGTTTAAGTATTAAATAATAATATAATAAATAAATAAATATTAATTTGTTATTTATTACTATTACTATTTATTATTTATTTACTAAAAAATAAAAATAGGTATCTACTTAGAAAAATGATATAAAAGATATTATTAATTTATTTTAAATAATTTTATTCGTAGGTATAACATCGAATTCAAGTACGTGTAGCAGTGACATCAATAATGACAATAATGGTCCTGAAATAAATCTTGGGGGACTAAAAATTCAAGAAAAACATCAAAAAAAGTATGTAGCTGGTCCAAGTGATATTACAAAATGTGTAAGTGACAATCCAACTCAACCAATATTAAAAATGTTTCCAAAAACTAAATTTGGTAAACAATGGCGACATTTTCGTGTTGAATGGTATAAACAATATTCATGGTTAGAATATAGCATAATTGAAAATGCATCATATTGTTTTGCTTGTCGATTTTTTGCATCAGAGTCTGATAATTCACCTTTTATTAACCCATTTACGCCCAAGGTTAATTTTTGTGAATAAAATTGATTTTTCTACTATAAACGTATATTATTGGAGCCAAATGTGATTGAAAAAATTATAAAAAAAAAAAATTATATACCATACAAGAGTTATTGAGTGTCCTATATATAGGACACTGGGCATATGAACAATTATAAATATTATTATGTTTTCATATACAAATATACCAATAAAAATAATTGAAATTTAATACTTTTAATTGATAATTAATTATTACACGTTATATTTAAATTATGATAATGAGAGGCTTACAATGTATATTTTTTGAATTTACTTAGGTACATACGAACATTATTTTGTGTGATATAAAACGTTACATTTTGCGTGGACACTAATATTGCACTTCATATATCTTGTCGTTGTTTTTTGATGACATTGACCACACCGTGTTTGAGAGTCTTGGGGAATCAAATAATGTTCAAATTTGTCATATCTTATTTCCATAATAACACTGGATGGTTTGCCTCCACTTCTTCCTGGAGTGGGTTCTGTCTTGTAACGTGTCAGATATGAAATAACTATGCTTCTTCGAAATGCCAATTGATCCATTTTATTTTTATTATACATCCTATGAAGCTGCCATGCATTTTGAACGGCTAAGTCTATAATATATAGAACAATAGAAGAGTACCATTTTTTACCTCTGATCCCAATACGATATTGTGATATATTTTGGTCCATTCGATCTACACCACCCATATTTTTGTTATAAACAGAAACGATATTTGGTTGTGAAATCCGTAATCTTTTTTTTTCGGAAGTAGACCAACGGTTTGCCACAGAAATAGGATCTGTCCCAATAGTATTTGAAGCTAAGCAAACAATGTTATTATCACGCCAACAGCAAATAAAAATTGCATTATTTGAAACAAAACTACAGCTAGACCCTCTTGGTTGTTTTTTCATTTTTCCAAAATCAATTGGACATTTCATAACTCTGTTTGACCGAATTGTACCTGTCGCGCGAATGTTGATAGATTTGAGCTTTTCCAAAAGAGTGACACCCGTAAAAAAATTGTCAAACACCAAATGATATGGAGCAGGTCGATGGTTTATAATTTGGTTAGCATAAGCTAAAATAACAGATCCTCCTAATCCGAC